>NW_028258297.1:12452500-12759062 GCF_053883595.1 Heterocephalus glaber | reverse complement strand
GACCTACTGCATTTTTCTCTTCGTACTCTTGGTTTGAAGATGTCAACGGAAATGGCTCTCGAAAGGGACACTAGCAATGCATCTACCGCCTACTTACTGGAAGGCCCCTCAGGGAAAGACACGATTCCTGTTTTCCTGGCACTTCAGACCCAGGAAAACAAACTGGAGCATTTCTTTTGCCTTCTGTGCCCTATCCCAGGGTCTGCTTAATTTCACTAGGAGCATGGTGGGCTTCTCAACCTTCTATCAATATGGTAGTCTTGGGGACAGGTTGGGTATTACTTCAAAAAAATGACACCCCCAACACTGGTGTTTGGGTTCCTACCCTGGCTCCTAGTGAACATTCACCTGTATACCACAAGTATTTTTCTAGGTAAGCAACTAAAAAGCTGCCACTCATAGGGGCTCAGATGCAAGCCCTGGGTTCATAAGAAGGCCAAAATGGGCTAGAAAGCACATTCTTGTTTGACAAACATTAGGGACTGCAGGTGAGAAAGAGAAGATCCAGCTGTGTAGCTGTGTTCTTTGAAATTAAAACATTGTTTCTGTATTGACAAATCACTGGCCTCCCGTGTGATCCATTCTAAAAAGAGGAAGGGAAGAAGAGTAAAATTTTCTCTGTTACAAAAACATAATACAGAACTCAAGGATTAATTTTCAAGCCCTTACTAGTATCTTTCCTTTTGTGTCTTCCCATTTATTCTTTAGCTTTATCTCCTGGATCCTTTTTCTTTAATGGGTAGGTTCCTGCTAATGTGGTAGATTACAAAATTTATGTGGACTGAGAAATTTTAAATTTGCAAATTATCCAAAGCAAGTCTGCATTGAAAGATATAAATAAATTCCTTTGGAGTATCATCATGACACTTTAACCTATTTTTAAAATTGAAATGTTCAAATATCAAGTTTATACTATATATGTGAAGTGCCTTGAACATTATAAAATGCTATACAAATAGAAAGTATCTTTGGGCAGCCAGGCAACATGCACAGTGGCTGGGGCCCTCACCTGAGAGCAGCACAGGGTACCTAACAGATGTTGGTGCCCTTGCTGGGTTCCTGCCTGGATCCTTTGCCATAGTGCTACCATCAGTATACTAGCCTGGGAGACTTGCAGGGACAAGGCCTGTTTAATAAGAATCGCTGTGCACCCAGAGACAGAGGGAAAAGATAATCCACTGAAAAATGCTGGTGAAGGACAGTCCTGGGATGAAAATAACTTGACCTCAGGAGGGCCCAGGTTTAGAATCAAAGGTTACTGGTGGATGAACTGGGAGATAACCTGGTTGTCCAGATCTCTTGCTTTATGCAGTCAGCCATGGCAGGGGACAGGGAGGACCAGTACAGGGCCTGTGGGGGGGCTAGGGCCACAGAATGCCATGTTATGCCTGGCCCTACAGGAATGGCCTCTTCAGAGATGGAAGCCAGACTGAAGCAGGCAAGTGAGGATCTCTGCTACAGTCTGAATATTTGCTCCCTTCCAAACTCACTTCTCCATTTTGTGCTGTTACAGCAGCACAGAATAGACTAAGACAGCATTCTCAGCTGAAAGAAGATCAAAGCAGTTTAACAAACATTTTTAAAAAGTCTATAGGGTGTAAAGAAGAGTGTCAGGCTCTGGAGTTTCAAAGACCCAAGGGTCAAACTCCTTATCTCTAAAATGTGTCAATGGTGGCCAAGTGGGTACTGTTAGGGACAGATAATGAGGAGGACTGCAGTCTGCCACAGCAGGCATCCAAGGGCCGGGCAGCACCCTGCACACCAGCCACACGCCAGCAGTCACTTCCCAAGGGTGGCTGCAGGAAGGGCAGGGACCTCAGTCACTTGTAGGGATCCAGACACTGATCTTCCAGCCCCACTCTGCCTAAACAACCCGAAAAACTTCCAAGTTCAAAAATCAGAGGAGAAAAAAAAGCTGGAGAATGATGTGAAGGATTAGCATTGCTAGACACGCGATGAGAATGTTCCAGCACGCTTTGAGCCGGTGGTGTGAGCAGCAGGTCTCATCCTCAGACACCGGCTTGGGCTGTGAGCAGAGACCACAGGCCCAGACAGCCCAGACTGCTGCCCTTGCCCATTCCTTCTCCTTTCCAGCTCTCCCTTTTTTTGTCATCCATGAATGACGGGGCAGTGGCTGCCCTCTTTTGGTCCCAGGCTTTTTGCCACCGACCCAATGAATAAGCGTCTTTGGGTGTCCACAGAATAGATAAGCTATATCTGCTTTTGGTGGGGTTGAATTTGTTCCCAAGCTACAGGGCATGGGGTGAGGAGGACAGAGCCACGGTGAAAACAGGGAGTGTCCTGGTCTAAGGAGGTCTAAGAAGACCCAGGTCCAATGGCTGCTTAGAGCTGCTAGGAAGCCCCAGCCCTCTTGTCAGTGACTTAGCAGCATTGCTAGGGGACGAGTGAAGAAGGGCAGAATGACTCTGAGAGGGTCAGGAACAGACACTGGACCAACAGAGAACAGCAAGTAGGGTGAGGAGTGCTCGAGGAGAGGCCAGCAGAGCCACACCCAAAGCTGCTGTGATCCACTGGCCAGGTGACTTCTAGAAACCACGGAGGTATTAGCTTCAAGGGCTGGAATACAATGGGCGGAAGAGCTGGGAATTTGGGGAGCCATCTGCTAACTCTGCTAACACAATGATAGGAGGCTTGTCTGCCAACCCACCACGAGTGAGAAAAAAACCCAAGGCCTGGCCCAACTTGCTCCTAGATCCCCACTGCTGTTTTTCTTGCAGCAGTGTTAAGTGGGACACGTTCTGAACACAAAGGAAAAACAAATAAGCAAAGCTTAGGCATCACAAGAGACCTTCACTGCCAGCAGGTGACCCCAAGATCTTACCCATGGATGTCCTAGAGCGAATTGTTTCTCTTTTTGTTTGTGTTTTCCTTTTCCTATCAATGTTTACATCTTCTGAATCTATATTTTTCTCAAGATTTTAGAGCTTTCTTATTATTTATTAATTTCCATATTTTACTTCCTTAAATTATTATCTCTTGGCCTCTTTATATAAAGCACATAAATATTTATTCTCTTCTAGAAATTATTTGAGATAGAAATGTTCCTGAGTATCACTGGGATAGAAAAAAGCTGCAGATTTGCTCATGGTGATATTGGGCAAAGTATTCCACACAGTATTGAATATTCACACTATTAAATGTTAACTTCTAGGGTTAGCCCAACATAAAGACTTAGCAATGAACTCAAAGTTGGATCAAGATGAGGCAACAGACTGCACCAAAGAGATCTTTTGCTTTGACCAGATGTTCTCAGCATTTAGGACCTAAGGATTCTTTATTAGGTTTTTCCAAAACGCCATCATGTGGCTTGAGGGATGTGAATAAAAATCTGAATTGAATCCAAACCAGTATGTTCTCCTGGGATGGGGCAGACAGGGTGTGAGGTCAAAATGGGATTGAACTGTAAGTCAGATTACAGCTTTGCTGAGTGTGGCCTTGACCACTGTCTGGTTGGCACTGGGACTTGGATCCGATACAGGATGGTGCACAGCATGAAAAAGATTCAACCCCAGCCACCAAAGAATTGACAGCTGGCTAGGTGGGTCCTCGGACCAGGGCCCTGGACACAGGAGCCCAGCAGCCACGGGTGATAATAGACAACACTGCCAAGTGGCTGTCAGATGGTGAGATGCAATGAGCTAATTTCAAATAGGACAAACAAGAAGAGCTTCAAATAATGAAGCAAAGCCATGGAATTCTCAGTACACAGTGGGGCCAACAGAAGACTGTGGTATACTGCAATTCCAGAGGCTCCTGGTTCTCTCTGAATAATGACCTCTGGCTGACTATAATTATAAGATGCCTAATCACAAAAGGCATAAGCTTTTGGCGAACAGGAATTATAGCCACGAGCCACAGAACAGTTTCACACAAATGCAACATGAAAACAACCGTTGGACATGCGGTAGCTGCTACATTTCTATTTTTTAATGTTATTTCACAAATAATTTTCTCATTTTTAAGCTGAGGCTACTCAGGCTGTATGCATTTTTGCCAACTTTTCCATTTGGAAACATTTCACTATTATTTGTTTTTATGGAATATCAGTCTAACAGACTTTAAAACATAGAAACAGCTCCTGAAGCAATTCCTACATGCAAAACTCATTTCCAACACATGATGGAGCTAGTCAGATGAAATACTGTAATGATTTGTTATGATTGGCTGCCCTACTTGGGTACTCTGTGCTGAAGAGCACCCATATGCTGTCCGGAGACATCTGATATTGACCAACTCTTCAGTTGTGTCTTAATTTCAGTTATGTATGTATTGCCTCTTCAATTCGATTGTATGTATCTTATGAGTTGAAGCCACAGACATACATGTTTATAGTTCCCACAGTGGTATTGCCGATTTTTAAATTTACATTTCTCCTTAAACTGGCTTCTTTACCGTCATATGCTCTCCCAACCAGGAGTTCCATCACATTCCTGGCTGAGACATTGTTTTATAATGAACAATTTGAGTGCTCTCTGTTTCTGGTTCTTAGGAGGATGGTGGAAACCTCTGGAATGTCCCAAGTGATAGAAGTGTCTTTGTTATTCACCACCCCCATTACACTTGCATTTATGCTAATGGATGCCTTCTGTTGGACTCCTTAGATACCTACCTTTAGGAGGTAGGTTACTAGAATGACCAAACACACATGATGACAAGGTTAGGATTCTAAGCCAATCAACCTCTGGGCTAGAGACTGAATTCAATCATACAGCCAACAATTCAATCAATCACGATTATGTAATAAAATCTCTGGATACTGAGGTTTAGTGGAACTACCACATTGATGAATACATTGATGTGCAGGGGATGCGGGGTGACATGCCCCGTCTCCACTAGGAGAGGGCATGGATACTCTGTGCTCTTTTCCAGGTATCTCTTCATTTGGCAAGGTCTCCTTTATAATAAAACAATAATAACCACAGGGATTTTTCTGAGTTGAGTTGTTACACCAAATTATCGAAGTTGATGGGGCCATGGGGGTGACAGAAATCCCCCAATTTATAGCCAGCTTGCAAGAAATGCAAGTAGCTTGGGGACCTCCAAAGATCAACTAGTGGCTGAAGTCTTGTTGGGGAGCATGCTCTCTAACTTGTGGGGTCTACACTAACTCGTGGACAATTAATGTCAAAACTGAATTATAGTACATCTAATTGGGGTGGGAACTGAATAGCTGATGTCTGACTAGTCACCAACTCTGTTTACCACATCTGGCTGTGGTCCAGCTGCTGCAGGTGACAAGAAGGGCAGGATGTTCATGGTCGAAATGTTAGAGAAACACTGAAGGGAAAGTACTGCAGATTACTGGTCCAGCTGGGCATTTGTTTTTGCTAATTCTTGCTTGTATGAGGTCTGTAAATACTGAGCATTTGGTTGACACACTGCAAAGAAAGCAAGAGATAGCACAGAACTGTAGTTATATGGATATCTAAGATAGGATCATGCAAGGCAGAAAAGGTTTATCTAGCATGTGTCCATGGCTAAAGAACAAAGTAACTCCTGTTTTTTTCCTGAGCTCTCAGCAGGAAAAGAATGTTCTCTGATTATGATCTTACATAAGATATCTCTTTATCACCTTACCCATTCTGCCTGAGTTAGGGACAATTTGAAATCCATCAGCCTGTGAGTGCTTTGTGGATTAAACTATTTACTCTTTATGTTCTACCCATTTCCTTGTCAAGACTGAATTCTGTGTGTCACAAATAACTGATGATGCTGGGTACTTCTCAGATACAAAAATAAACCATATATATTATATACATAAATATATATATAATATGTATTTTGAGTAAATTTTGCTGGCATAAAACCCAAACATCTTCTTTACCCAGGAGACCCTGTGTATTCCAGTTCCTGTCCCCTCCTCTCCTGCATCCTTGTCACCATCTGTCCCTGTCACTAACTCTGCCACATGAACTACCCTATGGTCCCCTCCCAGGCCCAATCCATTCCCAACAGGGGTTGCTCTTGCTGATCCCTAGGTCCTTTGGTTTCCTCACTTACCCCTCCATCACCTCCTCAGACAGGGCATCCCTGACAACCTCACCTGACACACCTTTGTTCCTCTCTACTTCTTGGACTTGCTTTGTGTTTCCCTGTCACCACCTGACAGAACCTGCATTCTACAGGTGTCGGTCTCCAATGAAAGAATGTGAGCTCCCCGAGGGCAGGGATCTGCTTTTCTTGTTCCTGGCGCCGAGAACAGTGTTGTGCACTCAGTAGGTTTTTAACAAATGTTAAATGAATAAATGCTGAGCTCAAAATGGAGCAAAGTGCTCTGTCCACCACTTCATTTTTTCAAGGCTCCAGAGCTGAAGAACATCCAGGTACCAGGAGAAGTGTGCCAGGTTAGCATTAGCTTAGGTGAAACCAACCCCACAGCCCCCAAATGACAGGATGTTCAGGTGTGCAGGGAACTCAGGAAGAAGGCTGGGACCGAAAAGCCAGGGGCTTTGGAGGCAGCCCAGTCTGTGTGTGAACCCCTGGTTTACCTCTCCTTAAGTGTGCGACCAGAGAAGATTATTTAAGTTTCTTCCTCTGAAAGTTGGGGATGATAACGCCCCTCTCTTAGGATTTCTGTCAGGCTATAATAAAATGCCCCACAAGGACTAGTGTGATGCTTTTCACCAATATTCCTAACACGCTTTTGGTGGGAGAATGGGAGCAGGGTTAGGTGGGAGAATGGGAGTGGATCATGTGGAAAAACAGGGTGAAGGTGAAGCTCAGAGAGTGGACGATCTGGGTCTGGCCTCTTGGGTTTATGATGTCCCTGAAGTTAGCACATTTTCAGGGACAAAAATAAGGAGTCACTCTGACAAGAGTTTTAAGATTCTCCTGTGTCAATTGCAATCTGGGAGTTTTAGGGGTTTTTTCTTCCACTCTGCCCCACCCTACTATTTGCTAACTCTGTGGGAAGGAGGAATCTATTCATTTCTTCCACCTCCCCAAATACAACTTTTGCCTCTGTGTTTCCACTTTTTAAAATGTAAATTCTTCAAGTCGTCACACTTTTAAAAATCTACTTTTTGAAAACCACCAACACATAAAAGCAAGGATTCCACCCCAGGATAGAGGGATTTTATTTCCATGTGGGTTTCCTTGCAAGGGCTGTCTGTGGTCAGGCTTCCCAAGGGGTGGGGCTGCCCCATTTGTGTATGTGACTGTCCCTTGGAAGAACGAGGGGAGGAAGCTGGAAGGCTTTCTTCCTGGGTATTTGTAGCCCTTCCACATTTTATGAAACACTCTACAAATCCTGTTTTACTTCCTCTTTCATTATTTTTGTTACCCACAGGGGCTCAGAGAGTCACTTCCACACACCAAGTTTGTCTCGTCTCCCTCCCATCCTGGCCTCATGGCTGCTTCTGTTCAAGGCTCCAAGGTTTGGAGAAGTGAGGATGACCTTTAGCTTTGGCTGGTCCCAAAGTTCACAGTCATGTGATAAACTGTGTTAAGAAGGCCTTGCCTAAGGGTCTCTTTTGGCTTTGCCATAACTGCGCTTAGAAACCAAACTACAGGAGATGCCCGCACTTTGGCTGAGCCTGTGGCTTCAACATGCTGCCAGTGAATGCACATCTACTTAACTTCAGAGCTGACAAGGCTTTTTAGTAGCCTAACAAACAGGATTTATTTGGATTTAAAATTTATCACTGGGAATGGAAAATTGATGGTCTTGCCAGTTTTAGTAGCCAAAATTTCCAAAGTTGTGTTGAACTCAGATTTGTCCTTAGCTCTTCAATAGATGTTCTCTTAAGATCTTAAAGTAATCTGACTAAATCTTTGCTTGACCATTACAGGTATTTTAAAGAGACACTGTAATTATCACCCACCAATTTAACATATTTTTGCAATTGGGGTACTAATTTAGAATTTAAAACAATGTTACCAGCAACCTCATATTTAATTGTGTTGGATTAGAAGATATGTTCCATATTGGAATCATAGCGATATTTATACAGCGTTATTTAAGGGATCTGGTTATGATTTAGTCCGTGGTTATAGCTATATATCATATAAGACAGAGAATAATTTCTTCTCATTTCTCTTCCTCAGAGTAACTTTTATTCACCCCATTGCCTCTTAACTCATTTTTCAATTTGCTGAAAACTGTGGTGGAGATTTGTTGATATAAATATACAAGGCAGCTTGTCCTGTATTAACTTACATTGTGCACAACTGCTAACAGGAACAAAGGTAATCTAATTAATTTAACCTAAAATAGAGGTCTATTTAGGTTACTGTGATATGTAACTGAAATTAACCACAAATACAGAATACTTACTATTTATCTCATAAAAGGTGTCTTTTTTTGCTTTGTTTTTGTTTCTTGGTGCTGGGGATCAAACCCCAGACTTCATGCATTCTAGGCAAGCATTCTACCACTGAGTTACACCCCAGCACATCACTGGATTTAAGTAAAAATTTTCCAGGCACATTAAAAGTAAGATTGAGTTTTCAACACAAAATACAGTTATATGCAATATTATTTCAATTAGATGCCTAGCATACAAAGTGAAGCAGAACTTACTTTGATATGCACTATCAGGTTAAGCACACATTTAGAAAAATCTTATTTATATAGACTACTATTTTATTGCAAAGTCAAATTTTATAGGATGAAAACACCTACTGCAATGTGCAGGTAAATGTTCTATCCACAGAGACCTATGTTACATACAGAAAGCTCCTGTTATTCTCTGATTCACAATTAACAGCTGCTTATTGTATCCAATCCCACTGTGTTGTGATGAATGCATCCAGGTAGTGAGGCATTTCTGCTGCATCCACCTTCCAAATGACTTAGGAACTAGGAGCCGGAGGGAGCTCAGTTCCTAGGCTTCAAGATGGGATCAAAGTGCTAAAGCTCCATTAAGCAGGATGGGATCACAGGCAGCCTCACATCCCTGGATGGTCCACAGGGCAGCTTGTTACCTGCTCTTGTTTATCTAGCTCGCTGGACAGGTTCTCCCTCAGAGTTGGCTACTGGCAATTTATCCAACCTGAGCCTATGATCAAACCCAGATGTGTTCTTTACCGATACAGTATAAAACAATTCACATGACTCTTCTGGGTCTTAAGTATCAGCGGAACGTTTTGGAAAATGTGTTTTTCCATCTTACCCTGAAGTCACATGCATCTAATGACCACTCACATTTTCCTTTTAGTGTCTAAGCACACAAGCCCAGCAAGCACTCAAATATTTGCAGGTGGGTGGGTATATGCAAGAAAATGAATAGATTCTTACTATCATCTTTCCCTCGAGTCCTATTTCTAGTTACTGATTAAATCATATTCTTCTTAATGTCTCTCATATCAGCTTTTTTTTCTCTCAGACAGTGTGGCTAAGATTCTTTAAACATCATCATCTGAACTTCTGTGTAAATACCATGTTTTTAAATCTATCAGATCCGACCTAAGTTGGTTTCTTGGGTTAATATTAAGCCTAATCACTATCTAGCTACCCAACCTATGTACATACATCTCCTCTTCTCCCCATCCCTCTCTCTCACTCAGCACCTCTCTGCACTGTAGCTGAAAGAATGCACAACTTTAAAAGTACAGAAGACTCAAAGCCCATAGGACTGGTAGTTGATCTTGGCTGAGTTACGTTTGTTTTCTGATCCTTCCTGGGGAGAGATGGCTGAGTGGGGTTGGGATGTTGGAGGAGGGCTTTGCAGCTTTATGACTGTGAAAGTTCACATTTTATCACCTCAGTTCCTACTTGGGTTTGTGGGCATGAGATTAGAATAGATGTGAAAGGAAAAATGCTTTGAGCTTTCAAAGGAAAAATGATAAATAATGTGATTGATATTGCTGTCTTTCACTTACATAATATTTTAAAAGCTTAATTGCTCTCTGCATTTACTATCTCTTTTTACTCTCTCATAAGCTACGTGAAGGACAGCCTCAATTGTCCCCAAGAAACAGGAGGGAAAACGCAGGTACATGGCTGTCAGGCTTAACCAGTGTCACCTACATAAGGAAAAAGTCATTACTAGGATATTGATTTTTGGTTTCCAGTTTCTAAGATTCTTTCTTGGAGATCCTCATGCCTTGGCAACCTTTTTATGATCTTACCTTAGAAAATGAGTCCCATAAATTGCTCCGTGTATGAAGATACCTCTAAAATGTTTGAAGTTAAATTTAGAAGTTCAGCACATGAGAAAGGAATTAAAAGGATAACACTTAAGGGTTAGAGTGGACCAAAACACAGAAGATCCAACTGTTAATGTCATTAACACATTTAAAGGCAGCTCTGGTGATCAGGAGGGAGACAGTGAGCTGGAACCAAAGGGGGCAAAAGGAGGTGGACTGGTTTGTGTCCAGCACTCTTTGGAAGATACCAGGTTAGGTTCTTTCTGCACTCTGAGGACAACAAAAAGAGAGAAAGACAGAATAAAAAATGTGACGTTATTTTCCTATATTTAAAAGTGACTCCACTGCCCTGGTTATTTTACCTCCCCTTTTTGGTTTTTCTCTCCATCACTTTGTCAGCATCTAGCACCTTACATTACTTAGCAATTTTACTGACTGCCTGCGCATTAGAATGTAGACATCACGAGGGTAGGGATTTCTGTCTGTTTTGTTTACTGTTGTTCTGGTACATGTGCCAGGCATGTCACTGGCAATAAATGAACAAATGAATGAACTTGTACAACAACCCTACGGTAGGTATTAGGAAGTGTTCGCCACAATCACAGAGCCAGTGCGTGGTAAATCCAGGGTGCACAGGCAAGATTCGAGCTGTCATCTAAACTAGAGTCCATAGCTGTGCAGGTTGAAGAGGTCACCTCAGTTTATTTCAATATGGTTCACTAGACATTCAAGTCACGGAACCAACTAACTCCCTTTCTTCCCAACCTCTGCCAATTAAGCAACTTTCTGATTCAAATCTGGCTTCTCAGGGAAAAAAAAAAATACACTGACTGACCATCATGCCTGTCTTTTTTGCTTGGAAATTATAACTTATCTTGCTAAATCAACGACAAGCAATCAATGCAGACACATTCTGCTATATCCACATCTCTGCTTTCTGACTCTGGCTAGTGAATTCCTACCCCAATCCATTCTGTTACCCCACTGTCATCTAGAATCTGAGCCTGCAAAGGCTGGCAGTAGATCTGGACTTCTGTTATCTAAGAGACAGCCTGTCTTGGGGTGCTATTCCAGAGAGACCATCTGCTGAGCTGTGTGTCCACCTCCCCAGATGGAACCTGGCATCATTACTGCATTCCACTTTTAGCATGGCAATATTCTGACTATAGTTACCTGCTACAGTTTGGGAACGACAGTGATGAACATAAATTGTGAAACGAAGCATACTGGTATCACACTGACTTAGCTCTAGCACAAAAGCAAGCCACAGTTTTATTTCAGGTTACGCTCATAATGTTAAGCTGAATTCACTAAGCAAGTCAGACCATTTTCACATCCGAATACCAAGGGCTTGAGGAATGGAAAAAACATAATGCCATTACAAAGAATGAAAGATTAATTTGAGGCTAATTCCTGCAGCTTGGGTTCTAACAATACATTAAATGTAATATAAGAGGATGGCTCTGTACATTCCCCAAACATGCAAAGATTTAAGAATGGCTCCTACAACTTTAATTATATGAATCATTTTTTTCTGAAATTGTAATTTTTTCTTTGACATACTGTATCTTCAAACTCATAACACAGGAATTTAGAAATACATTAGAATTTTTATTAAATACACATGACATTGTAGAAATGTTAAACTGTTCATGACTATTTACCATTATATATGTGGGTTTACAATTTTAAATTCTAAAACAAATTTTCTCACCTGTGCTTTTATTCTAGGTGTAATAAAGTGGAAAAGAAGATGCTTTATATGGAAAATAAACTGTGGATAATATCTGTATGCCGCTGAAAGGAATAAAATGTTTGAATTTTAAATTTAAAGCATCTAAAGTGCTTTAAATAGGATGCTTGTTAACAGTTACTCTGTTTGATTAAGGCAGTGTCAAGTGATGAGGGCAGCTAAGGTAGTCAGGCCCAAAAGCCTCTGAGTGTGCAAGGAAAACCTTTACACAAACACTGGTCCCACAGCTGGTGCCTTTACAGGAACCATTTCCAGTCTGACTATTTTTAAGTATCACAGTATTTCTTGCATATTGTCAAATTTGCCGTGAAAACTATAAATTACTTTAAACTAGAAAGTAAAAATAATACATAAGATTTCTTTAAAAAGCCAGAAGAGAACTCTATTTTAAAGTAATTACCAGTTAAACATCCTTTGCTGGTTGCTGACAGCTTTTCAGTGATTATGCAACAAATATTCTTATTTTCTGAAATCGGTTTGTTTCCTCGTGAAACAGCGTAGCTTACTCCCCCTGTTCTCTTCGCAAACTTAAAAGACAGGGCCCATGTGATGTGGAAAATGTGGTTTCTGCCAGCTTAATGGCTAATTACAGCAACAGGAGGCAGAAATAAGAAAATCCAACTAAATTGCAAATAAGAAATAAAAGGCAACATGAGTGTTAACTACAACTTCATGGCTTGTACAACCTCTCTTTTACAAAGCTTTTGTCACTGATTCCCTTTGTTAATTTTGGTTTGATATTTTGATGGGTATAGTTATGTGTTTTACAGAAAGTGCGATTAGACAGCACTATATTTTTTGTTAGCAAGGATGTCTTTATCAGGAATCACCCAAGTGCAATCTGTCTCTGTTCCATCTTTAAAATAAAACATGTTCTCTTGTTTTAGGAATGACAATGCAATCTATCATTTTCTTCTCCACTGTTGTCTTATGATTTCTTTCAGGATAGGAAAACTAAAGAGATGGGGTAAGTTTTTTTTGTTGGTGTTGTTTATTAGTTTTTTGTTTGGGGTACTAGGGGTTGAACCCAACACCTTCACACTTGCCTCCATCTACATCCCCAACCCTTTTTATTTTGAGACAGAATCTCACTAAGTCATTAAGTTGTCCAGACTGGGCTTAGACTTGTGATTCTCCTGCCCCAGTCACTCAGAGTACTGGAATTACTAAGGGAACTACCACAGTTGGTTAAAATGGAAGTTTTTAAGGGGTTATTCCTCCCCAGGTTAGATATATCCATCACAAGAAGGAACCACCCACTTGACCTGGAAGGGAGTACTTTTGCCTGAATAATCCATCCCCCCATACCAGGGATCAAACTCAGACCTTACGCTTGCAAAGTAGGCGCAGTGCCACTGAGCTAAATCCCAGGCCCTTAAATAATCCTTTGAGAACAATAAAAGCAACCTGTTGATTAGCTCCTTCTAAAAAGGATGGTGTATTAATAGTTCCAATAACCACAAGGAAAGAAAAGTCATTTTCCCCTTTCTGTTAATTTCAGAATAAATTTTCTGGTTCTGTAAAACCAGCATTATGATTTTTTTTCTACACAATGAATAGAAAAAACACATCAGATGATTACTTGATCCCACAGAAAATTACCCAGACACCATTTGAACTGAGATTGATTTTAAAAAATGACAGTTAACTGTGGGCTTTGAGGATTACTCAAAATCTTAGCTTTTCTAAATTCTCAAACAATAAAGCAATTCTTGATCTATTGAATTCTGTAGGGTGACTGTACAGGCTTCCATTATACAGATATTGGATATACCTAATTTACAACCTTAGATATATACTTTTATCTCTGAAGACCCTTAAGGCAATTGTGTAAAATATTGTATCAAAGGTTGTTGTTGGAAATACTGAAAGATTTCAAGATGTAAAAAATACATCAATGTCATTTAAATTGAACAAAATGGTTCCTTACTTTTCCATATACGTTTTGAACATCTTTCCAATAAGCTTGTTCAATAAATCCTACATGAAACAAGGTATTTTGTACTTTGTCCCACAAATGCAATTTATGAACCTGATTGATTTCTTTCTCCAAGATCACCTGCATTCTCCATACTCCGTATTTTCTCCTTTATTAAAGATGATACGATCTTAGCTTCTATTACATTCACATCCACCAAACTACTGAGAACAAGGGAGATTTACAGATGAAGACAGAGAAGGGTAAGAGTTCGTGAAGCAGGTTTGTATGGAGTACAAAAATCCAACAAAAACTCATAATGCAGACAGAGAAAAATAAATAGAACAATGGAGTTATAGGAAAAGAAGAGATCTGTCAAAATAGCCAAGCTAAGACATAACCTTGGAAAAAAATAAGAATGAGCAATAGAACAAGTTGTTTATTCTAGGAAGACCTATTGTGTTACCACGATACGAGCATATCAACTAATTTGCCCATTACCATTGGGAGAGATTGTATTCAGTCTCTCATGTGTGAGCCCACGTGCCTGCCACTGTGAACACCTAGTTCTCCTTAGTGCCCTGTACATGGATTTCTGTTCCTTCTCATGTAGTATTTTATTAGAGAAAGAGTAAGAGAAAGGAGTTGGCTGACAGGGGTTGTTGACTAAAATTCAATCTCAGTTTCCACTCCATTTTCCTGGCCATTTCCCCATGCAGATCATAGGTGGGAACCTAGTCATAACCAGACTTGTTACTTCCTGTAAGTAAATTTAGTTGGTGTTGTAGGACTGTTTGAGGGCCACTGTATGAGTGGAACTTACAATAAGGAAGAGAGTCCCACTGATTCTCTAAGGTTGGAATGTGACTGTCTTCCAGGTACGTCTGGACATGCACTTTTAATGACAGAATCACAGAATATCAAAGTGCAGAAGATCTTTTGACAAATTTAACACCTTGGTTTTCATAAAAGGAACCAAGAGGGGGTTAAAAAAACTTGCCTAATCTCTCTATATCTCCTATTTCCTAATATAGTTCTTTATGTCAAGGCCAATCTCTAATCATTGGATCCCTCTGATCAGAGGACGCTCTGGACTATGTGTAGACAGAAGAGTTATAGATATTAGGGGAAATTACAATCCTCACTACTAGAGGTCTTTGAATACAGTTTTAATTGTTAGAACAGGTATTTTTACATTTTCCTTTTTTCGACAGGTAAGAAAAATGAGAAAGTAAGAAAAATCCCTAGAGTCACACAGCTAGCAGTATCCAAGCTGTTATGTGGACTCAGCCAGATTAGTATTTGTGCTTTTGACTACTGTATGTTTTTGCTGTAGTTATCACCTGCATTATTAGGAAGCTAAAGTAAGTCACCAAAGACATTTGATACTATATTATTGGCTCGTTCATTTGTTCATGCATTCAATCAGCACATATTTACAAAGCACTGCTATGTGCTGAAGCTGCTCTAGGGCCTGGTGATGTAACAGTAACCAAAGAAAATCTGCCCTAATGCAGATCATGTTCAAGTGTGGGAGACAAATGATTAAAAAATGGAATGCTGGTTGTATTAAATGTTTTAGGGAAATTTAAAAAAGCAGGGTAAGAGGATAAAAAATGACAGTGGGGAGGAGGGATCTATTTTGAAAAGGTGACCAGAGAAAGCTCTCTGATCTGGTGACATTTAAGCAGAGGCTTGCAAAATGTGAGAGGACATTCGGATGTTGTGACTGTGAGGACAGACAAAGGCCAGCAAGCGGAAGGGAGCTGGGCAGAGTGCGGGAACAGCCAGCCATGGAGGAGGCCAGAGCCTCTGCATGAGGGAGGGCAGAGGACAGCAGGTGGCAGGGCTTGTGGGTCTGGACAAGATGTTTTGGATTTGATTCTGTGCACAGGAGGAAGCCAGTCAAGGTTTGAAGCAGGAGAGCACATATTCTGGTTTATGTTAAAAACTGTCTCATTGTTCTCTGAAGCATGATCAGTAGAAGGACAAGTCTGGGAACAAAAGGCCACCTTGGTGGCACCTGCCACAGTCTAGAGGAGAGTTGAAGGTGATCTGGACTAGTGAGTTAGCCATTTTAGGGTTGCTACTTAATTGAGTAGTGTACAAGAGATATTTGATATGCTGCGTATGAGAGAGACAGAGAAATGAGGAGTGTTAGCTTCCAGTTAAGATTTAAAACTTTCCTATTAATTATTTTAAAAAGGCAACAAATCCAAGTGTAGAAAAGTGTGAATATATCTGATGTATAGCAAAGAAGTGAACTGGTTTTGTCCCTGATTCTCAGAATCTTCTGAAGTGCCCAGAATTTCCCAAGAGAAAGGAGCATGCTTGTTATTCCCAAGCCCTGTGTATCACATCTAAGTTTAGGTTAGCAGCTCAGATGGCTCAGGAAAGGGCTGCTCACAAGGAAGACCAGCTATGCGATTGGAGGTTTGGGTTTTGAGTCACTCAAGCTCTGGCGAGGGCAGGAGGCTGGAGACTGAGTTCAGTTATGTGGCCAATGATTCGGTCAATCAGCTTTTGTAATGAAACCCCAATAAAAACTCTGGACAGAGAAGCTCAGCGGTGCTCCCTGGTTGTTAAACACGTTGCTGTGCCAGCGAGCAATGTGCCCTGATTCCACAGGCAGAGGGCACAGAAGCCTTGTTCTCAAAACCTACCCAGGCCTTGTCCTATGTATCACTTCCTGTGTGTCTTCCTGATCTACACCCTTTATAATCAACCTGTAATTGTGAATGTAGTGCTCCTTTGGGTGCTGTGTCATTCTAGTGAATTACCAAATCCGAAAGGGTCATGGGAGCCCTGAATTTGCAGCCAATAAGCTCACAGAATGAGTTAGCCGGGGATACCCAAAAGGCAGCGGGCCCAAGAAGGAAGGGCCTCTGATAGAGGACGATGGCCTGAAACCGTGGGTTCTGTGCTAATTCTGAGTGGTTAGCATCAGACTTGTACCGCAGTACACTAGTTGGTGTCCGCACAGCACCCAGGTCACTGTCACTGCCCAAGACAGAGGGGACCTGGGGAGAAACCTTTATCCACAGTCAGGCCCAGTGGGGAGGGAGTGCCAGTGGGGAGGGAGTGTCTTAATCCCAATGCCACTCTGTCCTAAAAGGTAAGCAGAGGTCTACATATATCACATCTTTAAAATCGATTTATCAGGCTAAAATCTCTTGGCATGGTTGGGGGGAGGATTCTCCCATGTGGAATTTCAAATATAAAGAGCTCCCCCAAATAAATAAATTGACCATGTTACTACCATTCAGCACACATGAGTTTTACGCAAGCCCAATCTCCTTTGGTCTTCTCTTCTGAGGCCCAGTTCTGTCATGTGCAGGCCCACGAAATCATCACGTTTGAATAGTCCCCCATAGCCACATGTGCAATGAGCTGACAACCAAAATCACAGTTGCCCTGAACATTGGAGGGGGAGGAGATAACTATTCATAACTCAGGCGGTGCAAGTATTCTTCAGGTCACTCAAATTCCAATTTTCAGTCTTTTGTTTTTCCTTTCTCCTAAATAGAGTCAGCAAACAGCTTTCTTAATTTATTATTCATGTACAATCAAAGAGTCAGAAAACAGATCCTGAAGGCCATCAGGGAACAATTATTTCATTCTTTTTTCTAGCAGCTATTTGTTCAGACCCTTCTTATCTCATAAATGTTTGGGAAGAGTCCAGTTGTCAAGGAAAACAAAGTAATAAAACAGTTAAACAATGCACAGGTAAATAATTTCAGACAGAGGTAAGGGCACTGGAGCAACTATGACAAGCTGCTCTTATAGAGGTCTCTTCCTTGCAGGGGCTGGGCCAGAAAAGGGGTATTTTAATTTCTGAGGCTATGCATTCTTAATGAAGAGAACAGCACAAGTTGAAGTTGTCAGAACTGAAACACACATAAGCACCAGAAGGAGGGCACAGTGATAAAGCCAGGTATAGGGTCAGGGCTTGGGAGGCCACCGAGCCCTCCTGGCTCATGGGTGGTGGCACCAGGATGACAACCCACGCTCCCTTTGAGTCAAATCCTCCTTCCGCCACAGGCAGCCCAGTTTTCCCTGGTCCTGGCTTCTCCCAGCACATTGTCCTTTAGTGCGGAGACCACAGGTTTTCCTTCCTCCACTCCCACTCTTTCACTGTGGAGTAGATGACATCTCCTAAAACCTCCATTAAAAATCTTACGGTCCCTCTACTTAACAATCATTGATGGCTAGGTGGATTGGCATGCACCTGTAATCTCAGTACTCCAGGTAGTTGAAGCAGGAGGATTTAAGTTTGAGGCCAGCTGGCACAACTTTGTGATATCTTTTCTCAAAATTTAAAAAAAAGTAGAGAAGGGTCCAGAGATACAGCTCAGTGTGAAAGCTCTGGGTTAATCTTTAATACTGCCAAAAAACAAAACCAAACAAAATCACAGATGTCTCTCCTTTACTTACTTGGAGGATCAAGCAAAAACTTCTTACCACGAGCAATTTCTACCATTTAGCCCCAACCAATCCAGGTGGCTTAGGTCCTCTCTGGGTATCAGTTACAGTCAGCTCGGAGTATCTCCAGGTTCAGCCTGTGTGGATTCAACCAATCGCAGACTGAAAATATTTGGAAAAATATCTGCCACCCTGAATGAACATGTATAGACTTTCTTTTCTTGTCATTAAATTCTTTAAATGCTACAGTATAACTTATTACAAAGTATTAAGTGTTACAAGTGATCCAGAGATGATTTAAAGCATATGGGAAGATATTGGTAGGTTACATGCAAATACTACACAAATTTATATAAGGGACTTGAACATCCATAGATTTCTTGTATCTAAAGCAGGTTCTGGGTGCAGAGGGATACTGTATTCATTGCTCATTTCCTTTACATGCAATGTCTTTTCCTAACCTGTACGAGAGCTCCTCAGCTGTAGTTCATCAGGTGTCGCTACCTGATATTGTCATCTAACTTTCCTGATCTTGTACTACAGTCTCTCACCAGGCCCAAAATTCCTGAAGGCAGGGAATTCATTCATCCTTTATTTGTACTTCCCTAGAGGGTCCAACTCTTGATAGAGACATGGCAAACACTAAATAAAAGTTACTGAAGAAAGAATTTCTTGAGCCTAAATGCTATCCTGTCCTTCAAACACTCATATAAAACTTTAAAATTTAATGTAATACCTACTATTTGTCAGATAATATGTAAATAGTAACTTACTTAATTTTCATAAAATCCTGTAAGTAGGAACCTTTCCCCATTTTACAGATGAAGAAACTGAGACACAGGGGTACTAAATGACCTGACCAAGGCTCCCATGTCCCTTAGACTGTGGCTAAAACACTGTCACATTGTGTCTCACACACAGTGTCTCTTCATTAAATCCCTCTCCACAGTCTGGATTCTTCTTCCATTTTTGGTTCTCGGGCACAAATGAGTTATATATTAGAAAATAAAGTGAGGCAATCATTATACTCCAAAGTAAGAATATGTTTTATCATCCCCAATAAAATGAAGTATCTTATTATACATTTGCGGACATTAAGACTTTTGCTTCCAAAATAACTTTTCAAGCTGGATTTCATGTTTGCAAATGGTTCTAGGCCCTCAGAGCAGGAAACAGGAATTCTTCCAGCCTTACTACAATCCCGTGCAGCCTGAGACTGGCAGTTTCCCAGCCCTCACATGCCTGGCAAAAACACAGGTGAATTTTCTCTTAGAGGGTTTGGATCTGGATCTTAAGGAAAATTCAGGGTCTACCCCGATTCTGTTTGTCCTACTGAGAGAGTCTCAGCACAGTCTCAGCACAGTGGACGACAGATCACCAGGATTTAAAGCCAGACACCAGCTGGGGTGGACAAACCACACATGATGGCCCAGAAAATCAAATGGAAAGAGTCAACTTTAACCTCTCCAAAATCTGCTACAACTGCTTCTGCTCTGTCATATAAAGCAAACATTAGTGTTCTCAAAATTTGACACAGAAAGATTTCAAATATTAGAGTTATAAGACTTTCAGAACTAGGACAGAAGAGATTCTCATTTTGAACAAGGAATCCAGGTCTACGGAATTCTCTTTTCTTAGCCACAGGCCTCCTTAGCAGGAGCAGGACCACGGGCCTTTACATCACAACTTGGCACATAAGAGAGCTAAAAGGAAACTCTGGCTGATTATCTCTTTGAAAAGGTACAGCTACCTTGCAATTAAACTACCTCTGAATTTGGCTATTTTTGAATTTCAGATTCTGGTGAACTAGAGTTTTATTTTTATGTTGAGCATGTGTGAAATGCTCATCAATAATCCTACAGAATAACATAAATACTTTGAAACTTTTCTTCAGAGTTAATAATCATAGTAGAACATGAATTCAGGAGGAAACTCGGAGAATCAGAGTATGTTTCTAAAGCAAAAATATGTGCTTTATTCTGGATGTTTTTTTCAAAAGTCAGAAGAAATAAAAGTTGATTTTGTAATGGAAAAATGGGGCAAGTTCTTCACTGAGAGATCCTAAAATATATTCTTCGGAAAATGAACTAAATATTTCTTGATATTTCCATGAGTTAGCCTAGAAGAAGGCAATGTTGCTTCCAGTATGAAGATGAAGCTGGACACAGTGTGTTCTTAGATAATGTGGGTACTGATTCCATATCAGTGTCCAACACTCCCTTTCGTAGGACATCTGTCCCCGTGTCCTCTCTTTGATATGTCACCTGACATCACACCACATATCTTTGTGATAAGACCGGTCCTAAATCACTTGTAAAATGCAGATGGATTCAATGGCCCCAGTACTTCAAATACTGAAGTGAATCATGTACTAATAAAAATTCAAAAGTATATATATTTAAGCAAGCTCCTGACTTCTGGTTTAAAAAAGGGAAAAATGCTAAACAAATTTGGGTTTGGTTCAGATAATATATTAAGTTCCTTCTGCCTAACCTTTGTCCTGGTAGTAATTCTCGCTATTGAATTGTGCAAAAATTGTGGTGACTCATTAAGAATCTGGCTTCTATGCTAAATAGGAAGTACATGACAGGACCTACCCGTTCTGACCTCCTCTGTCCCCCTTTCTAGCTAGTTTTTCAGTAGTTTCAGTAAATGAAAGGTGACCACTGCCTCACCTGTAAAAGTTACACTCTGCAGAACTGCTAGAGTGCTTGAACATTAAATGGCTTAAGGATGATTTGCAACTGCAAAGTAGCATTTTTATTTAGCCATGTTATTTTAATTAGCTAAATATTTTAGAGGTGGAAAGACTAAACACTTGTTGAGCAATAAGCATGGGCCAGACACCTTGATATATGTGATTTTGTTTAATCCACACGGGGATTCTAGTAAAGAGAAGTATCCCTGCCATTTACAGATGAGGAAACAGACACAGGAGGCTGAGGTAACTTACCTCAGATGCTATTATTTCGAAACACCTTGATCTCAAAATCCCATAAAAGTAGCAGACTATACCAACATGATATTAAATAACTGATCTCAAAAAGACAAATGCCAAATTGCTTTTGCAAAATTCAGCAACTATTTTTCAGGATTTTTTAAATAGATAATTATCAGTCCCAAATCCTGTGGAAACTAAGCTTGTCTGATAACCTTACCTAACACAAGAGCAGTATTTCAGCTTAACTGCCATCTTAACTAATTACTCATAATGTGGCCTGGGCTATGCTAGTCCATCAGAAACCATTAGATAGGACCGCCGTGGCTTTACCGTATATAGTTCTCATTCCCACAATTTACATTTTGATGGCAACTGTTATTCTCTGGAAGAAAGCCAGAGTTTCTGAGTACAATGTATCAGTCCTAACAGTGTGGACATTATTATTCCAGAAAGCCAACTGAGAATTCAACAAGATCTTACAGTAATGACTAGAACTGGGAAACAAGAGTTTTCTTCAGCACAGCAGGAAAGAATCTTTTTATTAAGGTTATGAGAATCAGAGATGTGAACCTCCCTTTATAAGCTTAAAAAAAATGACTTAGGGTGGATCATTATTTCAAATGGCTTCTATATATTGAACAAATCCAGGTCATTTTGCTCTAAACATTTGGGGTTGCAGCATAATTTCATATAAAAAAGTTATGCTGGGTCAAAAGATATCCACAAACTGACCAAAAACCACTTCTAAATTCATTGACTAATTAAAAAGACAAAATCCTCTCCCAGAGTCCTCCTATGTATGTTGTTTTTTCTCCTCTCTGGTTCTACTTTTTGATGAGTTAAATCTAGCTGGTAGGCCTGACACTACTATCATCATCATTATTAAATTAGCAGTTATCTCTGTGCCCTTCTAAGCCCTAGGGAAAGTTTCCTCTTATTTACTCACTCTACATGGTCTCCTCTGGATGGTCTCATCCAAATCTGTGATCTCAACTGTCGAGTGTACCGGAGTGACTTAGGAATCGTAATGATCAATTAACAAATCATTACTATATACTATATACTGTTCTATGCTCTGTGAATGCTCTAGTGGATAAGAGGCTAAAATCTTATCTTTGTGTAGTAGCTGAACTTTTCTAATGGACTGTCCATCTGACTTCTAGACTCATGTATTCAGTTTCTTCCTGGACACTAGAAGGGAAAATGAGCTAATCACATCCCGTCAACTTCTGTGCAACTCATATCCTTTCCCTCTGTTCGGGCCCCTCCCTCCTCCAACTACTCAATGCCTTCATTAAACTCTCCCTTCAATTTTCATACTGATCATTTCTATTCAAGTTCCAATGACATATCCTCAGTATCATCTCTCATTCTTGTTGCTGGTAATGAAATCTTTTTGTTTTCTTCTTTGTTTCCTTTAGGATGGCTCCCTTGAGACCATTTCCTATCCTGCCATGGAACATACTTCCTAAAATGCAAATCTGTCTCTTTGGTTTATTACCTCTGAAGGACTTTGTTTAGCTTTCAGGATAAAGTCAAAACTTCCAAGCACACCAGGTTTTTTGGGTTCCATCCTTAAGTACCTTCCTTAAGTACCACTTAAGGCTCCTAGCCTCCCTTTCTCATCATTGCCTTGTTCAGCTCAAGCACCCAGGCGTGACCCTCAGGGGCCTGTCTTCCAGGCCCTCTATGGTGCCACTTCTCTGAGCAGTGCAACTCCTTTCTCTTGTGCCTGACTCCGTTACTTCACCAAAGCTTCCCAGGGAAGTTGGAATGTCTGCCTGTGCTTTGAATCCCTCAGCTAACCCAGGGCCAGGAGCACAGCCAGCCTTCAACCTGTGTGGGTTGAACAAACACACCTTTTAGAAATGGGAAATGACTTACGGTCCACATGTTCAAGGCATTTTAGATCATATCTCATCGCTGCAGCTTAGACACTAGGAACTTTCATTCCTAAGAATCACAGAGATGAGCAAAGAGTTTTGCTCCTTCCAAAGGACGTCTCAGCTTTTGATGCTCACCCAAAACCTTCTCTCCGATATTGATTTATATATGTTTGACTTCAGTCTGCACCAGCAGCTGGCACAGCTATAGCTAAAACCACAGACTTTGCCCTAGAAAGATGTGGGTTTACACCCTGCTTCAAGTCCTTTTCTACTCAGTGCTGTGGATGAGCAACACATTTCTCTAAGGCTCAATTTACATAAAATGGTTATAATGAAATAGGATTACATGCAGAGCTGTTGGCACACATCATGCAATTAATTAGTTTTCTTTCTTTTTCTCACACTTTCCCTTTAAAATACACACTCTTCTTGGACCATATGCTCTTCCATCCCTTCTGTCAAAATCCTACTCTTTTTTAGTATTGGGAATTGAACCCAGAGCCTTTACACTAAATTATATCCCCAGCCCATTAAATTTTTTTTTTCAATTTTGAGACACAGTCTCACTGAGTCACTAAGTTGCTCATACTGAGCTTGAATTTGCGATCCTTCTGCCTCAGCCTCCCGGAGTGCTGGGATTACAGGCATGCACCACCATGGGCTCAACAATCCTCCTCAGTTTAAAGGTCCATCTCTTTTCATAATCTTTTCTGTGAAACTGTTCCCAGTGCCTTCAGCCAGAAATAACTATCCTCTCTTCTGTACCTCAGTGGCTCTCTGTCTTATTTATTTTGTTTAACAAATCTGTGTTGGGTGCTTTGTATGTACTGGGAGTTAATTCAGGTGCGAAGAACACATCAGAGAACAAAACAGCCCTTTAAATGCCCTAGTGGAGTATACATTGTAAGCATGAAGACTAAGGCACTAATAAGTATAGAAACTATAGTATAAGGTTTTAATCTAAACACTGAAAGTAGCAGAGGGTGATAGGATCAAAGTCAGAGGGGCTGAGGCATGGAACGAGCCAGGGACAATGGTGAGCAGCAGAAGGTACACATGTGCAAAGTTCCTGACCAGAGGGAAAAAAAGAAAAAGGCCGAGGTGGCTGAATCAGTCAGCTAAGGGAGGTGGGATGGAATGAGGTAAGCTGGAGGTGGACTGTTCAAGGGATCCTTGAAAAAGTTACAGTTTTATCCTAAGTGCCATGGAAGGGTCTTTAGCATGGGTAACACTGGGCTGAATGTTTTAAGCTATCTCTGGTGTCTGAGTGCTTGTACACTATTCTGTCACTCCCACTGGAGTGACCTGCACTGTAGTGTCCGGTGCATACAGCCCTTCACATTCAGTTGCGCTTGTGCAAGGCCAGCGATGATGTTTTACTCTGGTTTTTTTATCAGTGCCTGGTGCATATTGCTCCCCACTAAATACTGGCCAAATTAAATGCAAATATCTTGCAGCTTCTTTCTTTCTTGCCTGCAATCATAACTACATTTACAATACTTCTAATCTTTGTAGGACGCACAGCAGCCAACCAGCTCCGAATGAGTCCTCTTCCTATTTGAATTCCTCTCAGGCCTTCCTGCCATTGCAAGGCTGTCATCTGACTTCCTGTCTCCTGGCCAGGTCTACTCTCTGCCCCGTGGACTGAATTTTTATAGGTCTCTTCCTTTAAAGCATGATGTGTGTTGTCAAGAGTGCTGGGTACAGCTGGCCTTGCCTGCTCTCTGAGGAGCCACGGCCTCTTGCTGTCTCCATTGTACAGGATCCAACGCTAACAGACTTATCGCTACTCCCATGTGCCTGGCATAGTATGGACAGAGCATCCCTTTGTACCAGCTCTGCCACTGTGGGCAAGTTACCCATCCTCTCAAGCCTCGGTTTCCTCATGTGTGGACTGGGGATAATAACAACACGATCTGCCTTCTGGAGTTGTTAGACGCCTCTGGAAGAGATCACACACGCTAAGCACTTAGTGCAGCACCCAGCACACAGTTGGGTTGCATCTCCTCCCTTTTGTGAGCACCAGTGCTGTTGGTATGCACGATTTTATTCAGTCCTCAAAGCAACTCGTCAAGAAAAGCATTGTTTCATTCAGGACTAATTTTCAGCTGGTAGGCAAAGACATCATTATACTAACTGCTAAAATGCCGCAGAATTTCTTGTCCAATTAGCCACTGTACCAAGCCCTCCAAATAGCCCCTCCCCCCATTTCTTTGCATCTTTATCTGCCCTGGTCTTCCCAGGTTTCCATCTTGCAACTGAAGGGTTAGTTCCCCCAGACAGCTGGGGGCCTCTAGGGTCCTACCTTAGTTCAGCTGCTTCTATTCTGAGTTCGGACTGACCCATTATATGTATTTTATCAATGGGCAGTTGAGGAGCTAAGGGGATTAGCAGGATCAACAATCTTGTAAATGGAAATTCTATGAACTCAAGCCGCATATTCTCATGCCCACTTTCTTCCTTTACACTGAGGAAAGACTAACAAAAGCCACTTTTTGGCATCTTAAACTCTATGGGCAATTACCTAGACACCAGCAGATCTGGTTTCTGATAAAATCAGGAAGTAGCTGAGAACTAACTGTTCAGAGTCCGCCTCTCACCGGCCTGCCTCACCTTTATCCTCTGTCTCTTTTGGAAGCATCCATGAAAATCATTTCAACATTATGCGCCCAATTCCTTTCACGCTCACTTTTGGCACTGAGGTCTAACAACCTGAGCCCTGGAGTCTAGTTTTCCAAATGAAGCTCTGTGTGCAGCCACTCAAATACTTAACATTTTACAAATGAGAAGAATTAGAAAGGTGTGAACATGTGTGCATAAGGGTGCTGATTCATGGAGCCTACATATGAATATGGAACAGGAAATGAGAATAATGTACAGTGTAGCTCCCATCTCGAGCTGGGGAACTGAAACAGATCCCTCTTCAATGAAAGACACACATCTGCATTTCAAATGTGGGGCGTGAAGGTGGTGGCTTCTTGACTGTATACACTTTCTTCTTAATTGCGTACTCTGAGACTTAGAGACCCTTTTGCTTGCCTTGAGGTGTAAACATTTAAAAAAGTGTCTTATTACGTTTTGAAGTCTTTAAAATCGGTTTTAGTTAAAAATTAAGCAGTTACATAATTAGCTTCATTAGATCCAATTACACAATTAGTGTAAATTAGAAATAATAGAATCAGAACATATAATTTTGTAATTATGACAGATAACAATAATGCAGAACTTAAGCTGGCAAATGGCGCTGAAGCAGCATGGTGCATAAAAATCTTAGATGATCTGATGTGTTCTACGTACAAGGAGCCCAAATGTCTCCCTGCCATGAATAGTTACCGCTCAAAAATACGGTTTAACTAAACAAGACTGATTTTGAGTTCTAGTCTCAGAAAACAACATCTGGAAAGTTGTTAGTTCTTTTTCTTCCTTGTGTGGCTAACATAATGAGTGACTAGGTTTCTTTTTCATTTCATCAGAAGGATGGCTCCTGACTTTCAAAAGTCTTAACAGATTAGGGCAGGGAAGGATTGCTTCTTGGGGGGAAGTTAGTCTGAAAAACCCACCCACTCACATATCTGCCCTTCTGCTTAGAGTGACTTGAGGCACATTCCGAGGATTCGTGTGTGGGAGGGAGGTGCTGAGCTGCAACGCTAGAAGGATGACCACAGAGGGATTACAGTGCCGCATCTCTCAATTCAGGCACTCGATTTTTAATATTGCCTCCATTATATGTGGTTCAGGTGTTGTAACCCTTCCTGCAACCTCTTTATCTCCTGATTTTAAAGAAGGGAAAGGTAGCATTTGACTAATAAGAAATTCATGTTCCAATCTCTTGCAGCTATTTTTGATGTATCTTTCTGTAAATTATATCCAACAACTGGAAGGCTAAAAAGAAATCATTCATTTAATTCACTTCTAATTATATTTATTCATTCAATATATGTTTGGTGCTTCCTAGGGGAAGAGACTATTTTTTTTATTTATCTTTATACATCAAACTTTCAGTACACCTGCTACCATGCACTCAGTGCTCAATAAATTGTTTTTAATACATATTACAGATATTACCTGCCCTGGCACCATGCAGAACAAAGAGCTACTTATACCTGGTTGACCTTTGAGAAAATTACAATCATTTTGTGTATTAAGAAAGACAACTGGGGCTGGGACTGAGGCTCAGTGGTAGACCACGTCCTTAGCATGTGTGAGGCCCTCGGCTTGAAATCCAGCATCACAAAACAGACTAGTAGGAATTAAATTTTTAGTTGACACTGTAATGATGTAAGGAAGCGGTTATGAGTTGAATCAAATAAATAGAAGGGCTTGAAAGTGTAACGCACTGACAGGGGGACACAGTCGCCGAAAGCCAATGGTCATGATGGGAGTTGGGACAGCCAGGGTCTCTGGGGCAATCCAGTGCCATCAGGACATTAGGGGGCAGCAACTCAGCACCTGCTTTTACAGGCAGCTCTGGTTTGGATCCCTCTGTTTGTCAAATTAAGTAGTAAATATCCCCAAAGATCCCTAACATCTCTCAGCAAATGAACACTGAAAACCTGAAAATGTCCCCCAAAAGTTAGAGAAGCAGCTAAAAGCCTTGGGCTCTTTTTTTCTAATGATCTCTATTTTGTTTGTTCCTCCTCAGCCATCATCTTTTGGGTAATAAGAGAAGCAAAGGGGCTCAGCGATGCCCAAAGGCCATTACTAGGAAGGGCTGGGGGATTTATCCTTTCATTTACTTTCCTCTGGTTTACTAGATTCCCTTTCATGACTTTTACTTTGCTGGATGGTCCCTCTTTTCCCTTGTCATTTTGTTTCCATTGCATACAGACCCAAAACATCAATTCCTTAACAGAAATGGGATTTTCTTTCCAAAAGAAAATTCATTCCGGAAATGCTTTAGTCAACTTCCACCTTCCCTAACAATATCCCAGAAGATGTTCTGTGTTAATCCAAATATTCATACACTGGCTATGAAACAACTTGGTTTGCAGTTACAGGGAAGGGGTAAGGCGGTTTTAAATTGTGATCAATATTTCAGGGTCTTGATTCTCTTACTGGATGGATACAGTGGCACAATATGTGTCCTAAAATTCTCATCTCTAGAAGCAACATAGTACCTTATTTACAAAATGTGTTTAATAGATATTAGGATAAATATTACTCATTGGCATGCTAATGAAGTATAAAATTGAAGCACTGAAAAAGAGAACATACAGAGAAAGAAACACCACCCATTTCACCAAAAGGTAGGAGGAATCTTCTAAGGGCCTCAAGATACAAATCAGATTTAATTAAATACTGAAGCAGAACTCAGATGAATTCTCATTTTCTTTCGCATAAATCCTTGCAGATAAAACTATATCAATTATGAAGCATTTTAAACTTCTCTCAAAGCCATACTGAAAAGGATCTAAATCAACTTGGTAAATGAACATATTTGTAAGTACCAAAAATAAGATTGACAGGTTTCCTACTGAACTGTCACGAGTAGTTATGTCTCAAGTGGAGGGGAAAAAAAATCAGTCATTAAATTAAACTGTCAATGTGCTTCAACTTTCTGCGTACTCTAAAATTTTCTCTCTTCAGGAAGATCAGAATTCCAAAACCATAATCTCCACGGAGCATGGAGTAACAGGGTTTCTGAATTGGGTTTGCCAGATACAGATTTTTAGATTTCCAAAAGGCTTTTTTCAGAAAATGAACAACTTTCATGTGAATAATTTTTGTATGCATCAGGCCTAAGCTCACACCACCCTTCTTCCTCCTACCCATTAATATTCAGGATCAGAGCCTGTTCCTGTGGGTGTGCATTGTGCCGATGAGAACTTTGTGTCGGAATAAACTGGTGGGCTCTTATCCCTCCTGTTGTGGTTCTGGAAAGAGCTCTGACAGAGGAGGATGGGCAGAAACATGGGTCAGCATTTAACAGCAGTCTTCTCTTATGGGAAAAAGTCACTTGGCAATTTCTGTATTTCAGAAAGGCTTTGATTTGTCGCCTCTGTGTCTTCTTTGAGGCAACTGATCATGCTGAACTTTGACACTGAAATGCTTATCTCTTAGTTTCTGACAAACTTCACTCCCTGGTTTTCCTTTGTTCCTATTATACTCTTTTCTACCTATTTCCCTTGTCTTTCTTCTTCTCCTACATGGGGCATCCACAAATTCTGTCTTGGCTTTTGTCTTCTCTCTTTAAACTGTCTCCCCTCTCCCAACATTCTCTAGTCTGGTGGCTTCATTGTTCTGTGCAGAGTCGTAGTGACAGCTGTCACTTACTAAGTCCATATACTCTAAGGCAGTCTTGACCTGACACTGAGCTCACAACTTTCCTGTGAGAGACACCGCAGTTTCTCCACACTAGATGAGGCTCGGGCAGGTTCCTGGACTTCCCTGAACGCCAAGACCACCAAGCAAAAAACAAAAAATGGGAAGAGCCCAGGTTCCAGTTTCCTAGCTCCAAAACTTATGCTGCTGCCACTTCAGTGTTCCTTTGGACCTATGATTCTTTTTTTTAATTTAGGACACATTGATTGTACAGAACAGTGGGTTTCATTGCGCTATTTTCATAGCTGCATATAACATACTTCTCTAGTCTCTAGTCTCACTTCAAAGTCAGCAAGTCTTCTTCCTGGACCAGCTTCTCTTCCTAACACAAAGCCCTTCTAAAGCTCTACTGATGCACCAACCTCCCAGTGACCAGGCTCACAGTGGCAGGCATCTGGGGCTCATCTTGCTCCTTTACATCTCCCTGGCTCCTCCCATGTCCCCCACTCCAATCTCATCCATTGCAACATATCATCGCTGATGTCATCTTTTCCCTTTCTGAATCAGTTTACACATCACTACCTGACTGTTGTTCTAGATCACATCATTTCCTTAATTACAATCTTCAGTGGGTTCCCACTGCTAATGAAATAGCCCTCAAATGCTTGTATTTGCTGCTCAAAAGTGCAATCTACTTTTCCTGCCCATCACTCAGAGAAGTGATAAGTGATACGTGGTAAGTGCCTTAGAAGTGGACTAAGTCCCACTGAAGCTGGGCAAAGTAACAATTCCCCAAGTATCTGACTGTCCCACTTCTATGCCTTTGTTTAGGCTGCTTTTTCACGTAAGAACTCACTCTTACATAGCCAACAAACCCCATCTGCACGAATCCTCCCCTGTCCTGTGTATTCTCCAGCAACGTTCCCTCCATTAGGTCCCCTTCCAGTTGGATGGCACTCTACATCTTTAAACCTTCACAGATTTTCATTTGTCCAACTCTTGGAGAAACTTGGTATATTCTACCTTTGGGTTTCTTTATTCCCCTTCCCCTGTTATGAAGCTCTAAGTTCACTGGTAGATGGGCACTGCATCAGAATCTTCACTGTATTCCTTGAATTTTTTTAGTTCAAAAGATACAATAGGCGCCAAATAAATACACATCAATTAAATTTACTCAAACTCTGAAAAAAATATAGCAATGTGAGGTCACATTCTAAATGTGATCTGCTTTCCCCCCGAGCAAACAGAAATGAAATCTTTCTCACAAATGAGATCAAGAATATATAAACAATAAGTATGAATGTGTACCCTTACGATTATCTTTAAAATGATTGTCCCCACCCCCACCATGATTTAGAAGGGAGAGAGGGCTAAAAGGGTAAAGAGGGGAAAGAGAAATAAGGTCAGGTTCTGCTCACTGTCGAATATAGAATACAGAGAAAACAACTTACAGTCACATAAAAATCAATCATGAGCAACATGAAAAATTCAATTTACATGTAGCTTGTCTTGGAATACAACAATATAGACCAGAAGATAAGTTATCACTGTATTAACCTGTACTTATATCACCCTCCGTACATGTTTTTGGTTCCTCCTGCTATTGTGTCTGTGCTTCTCTAAGGAGCCAATAAGCTGTCAGAGGGAAAGAGAGCCCTTCTGTTAGTGTCTTTCTCCTGGCCCTTCAGCGCTGGTGCTAAACGCTACCCTTACATAGCATGGAGGATCCGGCTTCCTCTAAGGCCTCTTTCTCTGACAGTTAACACAATTTTGTAGGATGATTTTTTGAGAAAAACTATCCAGTAGATAGTCTATGATAACAAGAATTTATATAAATGCAATTATACTTACTTTAGTGTACCTGGATACACTAAAGTTGTAACTTAAATTTCCCTCTAGGCCAGTTAGCTTTAATTTTCTATGAGATAGAAATAACTTCAAGCCATGGGCAATCACGTCCTCTGTGCTTATCTTAATGAGGAGCTATTAGCACTGGCTGTGGCATGATCAATGCAGATCCATCACCAACGCTGGTCAATCAACCCAAAGTATTCACTGCCAGGAAGCTCAGCTCAGCTCTCAGTTAGGGCTGAACATCTTACTCTTCCCCCAAAACAATGTAATTTCTTATACTCTTGATTTCTGAAATTCAAGAAATTTCTTAAAGTGTGAATCTTCTGTTCATATTTATTCATGGGAAAGTTCTAGATTTGGGGTATTGGGAGATCAGCAATGATAGAAGGTGACAGACATCCCTGAGAAGGTACTGTTCACTAAATGGAGAATCCCTTAATAGATATCATCTGCACATGTGAGAGTTAGATTTGGTTGAATAACCAAGAAATCTACTGGGAACCAATAACTTAGGCATTATGGAGGTTCTTCAGTGATGGACAGCCATATTTAGAAGTTAAAAAACAACACTGCCTGCTAGAAGCTTCATGCTCTGGGAAGAGGCTAGGTTAGAGAGGGTGGAAACATACAAAATACAACATAGTCACAGATTAAAACTCTGGTCACTCACCACAATCATTTGAGCCACATAACTTTCAGGTCCAGTGTATTCTGTTGGGTCTTTAACTTTCACCAGGACAATGAAGTACAAATAATGCCACATATTGTGTTCTGACTTAATGTGCTCCTCAAATGAAACAGTTTTATTGTCAAACTTGTCCCTTTCGAGTCCTGCAAAACACAGGAAATACAATATATGTAATTTGTCATTTAATCAGCATTTGCCTCTTAGCATAAAAACAAAACATAATCATTATTGTGCAAAAAATGCTTTATGTAAGAGTATGCCAATTTAAAATGTTATGATTATAAACAACACAGTACACAAGACCTCTGAAAGAAAAGCCATAGTTTATAGATTTCTTTCCAACTAACATTTATTTTTCCCTCCTTGGATCCCTGGAAATGTACAGTCCTATTATAGATGTAAAATCTGCAGGTAATTTAAAATATAGCCATATCAAAACTGTCAAATTAAATTGGACCACAAGTCTAGGGAAAAAAAGGTAAAATTGATGGTGCAAGAAAAGGCATACTTGCTAATCAGGACAAAAAAAATATTTCATTTTACCAAAGACTTGGGTTAAAAGAGCAAAGGCAGCTGAGAATCATCTCTTCAAAACCACTTGTAATCAGTGAAAGGTGCATGAACACAGACAGTCATCCATGCTGGCAGGGTGACGGGGACTTACACCCTCTGGCCTCCTGGACCACCATGCTCTGAGCACTCTGGGACGGGTGGACTGTTCAATTTCCAGGGTACACCTTTCACCCACGGGAAGGACACTTTGAAGAAAGGAGCAGAGCAGTAATATTCTTTTTCCTCAAAGTTGAAGAGTGGAAGAAAGGAAATGAATGGACATGAAGAAAAGCAACGATGGAAAAAGAAATTCTAATGCCAAGTAAAATGGGGTGTTGGGAGAGAGTCTGGCTTTGAAGCTCAGATACTGGAGAAGAAACCAGGCAACTGATTCCAATCCTGGCTACTCGTTCCCTACGTATTTTTTTCAAAGGCCAATGCGGCATGTAGAAGATCCTTTAAATAGTAAAATGCAAAGCACAATCAATTTTTAAAAAATCTGTCTGCAACGAAGGGGTGGCTTTTAAACTTATGTTATTGGATATCTTTATGGAAAACAACGCAAGATTGAGCCGCCTGATGGCTATGCCTCATCTTATATGACCTATCACCAGTTTAGCATGCTCAAAATAACTCCAGCACTCTTCCCAGAAACCAAACCACCCACCCTTCTGTTCTCTCAGGTGTTCAATCCAAAAGCTTAGGCATCATTTTTGAGTTTTCTCTGCCCCTCACATACCACATCTAATCCACACAGAAATGCTTTAGATCTGCCTTCAAAACATATGCAGAATCTGACCATTTCTCACCACCTCTGCTATTGCCACTGTGGTCTGAGACACTTCTACCCCTCGTGTGGACCACTGCCTCAGCTGCCCACCTCCCTGTGTCTAGCTGTCTTCCACAGCCCATTCTCATCTCAGCAGCCAGAGGGCTCCTTCAAAGACTGAATTAAGATGGCGGCTTCCCTCCTCATCTCTAGTGTAAAGACCAAAGTCCTTATATTGGCCCTCATGTAGGGTTGCTAATCATGTCCAGTTAAGTATGAATCTCAGATAAACAGTGAACATTTTAGTGTAAGTGTGTCTCATGCAGCATTTATTTGCTAAATCCTGTGGTTGGGCCTTCAAGTCACTGTCCTTATTCCCTACCCTCCTCTCCCTTGCTCGCCTCCTATGTAGCCTCCTATGTAGCCTCCTTGCTGTTTTTTGGGCAGAGAATCCTGCTTTTGGGGGCTCTGCACTGGTTGTTTCTTCTGGTCACAAAACTCTTCTCCCTGATAATCTCTGGTGACACATTTATCTTCAAGTTTTTCCTGAAAACCCGATATGGTGTATCTTCATCGCACTATTTAACACACGATCAGTCCCTCTCTTTTTGTTGACACTCCCCATCACTTTTTCCTTTTCTACAGTGTTTATCACCCCCTAACAGGGTAAAACCTTGAGAAAGTTGTTAAAATGGATCTCAATTTGGTAAATAAGCAAAAACTAAGTGCAAACACAGCCTGCTTGCTAACCAGCACTTAAGAAAGAAATCTCATTTTACACAGAGGCTTGGATAAGAATTTATTACTTCTTATGTGTCTCTTCTCCCAGTAGAACATAAAATCCTCCTGGGAAGATATATTTGTCTCTCTTCTTCATCAGTGGTCCCAATAGCTTAGAATGCTGTTAATACTCAACAAAACATAGACTGAATGAATTATGAAAATTTCACTAATAAAATACAGTCCTACTAAGACAGCTATAATAAAAACCAGATAATGACAAGCATGGATGAGGATGTGGAAAAACTGAAACCCTCATACACTGCTAGTAGAAATGGAAAATAGTGCCGCTACTTTGGAAAACAATCTGGCAGTTCCTAAAGAGGTTAAACATAGAGTTACCATATGACTCAGCATATTCCATTCCTAGCTATTCACAAAAAAGAAATAAAAATACATATTTACACAAAAATCTGTGCATGAATGTTCATAGTAGCATTTATCATGATAGCCCAAAGGGGAAACCACTCAAATGTCCAACAGTTATGAAGAGAAACAAAATATGGTAAAGTCATAGAATGAAATATTGTTCTTTTGCAATAAGAAGGCATGAAGTACTGATACATGGTAAAACATGAACCTTGAAAAGATTATACTTAATGAAAGGAGTCTGTCATAAGAGACCAGATATTTTGATTCTACTTGTATGAAATGTTCAAACAGGCACATGTATAGAAGCAGGTAACAGATTAGTGACTGTCTAGGGCACAGGAGGGTGGAAGGCAGGGGAGGAGTCGGGGCTGCAGAGTCTATTTCTTTTGAAGGAAGGAAGTGCAAATGTTCTAAAATTGATTACAGTGATCTATATGTAACTACAAACATGCTAAAAACCACTAAGTTATAGACATTAAATGAGTGAGTTACAAAGTATGTGAACTATATCTTGGTAAAGTTACTAACCAAAGAGGGGGGGCAGACAGAATATTAAAACAGAATTTCCCAGAACTCAATGCAAACATCTACTGCTTATAAGATAATAAGGCTATAAAAATGTTTCTATTATCAATTAATCCACAATATGGTAGAGGACCCAGAAGCGATAAAAATTGCCAAGGAAGCATAAAGGAGGCAAAATGTATTCTGATCAGGTACACTTTGAGAGGTTTCAAAGAAGCATAAAGCTTTGAAAAAAAAATCTTACCTTGGAACATACTTGTGGCAAGTGGAGAAAAAGTGAATGGTAATAAAAGGTGCTTAATTTTTATTGAGCACCTATTGATACTGACAATTTGATGTCTAAATATGGTATCATAATTATAATAATCCAATATGACCTTTAAGGATGTGAGGAAAGAGATTCAGAATGATTCAATAAATTTCTCAAGTTATCTCCTCTAGTTAGTGGAAGAGTCAGTCAGTATTTAAAGAAAAGTACTTTTGACTCCAAAGCCCACGTTCTCTTGCCAGGAAGGTAACCTCTTCCGGGGAATGGCAGTTCCTTTGGTGTAGCTAACAGAGAACCCTCAGAAATTAAGATGAAATGGTATTTTTGAGCACAAACCACAAAGAGCTTGAAATTCAAAGCTTCGGCATCTACACTTTATTCTGAAGGCTTTTGAGTGGAGAGGGGCAGACATGCGTGTTCTGGTTAGCAGGATCAGAGAAGGCTCCATGGAATGATGGCATTAGAGCTAGGTGTTGGGGAGAGGGCAGGAGCTCAACAGCTTAGAAGTTAAGGATTTCAAGTGGACTGTTCTCCCACACTTGAGAACAGAGCTAGGAAATTAAAAGTGAGTGATGTGGTTGGGCTGGAATTTGAGATATAAATGGATTAAAAAAATGAATGAAAAGGTAGGTATGGGGTGGAGGCAGTGTGTGAAGAAGCACTGTACATGCCAGGAAAATTATAAGCTTTGGAGGTTTAGACTGTGCAGTGTTATTGATGGCTTTTTGAAATGATTAATTCAACATGGAAACATGAGTCTGGCATCCCTGGGCAGGCCATTTGGGTGAGCCAAGGTGAGGCTGAAAATCCCAAGTGTGGCTGTGCGACTACGTGGATGGAGGTGAGTGTGGTGGGGGAAGAAGATTCATTAGCTCATGGCAGCTGGCATATCTGGAAGAGGAAGAAGGAGATGCTAAAGATGATGATGAAGTTCCCAGCCAAGGTGACTGAAGGCTATCATTAGCTGCAGTAAGTAAGTGAGGATGCTGAGCTGGGCCAGTGGAGAGAGCCAGAAAGGCAGGATGCACCGGCTTTAGACATGGTATTGTTGGCTGCCAGGAAGACAAGCCTGACCAACTGCCCAGTGAACAAGTGAAAACAGAGGGGGAAAGACCGGTAAGAGTTGGGGGCTGGAATGGCCATTATTTAGAAATAATCTGTATAGAAGGCTGATAAGGAGAGGGGTGGAGAGAAGAAACAGGAAGTCAGTGACAAAAGCAAGCCCTCTTTCTAGGGGATGGAGGAGAAGGAATAAGAATCCATGTTGGAACCAAAGACAGTGCAATCAGAGGTAGAATGAAAGGTAAGCAGGAAATTAAGAGTGGAATTTGATAAGAACTTTTACATTTGGCAGTGAGGGTTATTGTCATGTTTGAAGGAAGTCTGAGTAACTCTGAGAAGCCAGAGAACTTTGACAGTGAAGGGAAGACACAGAGAAGCAAGGGTTATGAATGGGTAAATGACGTACTAATTTGCTGTTTGTGTGTCTTGTCGCTACAATGTGAGGGACAGGATTGTGTTTTAGAATGAGGCCCTCATCCTTGTGGTGCCTCAGAGGAAGGCCTATTTTAGAGGCGGTGCACCTGACATCATAGTGATTATGATCATGAAGGTAAGAGCTTCCAGGGAGCAGCATCCAAGATGAAATGCACACAGAAAGGGTTCCAAAGACAGTATCTTCTCTCCTCCATGGGACTAACCCTTGCACACAATGGTTCTGCCCTGTACCACTACACCTGTCGACTTGGATCAGTCCCCAGGGTTGGCTGTCTTTGTGTTAGACCTTGATGAGGCACTGAAGAGTTCAGTGAAGTTTTGAGGTAGCTCGGGTTTGAATCCTGCTTGTATGGCTGACCAGTCAGATGTTGATGTGATCTGTATCTCTGTTTCCATATTTATGAAGAGGTACACTGTACTTGTTTTTTACAATAAATTTTTTTTAAAAAAAACTAAGTAAAAAGCCACATGTAGTAAGCATTCGGCAAATAATTAAAAAGAATTTTCATGGTGATGATACAGGAGGAGAACATGGTCCCAAAAAAGGTGACGCGTATAAAGGTCAAGGATAAAGAAGGAGGGCAGGGTCACATTTTGGGTGGCTGATGGATCTGCTGAGAAGGGACAGAAAGGAAGGAACTACCCAACTTTTTTTTTTTTTTTGCCTGTACCAGAGATCAAACTCCGGGCCTTGTGCCTGGTAGGCAGGCATGGTGCCACTGAGCTAAATCCCCGGCCCTACTCTAGTTTTTGTGGAAAAATGGAAGTAGTGATAGATTTCATATAGACAGGAGAAAAACTAGACAGGACTTAATTCACTTTTTCATAAAAGTAGTGTGTTTATTTCCCTTCTAAAATTGAAAGAGTGTCCCCTTTGGCTTCTAGGCGTGTTTCTCTCTTCCTCAAACTCCCAAATGTTGTAGTCACCTTCCTTTGGTACATCTCAACCTTGCCCATCTAATCTAGACACAAACAAAGAAGATTCCTGTTTTTGTCTCAATTTTCTTCTAGTGAATCCTTATTAGCAATTATGCAACCTACTCTATCTAAAATACCAAAGCTTCCTAAATGAGAACTCTAAAGGCTTTTTAGCCTTCTCCACTTTGGCAGAGTTGGTAATTAATTCCTTTCTTCCCAAAGTTTTCTCTTGTCACTTCCAGATGCCACACATTCCTGGTTCCCTTCTTATCATTCTACTTGGTGGTCTTAGGAAGTTGAAAGTGAATGATGAGGTTGGTGTGTGATTCTCTTAGTTTTTTTGTGCGTGAACCTCTTTCTCTCCTAACTCTTCAAAGATGGAACTTTCCATTTGTACCCTGTCTGCTCCTCTTCTCATTTGGCAGCCTTTCCCAGAACTCCAGATTTTACTACGATACAAAGGCCAAGGATTCCGCAGTCACCATCTCCGTATAGACATCCTCCGAGGCCCAGACTCACTCACACACCAGCTTGTGGTCACTACACGCCTCAAGTTCGGCACTCCCAAAGTTAAACCCAGCATATGTCTACATGAAGTGGTTTTTTCATCTATTCTCAACTTAATTACCTGTTGATATTACCATCTACCCAAGTACCTAAGCTATCTTTCATCTCCATTTCTAACCAGCCAATATTTAAAAATTCTATCATGTAAGCATCTCTTGACTCTTCTTTCTGACATCAATACTGCTGCCATTAACTATCCTGAATCAGTCTTTCATTGTTTTTTTGTCATTTGGACTGTGGCAATAACCTCCTATGTTGCTGTTCTGTCTCGAGGACTGTCTCCAGATAAAGGACCTGCCATAGCTGCCACAGTGCTCTAAAGCAAAAATTAGACTCTGTACTTTTCTACTCACAAATCTTTAGTAGTTTGCCATCCTCTAGAATCCACGGGACGAAGCTCAAGCTGCCTGACCTAAAAGGCCAGGCATGACCTGACCAAGCTTTCCCTGTGGCATGCCTCTCTCTGAACTTCATACTTGGTGATGCTGTGCTTCTCATAGGAAGTGAGGACACTCACTGTGCAATTCTTCTCTCCAAGCCTTTGCTCATCCTGGCCGTTGTGTCACTACCCACTTTGATCCTTGTCATCCTTGACCACTGGCTCCAGCCCCATGTCTTTTCAGAAGCTTTCCCAGTTCTTTGTCAAGGTTCCCTGCCTCAACCTGAAAAGCTGTCCCTTGTCTGGGTATCTGAAACTCCCTGGAAGCTTCTCAGTCATTTCCCTGGGCACACAAGACAGCAATGCTCTTTACTGTGCTTGTCTCTCATAATAAATTATGAACACCCAGGGCATGTGTAACTTACATATGTTTCCCTGGAAAGCAGCATATTATTGCACATTATTCCCTGGTACACATCTAACTGTTGGCCGAATGAAGGAAAGGTTTGGAGGAGAACAAGCCAGTTAACAAAAGATGAGTGAGGAGTGAAAGGATTTGTTGCAAGCCAGTTTAAGTTCTAGAGTATAACACCATATTGAAGTCTGATGATTGTTTGGTAACTTTTATTGAAGGATTCTTCAGCCCAGCGTGGAAAAATGGAGAGTGAGTGTAACCAGAATTAGTGATCAGCCAAAAAGAGAGACAGAATCCAGGGTGAATCTAGAGACAGGTGAAGCTAGAAAGGGCCGATGCAAAGAGAGAGCAGGGGATATCCAAGGAGAATGATGACAGCAAAGACAAGGTTGGGTGGGTCTGAGGAGATGGAGGTGAGGGGAGAGTGTGTGTGTGTGTGTGTGTGTGCATGCATGCATGCGTGTGAATGTGTGTAGATGGGGGCATTGATTTAAAACTGGGAGAAGGTCCAGTTCAGAATCCAAAAACAGTGATGTCAGTGAGTAAAAGTCAAGCTGCTGAAAAAAAGCATCTTTGGATTCAGAATCTAACAAAATAAATTAACAATCATTTGTTGTATAATTAGTATGTTATTGTGCTTAAAAACCTGTTGACCACTTAGTGAAACCTCTTGGTATTTTGTATCACATTCTATAATCACAGACTCAAATAAACTGCAGAAATTATGATAGGATATCTTTGGATGCAATTCTTCTATTGATGGAAGCAGAGAATTCCAGTGTAGTACTCAGTTATAAAATCTAAATTTTAGCCAGCCTTCATTTTGAAATAATTTTTCTAAAAGCATGACAAAAATCATTCTACTCCCTCTTTCCTGCTAAAGTTTATTCATCTACTGTTGTAGCATCTGGAGAACACTTACCACAGATGAAACAAGTTGTCTTGAGAATTTCTTCTTTTTTTTGTTTTTCACTTCTAAGATCAGCAAAGGTATCGATGATAACACCAAAAATCAAGTTAAGAACAATAATGATAACAATGAAAAAGAAAAGAAGGTCATAAACCACTCGGGCAGCAAACAAGGGCTCCTGAAATAAAAAGGGTTTTAAAATACATATAAAATGTATCACTTTTAAGCCATGTTCACTTAGCACATTCCCTAGCATAAAGAATATATTCAATAAATGATTGCTAAATAAATACAAATAATATCCCCAGTTAGGAAAATAAAATCCACTTAACATTTTTAGTTTAAGTGCTGTTCCTAGACCTCTTTCATTCCCCTAATACTGACCTTTTTGCCCTAGTGGAGGGGCTTATCTTTCTTTAGAAAGTCCTTTTTAATGTCATTCTCCAAATACATTTGGCATAGTGGGCCCTTATCCCAGAGCCTACACAAAAGGCAACTAAACACTAATTCTAAAGGTCAGAGATTAGGGAGCTGAGGAGGACCTAGTGATTTGTCAATTTCTGAAGTATGATTTGTCCTTGGCATTGCAAGGTCAAGTACTGTATGTATAGCTCATACTCCTTTCCACCTGATGAACAGAATTAAAATATACATTAGTGATCATGTAGTCTAGTTGTTTAATAGCAGGAACCTGAGCTTATAGAGTTAAATAATTTGACAACATTATGCAATAGGCTGGTTGCAGAACTATGCCTTGAATAGCTCCTGCCTAGCAATTGATATTTTACAATTACTGAGAAATTTTTCTACTTTGCCATTTTAACATATGAATCCTGTTGGAATTTGTTCAAAGTTTATATGCATCATGGATGAACAAGGAAGGTTATTCCTATGCAGAAGCAAACAGTAAATCTTCATGCCTGAGAAATTGGACAGACAAGAAGCAGGCAAAGTTGCGGATGCTTATGCAATAATCGTCTCCTATATAAAGTCTGCGGCTGTGATTTTGTTGCTATAGTACAATATACAGTTCAGACTTGGAAACATTTTAATTCTACTAGCACACACAGATGTTTAGGACATGAGCTACTTCTATGTAACCCTAGCACACAATGAACTGGTTTTAACAGTTACTGCTACACTTTAATGAATATATTACTCTGAAAACCAAAGCCATTTTAGAAATGCTGCTAATAAAGGTTACCAAAAGATAATTGTGTGCTTCTTGCAAAAAAAAAAAAAAAATTCTTTTTTCTCTGCCTTACATCTTTTGACGGCCTTCTCAGCACATCCCCTACGCCGCCACCATTCCTGAGGCCTTGGTTCAGCACAGTGACAATGCACATGAGGAGAGTGTCACACATTCTTTCAATCCCGTTGCCATGCTCTTCGTCAGCTACAAAAACACAGAGATTAAACACATGGCAGATCGACGTTTTGAAAACATACCATTATCTATTGTCAAAGAGCTATTTCTAATTGTGCCACGACACAGTGCTTTGAAGACATGTGAGGTCTATTGCAAATGTGGCAGCAGGCAACTGACACTGATAAAGCCACACATTTAATGTCCTGAAATGTATTTTTCCTTCCATGGGTGGAAAATGAAAAGGTGAAAAGGCCAACACATAAGAAAACTAATATTCAGGGTGCATTGGGGTGGAAGGAGATGGTAGGAAAACCTCTAAAAATTCACCCAAGAGGCAAGTCTTGCTGAGGAAAGAGTGTGAACAGCAAACTAGATAAACCTGGTTTCAGATTTCTGCTCTGTTGCAGGACTCAGCAACTTATGGAACCTCAACATCCTCATCTAAGAAGTGAGGAGGGCTACTTAGGGGTTAGCCTTCAGAGCACTGTTCAAAGATCAGGTTTAAGATGTGGAAATACTGAGCAGGGGTTGGGATCTGCACAATAAGTGCTTACACCTGGGCAGCCCTTATTCTTTCATTATTTTGGTTAAGTTGCTAGTTTTGTCTTATGGAACAAGTTGGAGCTATGGGTGAGAAGTACAATGCACTTACTGAAAAATTCTGCACAAGGAGAAATGGGAAAGGAGATAAAGACATAATGGAAATGGAGAAAAAGACATAATATGATAGAAAAATCCCTAGACTGGACTAATTTTGCTTAAAGCTATAATTATCAAATTTAAAACATAATTCCTAACCACTTAAAATAGTGAAAAATTCATACTAAAGTGGCTATTAGAACCAGAATTTTCTAATATTAGTAAATGAGCAGAAAGGATTTTGGGTTTGTTTGGTTACCAGCTATGGGACAAGAGGAGGACTGAGTTTAGGAATGCCATAGCTACATTCTGCATGTTAAGATGTGAGTGTATACATAATCACCAGAAGAAAAAAGAAAAAAAATCTGACTTTGTCTGTGTGATCCATAACCAACAGCATGTTGAGCACACTGTTATGAAAAGATCGATTTTTCCTTTCTGAACTGACTTTATTTTAACAGCATATGCATGAGGGATTCTGATGTTTTTACACAGGACTGTCCCTTTTTAAACATGTCAGGGCACCCCTGGCCAGGAGGACTCGAACAAGCATAAAACGCAGCATCAAGGACAGCGGCAGAATCCGTGCGTGGTCACGTGCCTGCGAGCTGAGCCCAAGGCATGTTCTGATTTAGAAAGTAGGAGGAAGAAGCAGTTGGGAAGAGGAAAGGCTGATGGGGGTGGCAGTCGGAGCTGCAGAACAGACAGGGCAGGCAGACAAAGCAGTGGACAAAGCTGTCTGTAACGCGCTAGTTAGGTCTTGACACATGGGGATAGACTCTAACGTGATGGCTAGGAAGAATGAGAAGAAAAAGGGTTAGAAATGTCTGTGAGAATGTTAACAAAGAAAAATGGCTTTCCAGTAAGGTCATATAGAATATGTCTATTGCCAGGCTTTCAATCAAAGCAATATCAAATTTAGTGGCACGATCTATATTTATTTATTCAAGAGACTGACTGGTCAGGTCACAAAGGTTTACTAATGATGAGTTAAGTGCCAGTTTAATCAGTACACAGAAATGATGGGAAGCTGGCTGTGGTCGCACACACCTGTGATCTCAGCACTCTGGAGGGCTGAGCCAGGAGGATTGCAAGTTTGGCGCTCAATCTGGGGAATTTAGCAAGACCCTGTCTTAAAATAAAAAAATTTAAAAAAGGAATTGGAGATGTAGTTCAGTAAGAAGGCTCTGGGTTCAACCCCCACTACTGAAAATAAAAAGTCACGGCAAAGTGCTCTAATCTTTCTTCAAGAATTTATAAATGAGGGTGTTTATTCTCTATTAAGTGAGCTAATAAAGTTCACACACAACTCAGGTGATTAGCCACTGCAAAATAAAATAGATTGGTTGTAGATAGATGACCGACTTGGCTTTCTGTGTGGCATGTAAATTGAGGAGAGCACCCATGTCAGGTCAACGCTAGCATCAATCCAGTAATATTGCTTGACTATAATCAGTGCACAGCTATGCTGCTCATACACAAGGGTCTCTACAAGCTTAGTTAGTAAGATTCTGCCTTGGTGAAATGGATCCACTCTCATTATTCAAGGAGAGTTCCCAGGCCCCGAGTCGTGGTACATTCTACCTTGTGGCTACCTGAATACCCAGCTGGCCTTCTCCCTACCAACCCTGCTTTGTTCATTTCACTACACCAATAGCTCTCAGCTAGTTGCTAGGAATACATGTTAGAAAGATGCAAGTGTTCCAGCTGGTGGGAAATGTGTGGTCCCCAGGAAAGATGAGTCAGCACACAAATAAGAGAGTTCAGCATCTCACAGGATGGAGCACTGGCATTTTGGAGGCCAGTGGCACCCAATGTTGTTTGGGGGAACTTCAGTTGGACAGGAATAACTGGGCCTTTGTTGTATGCAGAGGAGTGTGGAGTCCTGAAAATTCTATGGACTGGACCATAGGGAACTTCATTCATCAAGAAGAGACTTAAAACTTCATTCTGGAAGCCATGGAAAGCCACCGGAGAACTTTCAACAGGGGCAAAGTGGTTTACCATCTAGTTGGTGAAACAGTAGGAGATAAAACACAAGACAATGTAGCATACAATAAAAACCACCGAAGTGGTGCAAAGAGATCAGTACAGTGAGAAAACTTTTCATACAATGAATAATTTGAGTGAAGTCCTCATGATGAATGGAGACCCTGAGTGAATAGCCAGTGGGCTAAGACTTGAATAGGCAGGCATTTCACACAGCACAGGAAGAAAGACCTAGGGTAGATGGATGTACACTTGTACAATGAACAGCAAATACACCAGTCAGTACACAGGAGGAACGTGGAAAACAGCTGGAGTAATAAATGGAAAGCTCTCAGTAGGGAGTTTGGATTTGACTGGGCAGACAATGGAGCATCATAGAAATTTTGAGTTGGGGGCAGGCCAGGAAATACTCAGAGCAGTGATTACTGACAAGTAGTTTAATGGTGATAAACTGAATGAATTAAGGGGAGAATGTCTGGAGGTATAAAGACCACTGACGAGGCAGCTGTAATAATTCAGGCATGATGTGCTACGTGGAGGCTTCACCAAAATGATGGCAGAGAGCGGGAAAGGATGAATGAAAGGGAGAGGGCAAGCTTTGGGCATGAAGGAGAAGGCAGCATTAAAAATCATGCATGGGCTGTCCCGCAGCGAGTGACATGGGAAAGGGATGGTCCCATTAGACAAAAACGGACAATTTAGAAGGAGGAACTGGACAGGAGGTATAATGATGAAGATAAGGAAAGAATCTGAGATGATTTTTATATTTGCAGGATGAGAAGATGAGGAAACATTTAACAAAGATCAGAGGAGACGAGAGCTAGGATAATACCATGATTAAATTAAGGACGAAAGTGATTTAAAGAAAGCAACTGGAAGAGGCAGCAAAAAAAGTCAAATTACAGAAGAGTTAAAGGCAATGAGAAGCGAGAATTCACGAGATTTAACAATTAGGTCATTAGGAACTAATTAAGAAGAGGGCGAATGGTGAAGAAGAAAGTGGTTCATCAGGGAGTTGAAGGAAAGAGTGAAGCCCAGAATGTTTACTGGGTGCTAAAGATCTGGTGCTAAAAGGAAGGAGATGGACATGAGCTGGGGAGATAACAAAATCCAGAAGAAGGTTTACTAGAACCTACGAGCGTTTGCAGATAAGATTTCAAGCGCAAGAACAATGGTCCAGCCAATGGTGGAGACAAAAACAGAAGGAGCTACAAAAGGGGCGAGAGTATGGCTGTTTATGAACAAAGGAAAGAATTAGTGAAAATAGATGTTCAGTGTAGAGACCCTGAAAAGACCTGATTAGGTAGAGGTAAAGAACTTAGAGCAGCGCTTGTACACACTGGACAGGACTCCACAAATTCTAGCTATCTTAACTGCTCCTATTATTAACAAATGGCTGTTAAGTCTTATGAAAAGTTACAGTTTTAACACAAGTAACAAATTAGATATTTGGAAAATTCATTTTCTGTTGACTGTTGGTAAAATGAAATATTTTGTCTCAATTCACAGTACAAAATTGTTTCATATAAGGAAAGGAATAAAAATATAACATTGGTTCGGAAACAGTTCCTACTCAAGTGTTAGTCTATGATTTCAGAAAATACTGGACATGCTTGAATAAAAGCATTTTACTAGTGCCACTTTTTCTGATTTAATAATCATTCAGTGTTTATGGTTTCTGAGGAAGCAATAGGTTGTCACTGAGATTCATTTGAAAGTCTGAGTAGAATTGAAAACTGCTTGTTAGTCTTCAGCTTTAATTACAATCCATCCATTATAGAAATGCTGATTTAAACAATTTTAACCAGGAAAAAATTTTAAAACACTGGGTACCCTGTGGGAAGCAAAAATGTAGAGTGCATTAGGCTGACTGGTTTCTGGTATTCATCAATCTTTTCTATTAGAGTAAAGTACCAAAACATTAAATTTGAATTACTCATAAATGTTAAACATCTGTGAACTTCCTCCTTTCCTCTATACAGTCAAATGGCTTTTAGTTACCAAACAAATTTTGATGATATTTTGTAAATTGTCTCAAAGAAAGCCTTGCTTTTCAAGAAAAATCAGTTGGGAGGGCTTTTTAAAGAAGTGAGTGTTATTGTCTGGGAATGAGGGAGGTCTTCAGTACACGAAATAACAAGTTGGTTTTTCCCCCTCAACCACAGCTGGTTGCCAGTGCCCACATGCATTTTCTGCTGCAGGGACAATGGCCGAACTTGCATCCACAGAGCCTTCCCCCGGAGCTGGCCACTCTGCACCGGCCGCTCCGCACCCGGTCACCACGAGGCTTGTTATTATGCCACTGTGTATGTCTGGGCCTTTTGTAATGTGGACCTGCTGTCCACAAGGTAACAAACTAAGGCCTTCACAAACGCACACTGGGGTTTGCAAATTAAAATTTAATCCTGGTCTTAGACATAGAAAAGTTATTTTTAAATCTAAGTGACACATGCTGTACAACAAACACCAGGTTTTAGCTTTCACTCTACTTTCACAGCTAAATATATGCAGCCAAAATTTAAAGGAAGCAAGGGCCAGAAGACCAAATCCAAAGAATTTTCAATCAAATGAATTTTAACACTTGCCATGTCAAGTGCACAAAGGATAGAGAAGAAGTAATAAATGAACACAGGCATTTCTGTATTTTAAACACCAATTCAGGAACAAAACCTATTTGTGAAAAGCTATTGCCACCGTCTCTGGCTCGCGGAAGAGAGACTCAGCAACACCTTCTCTGACACTCCCTCCACCAGTGCTGAAACTCCTCCACTACCCAGCTGGAACCCTTGCTTTCCTCCCTACTTCGGCAGCTTTCCTTGCAAAATCTTCTCTGCCTTTTTCCCCACTCCTAACTCAGCTGGAACCCAAAAGGATAGAGACTTTGCCCCCTGGGGCCATGCCCCTGGGAGGAAGAACTGTTCCTATTACTCCAAAGAAAAAGTGAGGGTTACGATCTTTGTAGTTATATGCATAACAGTATTGCAGAGGTTTTCATGGGAAGCCTTTTATAAGAGTGTGATCTGAGTTACAAATCAATAATCTAAACAGAACAGAGTTTCCCAGCCTTAACAATATTATTTTGGGCTGGATGATTTTTTTGCTGTGAGTTGTCCTCTGCAATGCAGGATATTTAGCATCCCTGGCCTCTACCCACTAGATGCCACTAGTAGCCCTCTAGTAACGACCACACATACACTATCTCCCTCCACACAATGTCAAATGTTCCCAGGCAAGAGGGGGAGGGAACAAAACCAAGTCAAGGTGGTAAATATTTATATTCAGGAAATTACCTTCAGTAGATAACATGCTTAAAGAAAATTAACCTAAACATACTCAGTGAAAGACAACCTGGTAGGCAGAGTTTTAATAATCTCTAAATTTTGGTTAGGGAAGAGGTAACTCATAGCGATTATTCTCTTAACTAGGAGGCAATAAGTCTTTGAAGATTAAAGCAGAAGCTTTGGAATCAGAGATCTGAATCAATTCACTAGCTATGCGGTCCTGGCACATTATTTAAGTACAGACTTGGCACCATCAGTGTTTTTACCTAAAATGTGAGGATCATTAGTAGTATCTCTGTGTCACAGAGTGTCCCAGTGATTAAATGGCATCACGCACACAGTGTGCTTAGCACAGTCCCCAAACAGCAGCCTCGTCCAGGGCCTTGAAGTGCTGTGAGGCCTCGCTCCTTTTTGCTGTGCCCAGCACACTCTCCCTTCCGGTGGCCTGACTGGCTCCTTCTCACCCTCCAAGTCTCAGCTCAAACAGTCCATCTTAGAAAGCTCTCTCTGTCTCACCTACCCACAGCTGGGCTGTCTCACAATTACCAATCATAGCACTGTTTGTAGTACTTGCCTGATTTTATAACTTTTCATACTTCTTCCAATATTTTCTAAGTTACGTAAGAGCCCGGGTCATGTTTGCTTTTTCAACCCACAGTTTCTTTGACACCTACCATGGAGGTTGGCCCAGAGTAAGGGCTCCAGAAATACCGCTCTATGAAAGAATGAATGTGAACAGGAAGGAAGGAAGCACGGAAGGAAGGGAGGGAGGCAGGGAGGGAGGGAGGCAGGGAGGGAGGGAGGGAGGATAAGAGAGAAGGACAGAAGGAAGGAGGTTAGTTTTTATTATTATTAGTGCTATTATCATCATCAAGAAGTTGTACTGATGGACATAACCATTCTATTTCACAGAAATATTTACTTTCTTTTTTAAAATGTTAAGACTTAAAGGTCACAATTAGAAATAACATATGAAACAATTACAATAGCATATCTGGTTGAACCAAAATAATGCCTGCAGAATTGGATAAAGCCTGATATTTATCTAATTGAAGCTGGGCAGCCAACCATGCTGGGGTATGTCACACTCTGTTCAGCTCAGAAGGTCTTATTCTAGGTCAGGGATCCTGGCAGTTAGCTCACTGCGGCTTAGGACAGCATGGGTACCATGCTGGGGGTGACACCACGCTTCACGTGCTCTTCTGAGCCTGCTGAACTGGCCTCTATATAAACTCTGCAAGAATGTGCAGTAGCTTTGTTTTTGGCCTACTGGCAAAGTAATTTTGCTCTTAAAATCATAAAGTACAGCTATCTGTGGCATCCACGAGATGGGCACCAGTTCCAGGACCCCCACAAATACCAAAGTCCATGGATGCTCAAGTCCCTTAAATAATGTGGCACAGTATTTACATATGACTTATATGCCCATATATTTTAGATCATCTCTAGTATATTTATAATACCTAATACAATGCAAGTACTATATATATATAGTTGTTATACCATATTGCTTGGGGAATAACAACAAAAAAGTCTGTATATGTTCAGTGCAGAAAGAAGTTTTTTCCTGTGTATTTTCAATCCATAGTTGGTCAAATCCAAGGATGGAGAATCCACAATATATTTGCTTTAAAATAAAGGCAATTAATTTGAAAATAATATTCAGAGGTAGAAGACCAATGCAAGCATAAGGTGATTATATTTGGGATCATGTTAAACTATTTGTGTTTAACAAAAGTTAAATGTTTAACACATTTTTTTTTATACTCTGGTCAGGAGAAATAATATTGAATTGAAAAGACAATTATAGGGGCTGGTGATAATCAGTTAAAGATCAAAGTGGCCAAAAGGATATTTAATTTTACCCAGTTAAACTATGTCTAAGTTTTCAAAATAGCTCTGTGCAATTTTTTAAAAATAAAATCACAGACAATGACAAAAGGGGAGCAGCATCACTAGAGATGAATTTGAGATTGACACAAATTCTCTAAACTGCTGATAAAGTTCTTTGATGCTAAATCAAGACACGATAGTGGATCCTTAGAAGGATAGTGTGAGAACAAGGGGATGAAAAGAAGTCAGTGTAGGTATAGATTAACCTCAAATTGGGAACGAGGCAGACACTGTATCTGGAGTATAGTAAAGATGCTCTGATACGTTCAATATGTATTTTGAGCAACGATGAAAAAACTTGATCCAAACGACATTTTATTTCAGACAGACGTCTCTGTAGCTGAACAACTGCACAAAACATCCCCATGTCCATCTAAGTGTATGTTTCCATTCCTCAGTTACTGCCCCACACGGCACTTCTAGCACTTTTAATGGAAATTTCTAGAGCAGAAGCTGACATTATTTTTGGTAAGAACCTAGATGACAAATATCTTAGGCTGTATGAGCCACATACAGTTTCCATTGCATCTTTTTCTTTAAAAAAATTTTATAACTACTCTTAGGTCAAGAGCTATAAAAAAAAGGTAGCAAATCAGATTTCTCTAACTCCTTTCTAGAGCTTATCAAACATGAGAATGACATGAGAGGAAATAAACATACTGTTTGACAGAACCAAGATCCATAAAGAAATCTTGAAGTTCATAGCACTTTAGAACAGGAAGGTTCCCCAAACCTCAAGCTCATCTGGTCAAAAACTGTGAATCCATTCCCTGGGCAGTGTATGAAGTCTTAGATCATAGATGGGCAGACACATAAAAATAAATAACATTTCATTTATGAAAGCCCAAACTCCATTATATGACTATAGGATGGACAATTTAAGGCTCAACAGCTAAGCTAGTGAAAAATGGCATTTTAGCTAAGAGTCAGCCAAAGTGTGATGTGATCTCAAATTCCACTACCTAGACAAGACAGCACCACTCAGTGGCTTCACTGGATTGTTAAATCAAGAGTCACTGCTGTGTGTGAAGAAGGCCAAAGAAATTGGAGGAGTTAAAACTGGTAGATGCATATAATAGGATTTTAGAAACTATAGAGCACAATAATGCCACACAAGCCACGAAAAGCTCATGTTTACTGAAGCTGCAACTGAGGGAATGGGGAGGAGGAAGGGGTCTCACCAGCAGCTGCTCTCAGTGTTTGTAGCAGCTGGGTCAGTGGATAATGAATTCATGTGTTTAATTCTTCCTTTAGGTCATAAGACATGAAATATTTAGTCACTACAAGGGACCATCCATTTTTACCCAAGCGATAGTTCAAAATTTCAAGGAAACAGGCAACTTAGGAAACAAGATGGTATCATTATGATCATAGAACAACATGCACCATTCTTACATCATGCTTAGCTCTTACCTAATCTTGCCTGAATCCAATTTTGCCCTCCATAGACACCACACATTTACTCCTGCTAAATCTGCTCCTATTTACATATGACAACTCTGGAAATATTTTAAGACACACACTCCTTATACCTTTGCCACTTCAAGAAACAAAGCACTAATTTCTTCTATAGCTCATGAAACATGCAGCACCATTTCTAGACCTCTGCCACATCTTCAGAGAACAATTTAATATTAAAAATATTTTTATATGTATGGTTCCCTTCTCCTGTGAAGGTAGGGAAACTTTCATTCATTCACTCATTTTCTCTTTTTGCAAGCGATTTGAACAAAATCCACAACATTTGCACAACATATGCAAGACATCTAGCTAGAGGGGCAGGTCCAGTATTATAGCCAAGTGTTTGGTGTTAAAGGCTCTGAAGTCAAAAGGAGACTCATCTACTGGGTTTGCCATAAGGTAATAAGATTTTTAGCAGGGCATACTACGGGATGTTTGCTAAATTCTCAAAAATACAAATAATGGAGAACAGGGTGGGTATGCAAATTGATAGATAAGACAATCCTTTCTCTGGTTTGAATTTTCTTGGTTCTATTATCATCTATTCTTCTATTTGTATTCTCCCACAAAACTCTCTCAGTGGCAGTAACACTAAATAAAATGTATCCTAGTGGTATCAAGCTCACAGGAGCTGGAGTTCTTTCTACAGACCTTTATTTGAAGCTGGTATAGTGGCTGAGCAGTTGTCCTTTTCACATGTTTCCACCACAGACATTAAGGTCACAGTGTGAACTTCATAATTACCTAAGAAGACACAAGAAGGGGAAGTAGAGACAAATATGCTAATGACAAGAAATAAACACACAGTTATCGAGTCATCTCAGTTACAGACATTTGCGCTCCAATGCAGCTGTGTTCCTAAAGCTTTTTGGTAAGTTAGTTTGTAACTCTGAAGACAGTTTTGCCTATAGAAGCAATTTTATAAATAGAGAGTAGATTCACAGGCCAACCCGCTAAAAGCCTCTTATACGTTTTTAAGTGGCTGAGATAAAGTATTCATAATACTGTAGACCTTCACTGCCATGTGTGATAATGGTTCTGTAGCCAGCTGCACTCAGGGTTCGCCCTGGGATGCCAGGAACACATCCCTCCAATGCAGTTGGTGGTGCATGAGCTCTAGGACACCAGACACGGATCCCTACAGCTGTGGCAGAACCCGTAGGCAGTGGCAGTTCTAAAAGCACAGGACTGGCTCCAGGCAAGAGGGCATCAAACACCCAAGGTTGGAAGAATCTTCTGCCAGATTCTTTGGAATCTTTCTTTTCTTCCATAGTTCCTGAGAACCCATCTTGTTGATGGCTCACCGACTATTTCTCTGGCCCCGAATAAGACTCAAAGTAGTCACCCTCCTATTTATATGAGACAAGGTTTTATTTTAAGAAATTTCTTTGACTCATAAACTCACATGAGAGTACAAGTGGCAAATGGAAGCTGGAGCTGGGAGGAAATGTGAGGGGGGCATACATTAGACAGAAGGTTGCCAGCCACGCAAACAGTGGAGTCGAGAGAGCTGGCTTCCCTCTGGGAAGGGAAGTCACAGATGCCACCTTCATTTCTCCCTACCCTTGAGATTGGCACATCCCAATGAGCTCTGGGCTGGGATGGGGTGTGTGCCAGTGGTGAGAGACAGAGAGAGAGAGAGAGACAGAGAGAGAGAGAGAGGGAGAGAGGGAGGTGGAGTTCTGGAATGTGCTCTCGTGGCAAATTCCCTTAATAGATATTCATGAAGGCACCATGCCAGGCTCTAAGGATGCAGAGTTGAGATTTTGGAGAACTTATAATCAGTGAGGGGACACAGAGAGCTACCTACATAACTACAGTTGAATGAAAACAGTGAAGTAACAGTTTTAAGAAACGTACAGTAGGAAGGGAAAAGCGAATTCTACAAGGGAAAGACAACAGCTGTTTTGAGAAGGGGCCACCGAAAGGAGTCCTAGAATTTGTGCCCCAGGGCAATTCCAGGTGCGGTCTGGCGGGGAGGGACAGAGTGGGCTGAACGTCCTGAGGTGCCAGCCCGACCACTTTCTACCAAGCAGCCCGCAGCCGCTGCAGCTGCCACGAGAGGCCGAATCCAGCAGTGGTCTGCATGGCTCATCTCTGAGGGCAGAGGAGAGGCTGCAGGTTGTGAAGCCACAGAGGCGGCTCCTGCCGTGCTCTGGGGACAAAGAAAGGGTGGTGAGAAACAGAAACAAGAGAGTGGCATAAGACAGGGACTGAGGACAAGTACAAGAGATATTGTCACCTCCACTTTTTAGTGGAAACTCCCATCCAAGTCCTCGGGCTTGTATAAGACACATATTCCCCGGACACTGCTCACGTGTAGGCTTCTTGTTTATGAGCCAAAGATTCCTCTGGTCTTGGAGGTGGGATCTGCATTCTCCTAAATCTACAGTGTCATTTACAAATTCCTCACCCTTCACTGTTATGAGTACTTCTGCTATTCGGTTCTAATTCTTCAACTGCCCCTCTGCTCCCATCCACTGTTTTTCTGATCTTTATTTTATGCCCACTGAAAAGCTGATACTCTTGCACACCCAATTTCACTTGCAACCTGAGTTTGTTATCTTCAATAATTTCCTTCAATGCATTAAGTCAACTTTGTAAGTAAAGAATATTTTCAATCTATGAGACAAACACATTGTGTGGGGAATGAAGAATATCACTTTGTTAGCTGCTCCCATGTGCTTGGTTTTCATGGTATTTACAAAAGTTTTATGGAGCAGCTTTTAGTATGAATGTGCATGCATATTTTTACTAAAGAGCTTGAAATGTTACCTTTAGTATTGCTTATCTTGTAAAAAAAAGTATTTTCTGTAATTCTAAGGAAAATATTTATACTCATACTATGATACCAACTTAGTTTTTAAGTAATACCAAAACACTGTCCGCTAAATTCAGAGGACAAAAATTACTGTGCACATTTTGAATTCACAACTTAAAATGCTTCAGCTTTAGGGCTGGGGATTTAGCTCAGTGGTTCCACTGCCTGCCTTGCAAGCACAAGGTCCTGAGTTCGATCTCTGGTACCAAAAAAAAGAAAGCTTCAGCTTTAGATTCTCTATTAAGTAACTCAATATGATCGTGCCTCTAATCTAGCAAGTAATTAAAATGTAACAATTGTTGAGAGAAGGTATTTATGAGTCACAAAAAGTTTAGTAAAAGTGGGGCTTGGGGGGCACTTACATATGAGATTTTCCTCAAAATATGGAAAACTCTAGAAAAAGTAATTCTTAAGGAAGAACAAGGACATATTGTTTCTCATACCTATGGACAAAGACTAACAACTAGGTATGAAATCTAGTAGTGTCTCTAGTTTAATAACTTTTAATCCATGTATTTGATGTTTCTATCCTGTGCTTGGATGACTTTACTAACACATTTCAGTGCAACATAATTGTTCTGAAATATTCCAAGAAAGACAATAGCATACATTGTCAATTTAATGACTAAGAAATGTTTATTAAAAATAAGAAAGAATATCATTAGTAAAAGACCACTAATTAAATCTTAGTTTTAAGTTTAACAGTTTGTGGAAAGAGAGTTGTTTTGTGGTTTCCATTCTCTGCAACCTACACTCAGCAGAATCGCTAAAAGAAACTTCTCAGCAAAGTGCAGAACTGTGGTTTCCATCTAGCAAAGCAGGAAAAGGAGAAAAAGAGCAACAAAGAAATGTAACCAAAACAACAAAAGGTAGAAAAGGAGGGGGAAAGAGCCATTGGAAAGCATAATGAAAAATCTAAAATGACACGGAAAAAGTAGCCCCCAAATCATAGGGAGTACAAATGGACGGATCTAAACAGTGAAACAACCAAAACAAAGATCCTGAAGGGATGCTGACAGTCACCACTGGGAAGATTGGGTCCCTTAGTCACAGTACTTTGTGTGTGTCTTCTATACTGAATTTCTTACTGTCTGATGGTTTCCAAATCAGAGCACTTATCATCTTTAATTGCTTTAGTATAATGTGATGTACTGGGATCAAATATGTATGGAATAATGGCTGTGAACTACACTAGTTATTGTTCTCTGGGGAGATGGGCAAAAAGGAAGAAAAGAATTCCAAAGCTATTAACTTTGCACAGAAGATGTCAGCTGTCTCCTGGAATATGGTCAGCATTACTGAAACTTTCTTACTGAAACTGAGCTTAGCTGATGTTTCTTATGTCACATTTTCCTGTATACATGGACAGCTAATATAGAGCCTGCGAATACTCCGCAGTCTTGATGCTTAGTAGTAAACAAGAACATATTGTCAAAGGAATGGCAGAAAAATTTCCTCCATTAGTGTTTATCTGTAATCCTGTAAACAAACTAGGCACAAGTCTTATCTGTCACCAGAGAGAGCCCACTTAGTGGTAACGGCAATACCTGTCACTGGAGTTCTGTTTTTCAGCCTATCCACTTCCATAGTGAAGTCATCCTTCAGAAACAGGAAGCCAATGATGGAAAACAGGTAAACAAGAATGAGAGCCAGGACTGCAGTCAGAATAATAGAGCGGCCATTCCGGGTGACACTTTTTATGACATTGAGCAGAGTCTCTTCTCTGTATACCAAATCAAAAAGCTACAAAAAAATTTTAGAAAAAGGAAGAATGTAATAGACCAAAAGGTGAATAAATACAAAGATAATACAAAGAAAGATGTAAGCCATTTTAGCTTATCTATGGAAAGATATTACCTAAAAATAAACCAAAATATCTATTTCTTCTCCACTTGGAATGTATTAATAAACTGTTTCATTGATGATAAATCTAACACAGAATATAATGTGCATCTGTCACTGTCATAACCAATATGATTCCAATTTATGAAGACATTATAGAAATAGTATACTTTCATTTCAACTTAGAAATATTATAATATTAGGCCCACCTAATTGATGAACAATTGACAAATTCATTAAACCTACAGCATCACTTAGGAATTAGAGATAAAATTAGAAGAACAAGTTTATAAGCCTGGTATAATAGAAATAGGTATGAAATTTAAAAATATTTGAGAAATTGAAATATCATTCCTTATGAAAGGGATATACTAATGAGGACAAAATCAATTACTTCAGCATATATTTTTGGAAGCAAAAGTATAAACAAAAATATAACAACACAATTTTTGAATTCACTTTCTCTAATGGTTATTATTCATTTTATCCTTCGTAGTAGAAAAATCTATACACTAGTCAAGAACACTGGGTATATGTTTACCATCTGTAGTGAACACAGAGAACAGCTTTATTTATTGCAACATTATGCAGCTGAAATTATGTATTATTAAGTACATGTTTTATTATAAAAATAGGGCTGAAGGCAGTAAAATAACATTCACTTTTAAAAGGTGTAAATATCTGCTTAAATATCTTTAAAATTGGAATAACTGGGATTTGTATTCTGCTATCTGTGAGCAAGAAGTAGAATTTCTCTACTGGCTGGAATGATTAATTATGTGTCATGCATCCTTTCAGAAACATCAAGGCCTCATTCTCTCTTTTTCTGAGTACTGAAGTCACACAGTTACTTTCCCATTTAATTATAGTATTACAAATAATTGCTGTATAGATATTATCTTATTTGCTCACCTCTGGAAATTGATGTTTATGATGGTTTAATTTAAAAACTATTTAGCTGTTTATCTCCTGGAAGGTACAGCTATTTTTAGAAATAAAGTCAATGTTCTTCTTTAGCAAAGACAAATTAACTAATACAAATTCAACTTCTAGACTGTCAATGCTCTGACTTCCTCCATTTATTTAAGGATTAAATTGACAAAAAGAAAATTTTCCTTTATGTTAACTCAACAGTGGCTTGAAGGAAGGGTCTTGCAATGTGCTGTAGGTCAGCTCTAGAGAAAGTTATAGCTTTCAGAAGCCCCTGGAAGGCTTGCTAATGACGCAAATTCCTGGCCCATAGAACCATGCCCATAGAACCAGAATTTTGCAATGCAAAATGTATTAATATTGGACATGTTGATGGTTCTTTCTGTTTATTTCTGAAAGGAAAATCTAGAGTGTCGTTTTCATTACTTTGGATAAAGGACTGACACTATGTATACAATCTGGAGTTCAGATTTAAATATTTTTATAATGTAAAACAATAGTAAAAATATTTAAAAATATGCTTAACTACTATTTGTGGTATTAACTGTATTGCAATTTCCTTTTAGTACTCTAAACATCAAAATGGACTAACAAACTAAATAAAAAACTAGTGGGCTGGGGATTTAGTTCAGTGGTTCTGTCGCCTGCCTCGCAAGTGCAAGGATCCGAGTTTGATCCCCAGCACACACACAAAAAAGCAAACTAGCATCAGGAGGGTAAGAATTGAAAGATAAAAGATCAGAGGAAAATTAGAAAAAAAGGATTAAGAGAAAATAAAAGTAACATTACTACTAATAACTCATATAATAAAATATACCTTTATTTTGTCAAATACTTTTCCATACATGTCATATGTTTTTCATATTATCTACTTAATGAATATTCATATTAAGAGTCTCAGTTACTATCCTTACTCATTTTATGAGCAAGAATATTGAAATCAAAAACATTATAGCCCCATCAAGTTATATACATAAAATAGGTACAGTTTTTTGTATGTCAATAATACTTCAACTAAGTGGCCTAAAACAAACAAAACATCACGTGTCATAGTCAGGTAAAAGTGCTGGGTATAATAGGGCTTTATATTTGACAGGCAGGTAAAAAAAATGGAACTTTTCTATTGAATCAGGAAAGAGGGAATTCGTTTGGATTGAATCCATTATATTGTTGAATGATCTAACTTAACTGCCCAGAATGTTTGTGTCAAAATATAATAAGACAAACACACTCTTTACTATAGCTCTTCTAAGAGTTAAAGGATAAAGGAAAACTGGCCTCAATCAGCCTCCTACATGGGTATGCTGGATAACCAGGAAGCAGAAGGTGCTGGATTCATCCTCGGTGACCTGAGCAAATGGGTCAAGAGACCATTTTAGATCTTGTTTTCAGGAATCATTTTATCAAACAGTGCTCTCCACTGATGTCCACTATGGGACAGGAAATAATTGTTCTATTATATCATGATGCTAATAAACCTCATAATGTTTTAAGTTTCAAAACATTATCATGTTTTTATATTGACCCCTTTTCTGGTTCATAGCTATAAAAGAGTATATATGTAACAAGGAAAACTGAAAACCAGAAAGAAACCAGAGGAAAAATATATATATACAGCATATGCTTAATAACATGACATATGAAGGCTGCAACTGTAAGGCTGTACTTAAAACAACTCATTTTGCTGGGTTGTATTTTGTTCCTCTTCATTTAGGCAATATGCTATTCTAAAGATGAGCACAATATTTGATATTATAAATAAAATATAATGATTTCAGCACCTAAGAAAATATATCCCTATTTTCCCCTACCCTCTGCTGGAGAATCATTAAAAGGGTGCGCCAGGGATTTAGCTCAGTGGTGCTGCCACCTGCCTTGCAAGCCCAAGGTCCCAAGTTCGATCCCAGGTAAGAAAAAAAAAAAAAGAGTAAAGGGCTTTTGGCTGAAACCAAAAGCAGCTTATTTTCTTATGAAGTCTGGGTCAACAGGTAGGATACTTGGTTGCTTCTCAGAGAAGAACTAAAAATCTCTACTACCTATGTGGTTTCCCAAAGAAAAAGACCAAAAAATTCATACTTTTCCTAGGTAATTCTAAAAATAACATAATTTGTCCTAAATGTCAGGGCCTGCTTTTAAAAAATCAAAGATGAGGCATGAGAAGCAGCACTGTATATTTTTTGAACACCAATTGTCCACGGGAAGAGGTACTCACCAGGAAGCTATAGAAGAATTCATGAACAAAGAGGCCCAGCATGCAAACCAGGACATACGCTACATGATAGAGAAAGGCCATGTCCAGGATGACTGCTCGGTATCCCCGCGTGAACGTGCCACGATTCCCGACAAAACTCACCAGAAATACTATTTTATTACAAAGCTAAAGGGAGGAAAAGATTAGATTTTATTGTCTCATTGATCCTCAAACTCATATACATAGCAAGACACTGGCAAAAACTATTATTCACAAAGTCTGTGATTTTTTTTTTATCACTTCTCATTTTGTAGTTTTTCAGCATGGCTTACAAATTTCCATATAAATATAATAAATGTAAAACTTGTATCCTTGTGGTTCCGCCGCCTACTTCGCAAGCGCAAGGTCCCGAGTTTGATCCCTGGTACCAAAAAAATCACACACAAAAAACTTGTATCTTTTGCAGTTCTAGGAAAAGAGAGATTGATGAAGAGACCTAGCTATGCTATTAAGACAGAACTGAATTTAAATCCTGGCTCTCCTTACTGTAGTGCAACTGAGTTCCTACAACTGCAAACTTCAATGGCTTCCTCTGAAAAACTAGAATAAAAATATTCCCACCTGATAGATCTCTTCAGAGGATCAAATGACATAATTTATATGAAGCAATTAATTTAATAACACTTTAGATGCTACCTTTATTATATTTTCCATTATATAATATATGTTATATATTATATTACATATTATACACTATACTATATTATATATTATTGTATATATGATATATATAGTTTTAATTATACTGGAAATATAACAAAAAAGTATAAACAATATACTACCAAAAAGTATCTTTTCAGAAAATATCCAGACATTCGTCTTCAAACTTTTTTTAATCTTGGACTTTTTATATTGAACACTACTTTAAACAAGCAAATCACCAAAGTATATTTTACACTTATTTTATATGCACAGAAAATACAAATATACTTATGTACTGTGCTAAAATAAATGCAACACATGTACTTATTTCCTAAACTATATATCTGATAATTATTCAATAAACATTTTGGAGTGTTTATTATTTTTCTGACCATGTAGTATATTTATATTCAACCTATATTTAATATTGTCTTAAGTGGCATAACACTGGAATGTAGAAATTTATAATGAGATTTTTTCATAGGAATAATGACGTATGCAATGATTTACAAAAATAACCATTATAAATTTAGTGCCATCTGTTTGGCTTTAGAATTTTGTATTACTTATAAAAGCCAGTTTTGCCTCTTAGTCATCAAGGAAAGTACACATTTTTAGATGTTCACAGTTGTTCTTCTTTGTTGTTTCTTGGGTCATCCCCTTATCTAGTGGAATCAGATTTGTTTCTAAGTGTCCAAGCGTGACAATGGGAGAACAGGTTGCTCTTTATAACACTGCTCATTTTCTGCTGAGCAAAAATATCTTAGGAGATGACTTCAAATAACACAAGAAAGAACATGATGCTGTGACGCAGATGTGAAATTTGAGAGGGTAGAAAAACTTTTCCGTCAACATCCTGGAGTCCAAATCAATACAGATGAAATGATAAATGGGTTTGACTTCATGTTGTGAAAGGCTAATAAGCCAACAACACAGCAAATTTCTGAATTTTTCTCCCAGGTGAAAAACTATCCTCTGAATAATCAATGTGATCACTTCATCATTTTAAGATTTCAGTAATGTTAAACAGAACATTTGATTTCACTAGTTAGTGTTTTGTCATCAATTGCTTACACCACTACTAAATCTGCAGTATAGTGGGAGGTCTTTATTGTTCAAGGGCAACTTTGATATTGTAAGAAGCCATCATTAAAAAACTCAGGAAATATATACAAGGTGCTGATCCATATGAAGTGTTGGACAAGAAACATCCAAGAAAATGATTAGAAACAAAATGGCAAAGAAGTATTCCTTAGTTTGCTCTTTAAATTGTTTGGAGTGACTGTTGTTTAAATTTACACTATTTATCTTGATTCCCCTACTACAGTTCACCACTGTCATACAAAAAAAAGTTTTATAAAATATAAAATTACAAATTGGAATCATGATTTTTCAGAAGGATGACCATGATTAAAATAAACTATTTATATGTTGCTTCCTGATTCCTAATTCTCTAAATTGATTTGTAAAAAATTAAAATATTTATAGGCTCCATATCCAGGGGAAAAAATAATGAAAATACATAGAATTCAAATTCTTAAAAAGAACAAGGCATTTCAGTTCCCAATTCAAAAGCAAGGACTTAGGTCTGAGTCTAAAAAGCACTCTGGGCTGGGGATTTAGCTTAGCGGTTTTGCTGCCTGCTGCACAAGCGCAAGGACCTGAGTTTGATCCCTGGTACCAAAAAATAAAAAATTAAAAAATATAAAAGGCACTCTGTGATTTTCATGTGAAACACAGATTTTCTTTACTCATTTGCAGAGCTTGTTGTTCATTTTTGAGCCTTGCTCTAGAGCTTGAAGGGTACCTTTCTGTTCTCCAGACTAAGCCTGGAAGTCGAGTGGAGTTTACACTACAGTGGCATCCATCTATTTTTTTTGAGATCAGAAACAGGGACTCTGCTATCCTCATGCTTTAAAGTGCTCATACTAAGGAGAAATAAATTCAAGAATAAATGATTTGGTAAGAGAAGTTGAACTCTGGTTTCTCTGGCATCATGAAATCTACAAGTTGTTTTGATATAGCATATGGCATGTAATCTGGAAATATTAACGAGGAATTGAAGAAGTTGGAAAAATATCCTTCTTTCTCGTGATACGACTTAGCTGATGTCAGCCAACCAGTCCTTCACTTGTCCATACTGCTATTTAGGCCATTGATTCTGTGACAAAAGGCCAGTGGCCAGGTGTACAACAATGAGTAAAAGGTGTGGCAAGGTGGCTAAAGGCCATGCACTTCTGAGCTGGTGTTGAATGATCCCTTTGTCAGCACACAAATGCCAATACAAATGACCATAGCTGTTCCATGTACATGTTTCCCACCTCTTCAGTTATTCTTCAGAACTACCCACGGTATATTTTTTGCAAGGGATGGGGTGAATCGTGTCATGACAGGAGATAATGAGGAGGCTGGAGAAATAGCACAAGTGTAAGTTTTTTTGACCATCTTTTAAATGATTTACCAATAGGTCTTCCAAAAACCAAGTAAAATTAATGTTTGCTTGTTAATTAATGTATACTAAAGAATATCATTAATTTTAACTAGGTAACTAAATGATACAGAAAAGTAATACCTTCACATACACTTGAAAGTTTGTGAATATATCTTCAGGACTTTATCAGTGCAGAATGGTAGACAAACACTAGATTAGGAGTCAGCCATATGGGTGCTGTTGGGGCCCTGCCATCCATTCCCTGTTGTGGTCCATCTGAGGTATCTATAAGACTCTGTTTGCTCATTTCTTCAATAAGTTGGCTAGAATTAAGGTGCTGTATAGCTCTAGAATTCTATGTGACGTTCTTAAAGTTTATGTACCACAGAAATTAATAGCAGTTATGTCTTTGTCTTGTTATTATTCTTTTGGTCTGATTTAGTATTCTTTTTTTTTTTTGTACTGGGGATCGAACTCAGGACCTCACACTTGCCAGGCAGGTACTGTGCCACTGAGCTAAATCCCTGGACTCTATTCTTGATCAGGAATTTTATTCCCTCTTACATTCCTATGAGAAAACATGACCTATTTTCCAAGAATAAATAGTAGAATGAAAAAAAAGTGTCTACTTATGTAGTGAAAGACAAAATTAAATTTATTATCTTGAACTACATTACCACATTTTCATCAACCATATAAATCCACTTTCTTATGGAAAACAAGATGATTTGATTTAAAAATCTTCCATCAGTCATGTTACATTTTAAGCAGAATAAGGTTTTAAGGTCAATAATAAGGCAGAATTTGCAAGCAGTCAAATTACGCTGGAAATGTTTTAAATTCCAAAAAATCAGTATGTAAACAGTAACATCTCTCACTAAATTCAACAACAGCACTGGGGCCATTTTGTGTTTCTGCAGCTGAATATCAGAATGAGTTGGGGGCACTGGGTGACAATATGAAACAATATGAAAAACTGTGCATGTGTGTGTGTGTTGTGTGTATGGAGTAGAAAGAATTCAAAAGTTTTGTCTCAGAATATATAATTGAACTTGTTTGTTAAGTAAACATTTGGTGAGGCCAAACTTTATAGATTAGCAGTAATGTGAGACCTCCCAGAAAACTAACTACAGGTATGTAACTAAAGGTACAATGCTATTAACTCTGAGCACTGGAGTTTACTGTAACTTAGCTATCTGCTTTCTATTTGCTCCTCTTCTCTATGAAATAATGAGATAGGTTCAAGCAAAAGTAAATATCTTCACATTATAAATTACTCTAAGAAAGACAAATGAGGTACAAATACCAATACATAAATTACGCATTTCCAGGCCTATTAGAAAAAGAGAAAACATTATTTGTAAAAAAGGTCTAGAAGTTGTTAAATGATCTTTCATTGTAGGGATGATGGGGTAGCTTATTGGTAAGGCTCTTGCTTAACACTGTGAGGCCTTGGGTTCAATCCCCAGCACAAAAACACCAAAGAATCAATCAAACAAAAAAGATCTTTCATTAATATTTACTATACTGTTATTTACTATAAAAAAATCTAAAAACTTAAATGACAAAAATAAATGGATTGGTTGAGAAGATTATATAATATCTACAAAACTAGAAACATTATAGCTATTAAAATGAAGCTTACAAACAATTTTAATAGCATGAAAAATACTAAGTAACCACAAATTTATAAACTATGTCCTTATATTTATCAGAATAATATATTAACTTCTATTACCATTAGCTAAAAATGTAGTATGGTGGATGGGAAGAAAACTACACTGAGTTTAAGATGTATTTTGTAACAGAGAAAAACATTTGAATTTTTGAAACATCTCAAATATGGAGACAACTCTGATGACAAATAAACTAGTTGAAATCTACACAAAACTTCAGTTTTTAGAAATGCATAATGATAAAAATGAAGCACTATAATAAGTAGAAACTGATAACACTAATTGCTCAGCACACAAGTTGAGGGTTTTCCTCCTACTCAATTCCTTTTCCAAAAGAAAGTCTCTGCATTAGGTTAACATTGTGAAAGTTAGAGTACATAAACAAATAACTCTGTAAACCAAAATACAAACTAACATTTTATAAGCATAAATACTTTACAATTAAACATTTTACTCTCATAAGCCTAATACTTTACAATTAAATCGTGCTTTACATATTAGCTCCACTTGGCGAATGGTGGTCGTTGTTACCAGATCTTCCACACTAATCTTCTCAATTACCTCAAAAGCCTGGTGAGGACTGAGCAGGCATTAATATTTTGGGGGTTTTCTGATTTGCCCAAAGTCTGGAATTCTGATTCTTAGTAAGGCTAAACTTTCAGGTGAATATCTTCTTTTCTTTTTTCTGTTTCTGACATCTGTAAGTTGAATACTTATAGTTTCACCCATTAAAAATGCAAACATCTAAGTGTAAATTAATAAAATATATTAAAATCTAAGATTAAATAACACAACTGGTTTATAATTTCACTGATTTACTTTTTCTTGCCTCCCAAGTAATGAACTATTGATAATTTTATAAAGTGCTTAAGAGTCAAACTAAATGATTATTCACGGAAACATTTTTATTAGTCCATATAATATTAAAATTATAGATAAAAACTTTTCTATCGATACTTACAACATCAAAATTACAATTATTCCATTGGATTTGTCCAAAATCAATGTTGATTCTTTAGTTGAAGTTGCCTGGACCAGTAGATGTGAAAACTTATTTGGCTATGTGAACATGTTTTATGCATGAAGGTTATTAGAGTATCCATAGATTCATGTAGTTAATAAGATGGATATGTCCACATGTTTATTTTTTATAAAGAAATTATAGTATAAAACTTGCCTTTCATTTGTTATGGTGGAATTATATTCACCAAACCAAATAGGAATTACCTTTTTAGCTTTCTGAGGAGGGGGAAAAGAAAAATATTACAAATGTTTTTGGTGTACTCCAGCAAGCATAAAAATGTTAGTTCTTATCTCTACATTCTTGGTCCAAAATGCAAATCGGTGAGCCTGACACATAAACTTCTGGATGGTAAGCACTGTATTCTCTATTTCTTAGTATTTTTACTGTCTATTGTATTATATAACAGAGGCCTAGTGAATGTTTGTTATTTTTGACCCAATTCTTTCTAGCTATTATTTCCCTTTGTCCAACTTGGGTTTTTTTTTCACTTGCATTAATGTCTTATTGAGAGCCAGTTACTGGTTTATGACAAGTATTTGCTTCTTCAAATAATATGATTTCATAGTCAACATATTTTTTTAAATGAGTCAAACACATAGTTTTAGACAAATTTAGATACATCCATGAAGATTCTCTAACTAGTTTTGTTGATAATACTGGGAAATGAGCTTGTTTCCAAAGCACTGAAAGTTAGCATCCAGGTAAACACCTTTGAATGCCCAAATGGTAGAGAATACTAGAGATGGGAAAGAGCAAGAAGGGTAGAGTTATGTATATAAATGTGACAATTTCTACCTTCAAGAAACTTGCAGAATAGTAAGTACACTTAGTACTTAACAAAATTATTAGTCATAGATTTCTTTATATGTATAGTATACAAGATATATATATAGTATAAAAATATAGTGAATATTTAAATAAAAGATTTATTACAAAGACACATTGCTATTAATTTCCCTCAAAATACTCCCCCTCGCTTTGAACACAAGAGTCTCACCATTCTTGTAATTTTCTGAAATGGTTCTGGAAGTGCTCTTTCATGTTTTTAGGAGTTGTAATCAAAAATACAGTGAATGGTGCTGCTGGGTGCCATCCAACAGAAAGGTAGGCTGGTAAAAATATTAAATATTACAGTGCGTCCCCATCCACCTTGTTCACCAGATCTGACACTGTGTGACTTCTGGCTCTTCCTCAATGTCAAAATGACCATGGGAGGGAAATGTTTTGAATCAATTCAGGACATCAAGGCAGCCACGACAGCACAACTAAAGGCACTCACAAGAGGACTTCCAGAACTGCTTCAGAAAGTGGCAAGAATGATGGCATAAATGTTTTCAAAGTGTGCATGGGTGGAGGTATTTTGATGGGGATTAATGGCAATGTGTCTTTTACTGGAATAAAATTCTCAAAATGTAAACATCCATATTTTCAATCACTCCCTTTACTTCCTTGTACTGACAATAGGAAATTGGTAATTTGCTGCTTGAATACTCCAGTTGACTAGAAGCTGTCAAATACATTATGTCAAATGTTTAAAGAATTGTTATAAAAAAGCAGTCAGAAACACAGAAACAAGAGAATTGGTCATACTAACCAGCTTTATAATTTTCAAAATTTTGTTGGCTCTTCTATTTATTAATTTTCAATAAATATCTGCCAGATATTTTATGTGAATGAATAAATGTACAAGAATATAAAGATAATTATTTGCTCATTCATTTATTCATTCATTGATTAGCTGATTTATTCAAGAAAAATTTACCGAGTACCTATACTGTTCCAGACACTGAATGGTTGATTGATATCATTAAGAACCACACCTGAATACAGAATATTAAGTTAGAAATCCAGTAAAATATATAGAAAGAGCTTTTTTATGCAGTGGATGTATTAACATTACTTGTGTACTTGTCTATTTGCTGTTTCACCAACCTGATAATTTACTTTTTCTTTATATCCCATTATGGCTCTGCCTTGAATAAAGCTGGCATAAAGTTTCTTTAATATTTTATTTCTTGGGTAGTTTCATTTCTATAAATATTGCTCTTGCTTTTTGAGAGTACTCTAGCTCACTTATTCTGAACTTACCTAGTTTCAAAATGTGTTCCATTCTCTAAATTTGGTGAAACAATTATTAATCTCATCTATGCCTTTTACAAGTTTATAGGATTTGTTCACATAAAAGGAGTCCCATTTCTTACTTTCTCATAAAGCAACCCTTTTTAAGTCATTTCATGAGAGATACTTCTTAAATTCTGCTGAATATAACTTAATCTTTCTCGGGTGATTTAAAAGTCACTATAGAATGTTAACAGTGGCTCAAAGTCATTTTTGTCAATAGCTGTGGGTATAGGGTGCAGAAGGCATTAAAACTGGGTTAGATTAAATTGATGGCAGTACTAGGGCATTCCCAAATGCTACTTTCTCAATATGTCAACTTTTCATTTGTTACTTTTTCTTTCTCTCTAAATTAAGTAAAATGTGTGCAAATTATACTCTGATTTATTTAGATTCATAATAAATCAGAATTCACTTTGAGTACTAGGATTAAAACATATATTCTTATATTTCATACACTTTTAATTAATTCTGTAGCAATATACAGCAAAGTACTTACGTTGGCTGCACCAAGAAGTATTAATGTAGGCCCCAGACCTATTGTATATATTGACCTGAGCATTACTGACACAAGAAATGGCCGGATGCCCACTGGCTTGGAGAAGAAAAACAGCATAGATGTGCAGATTGCAACTGCTATCCAAAGAAGCACTGAGAACAGTGGAGAAAGTGTACCTGTGAAATGTAAAAAAGGTTGATTTTTACTGAGAACAAAACTAGAAAATGCTGAAGTATTTACAGCTCTACTTTGCAAGCTATAGCAAGTGAAACCCTAATGTACTGAATTTTGAAATTAGCCCATTCCAAACATTTTTTAATTCTGATTTTGAGAAAGTTAGTGATTAATTTTGGGCTCCTTGTCTGCTCACTAGTTAACGTTCCTTCCATTAAGTCTGAGAATTGTGCGTCCTTCCCTCTGATGAAGTGATTTGCTGACATTTTTGATAGACTCATCTTACTTGAGAACCTTAGTTTAAAATTTATGATTAATGACCATTAGAGATACTAAATCATGTAAAATCAGTTATTTTTTCACTGAACTATACCCTGGCTTGTTCTATTATTATCAAGTTTCCATGTTATAGATTCCCCTAAAGATTCCAGCATGTAGAATACCTACTGTATTTCACTGAAAATAAAACTCGGTCTTACATTAATTTTGCTCCGAAAGATGAAATAGAGCTTATTTTCAGGAGCTGTCTTATTCTTTCATGTACAACAATCTACATTTATTCCAATACGATCATGTCATCTTTCTCTGTAACAATGCTGTAACTCTCCAAACCCAGAACTCTGGCTCAAATTTCTAGCGACTCAATTTCCTATAGAACCACTGGCCCCAATCTCTCATGTCCAGCAACAAAGCTCTACTTCCTGACCATGTAGCCTGCTCATAGTGCATTGGCAACACAGCTGTCAGTGATCTTATCCCATGAATTCTTCCCCCAAGTCATGACCTCTTTCAGGTAAGGGTTAGCAAAGTTTCCATTAAATCAAGTGTTAATTGAAGACTTTCAAGACAGGAGTGGCAACAACAGTGATGAACTTATGAATGATGTTCCACACAAAATTGATGATAAGTTGTAGACACCAAAATCCAAAAAAAAAATTCCTTTATTGCATACGAGTGCATTAAATACATCTGTTACAACACATGACATATTGAATTATGAAGATTCACAGTAGACACAACCATGTCCATTCGTTATCAAGTGTGCATGTTATTTGGGCTTTGTGTCTATATTCTGGTTGGTCATTTGGCAATAAGTATCGAGTTCATATGTTTACATAGGCATTTACCTCTCATTCAAAAGTTCCCACTCAGATATTTACAAATACTTAATATTGTCATTTAAGTATTAATGTTAACAATATTATTTATTTATATTTAATTATATATTAGGGTTACTAGTTTGTAATTCAGGATGTCTATCGTGTGTTGCAGTGAACATATCAAATGCATCTGTCTGGCTGACCATCTTAATTGGGACTTATTTTGAGGGTAGGGCTTATATTATCAGCATCCTGAAAAATCACGCTAGGGCTTATTTTCCAGTTAGGTTTTACTTTTTGAGAAAAACATTAATCTTTATAAAATAGGTATAAGCTTTAACAATTCAACCTAGTTTATCTGTATGGACGTATGTGTATGAAAGCCAACTCAAATTCTGAAAAAATATTTTGAGCTATTTAATTAGAAAAGTTTTAAACATTTTGAAATGAACTTCATTACAAATAAAATTTTTATGAACTTCTCCAAAATCATTTAAAAACGCATCTTTTTTTAAAAAGGCAGTACATGGAATGGCATGTTTTAGAAACTGGTTCAGATATATTTTTTCCAAGCAATCTCCCTGAAACCACAAAATGGGGCACATTTTTCTTTGAGCCAGTCTATATAATAATTTTCTAGAAAGTACAGGTACAGCAATATTATTATATGAAGAAAATGGTTTTGTTATTTTAAAGACATCTGTGAAAGGAAATTGTTTCACATCAAAAAAATAAAAAGATGTACACTTAAAGGGCACTCACACAGACATGCAGAACCAAGGAATCGCCCGCTGATTTCCCTCTGCAAGTGATGTGTGCTGCATCTGCACAGTGGATTGAGGGGAAACCCATTTGGGCTGATTCAGTCAGCTCTGGGACCTCAAAATCATGTCCATAGGGTGATACAGTCAGAGGGGAAACAACAAAATGGCTATTTTCCACAGCTTCCTTTGGCAAATACTCCATAACAATTCTTATTCTTTTGGCCATACCTATTTTTATTCTTTCTAAAATTTAGTTCTGGATGCAAAATACCTTGAGTGCTTTGTGGTGTAGAGCTTGTGTGTTATTATCCAAACCCTGGGATTATCTGTTTTTCTTTAATGAATTCTCTACAGATCTTAGTTCACAGTGAGTTCTGCCTTAATAAATTTCAAAAAAATAGAAAGATTTGTCAGATGTTTACAACAAATAAAAAAATCAAACACTGACGGGAACTCAGACATGTTTATTTTGAAATAGTTGTTCTTAACATGTTATCTTATGCTATAGTTTGGCTACCATTTAAATATGTCCCCTCAAACTTCACATGCTAGAGTCATGGTCCCAACATGACAGTGTTGGAGTGGTAGAATCTTTAAGGGGAAAGGTCTACTGTAAAGCAATTAGGTCATGGGGTTCTGCCCTTGGAAAGGGAGTGATGCAGTTACCACAGGACAGAGCTAGTTCTCCTGAGAGCCAGCTGTTATAACTTGAGGCCATCCTGCCCACAGGGTTCCTTCTCCACCCAGCCATTTCCCTTTCTGCTTTCCATCACTTTGTGACAGTTAGAAGGGCCCTTATCCTTGCTGTACAGGTGGGGCCACCCAATCCAGATTTTCAGCCTCCACGAGCCAAATGAGAGTCTTTCTTTTATAAACTATGTGGTATTTTGTTATAGCAACAGAAAATGGACTAATACATCTTTTAAATTAAACGATGAAAAAAGGTTAGGAAGAGAGATCTGATCTGCTTCCTCATCAAATTTTAGATCTGAAAAGATTAATTTGGACATAGGAAAAGAAAAGGGGTAAACTATTCAGAAATGGCTTTCAATTTTTGTCTTCTGAAATTGCTGACAAGGTGCATATACTCATGTTTATTTTGATGTTGGCTTGTAAGCATTCTATATCTACCAAAATATAGTCCAACCACCAACCACCTTGGCTTCATAGATCTCACAGGGCCACAGGGAGAAAATGCTTCAATATTTGTCATGCTTACTGGGGCGTGGGCCCCCATCAGAAAGTAAATTCTGTAAGGGTGAAGGCCATGTCCAGGCCAGTCACAGGATCTGTCTTGCAGCAATATTTATCCATTAAGTAAATAAACAAAGGCATGCTCGGTGGATTCACTTCGAATAGGAAACTAATTCCCTATTTACAAAAGCTCAAAGTTGTGGAGTTTCATTTTTAATTACACATTAAAACCATCAACATCTGCAAGGCACATTTAACAACTTCCTGCCAGTTATGTGGTATAATAATTTATAAGTATAATTTACAGGTAATGTCTTGGTGAGACATTCCAAAGGTGTCAGATTATGTATGCACAGTCACACTGTGCTTTATCAAGAGTGCCCCATAAGCTAACCATATATCAACTGTTCCCCATACAGTATCTGGCTTGCTGAGGTGTCCTCTTGATTGTACATGAAATTATACTCATGCCCTTCAGACTGGAGTTTCCTCCCCTAATAGAAAGAACCCAAAATATGGCATAGCATTTTACACATAGTTTAATGCTAAATATAACTGTGGAATGAAAACATAAACTTAAAATTTACTTTAAGACTATTCATTGACAATGATATCTATAATTATCTTCTCTACGAATGATCATATTGATTGCTATCTGAAAATTCAATGATAAAAAAAGAAATTAAAATCTGTTTTACAATCTCTAAAACAAACAGTACAGATTTTCAGCACCAATGCTTACCCATCAAGGGGAAATATTTTCTCTTCTTAATACTTTCTATTTCTACCAATTTTCTATAATAAGCATGCATTATATTTATGATAGAAAAATATTTTTGGAAATCTCTTCATACATTTTCAACTCTTAGAAAGCAGGAAGTTCATCCTGTATAAAGGAAAACTCAGACAGCCATATCAGAAACTTCAGTTCATGTAATGAAACTCTGCTATCTACCTCATGCAGATTTGTTTATCGTTTCTGGTATAGACTAAGCATTTCTGCTGTTTCTTCTCAGTCTTTCTCCATTTCTCTGCCTCCCACACGGCCCCCTAAGACTCTCCTGTTTCCTCCACCTGGGTCCAGCTAAAGCAGACAGCCAGGCCATGGGTGGTCCTTAGTCTTGTATCTTCCTCATTTCTTTGTCTTTTACCTAGACCATGAACTTCTTGAGGACAAGGACAGCTTTATTAATCTTTATATCTCTAGAGCCTAGCATGGTGCCTGGCACCTAGTGTGACCCCCATCCATACTCATTAAGTTGGCTGAATTGAAATCATCTCGAAGAACTTATTTTTTTTTAACATAAAGCACATGGGGAAAAGGATTACACCCAAAACTTGAAAAAGTATTTTTAAAAAGCATTTGCTATCTTTGTATAAGAAATTCCAATTGCATCAGTTTTCTCCACTGATTAGCCTGCTTTTGCCAAGTGACATCCATGGCAGACAGGTGGCACGGTGATCATTAGGAGATTCCTCACCAATGACAGCTGCTGAGACAGCCTGGTAAGGAAAGGAGATCCGCTATCTGTAGGACAGAGTTGGAGGGGCCCTCTGAGTTAGTCCTCTGAGAATCAGCTCCCCCTAAAATATCTTTCTTTAATTATTGTACAACGGCACCTTGGCTGGTGAGGGACACTATTCTCTTAGTTAATATTGTAACCCAAGTGTAACTCAAGACATTTGGGCACAAGAAATTCCTAGTGGCTCAGGCGTTACTGGGCTGGAAAATACAGCTGGAGAAAGGGTACACAGCTATTCCCTTGGCCAGGCCCTCCCCTCTCACTGCCCCTTTGGCCTCTGTGACTCCGAAATAGAACGCATTAGCGTCTAGGGTTAGAAAGGGTGGCACACACTGGCCAGAAGTTTTTGTTTTATCCCAAGATTTACCAAGTGATTTCATCATCAACTCCTATACTCAGAATTATGTGGCCTCAGGGTTCAACAAAATCCTTATATTTATTTTTTCTTTTTAAACATATTTTCAAAAATCTTTAAGGTGTATGTAGTAGTTGCAAAAATAACACAAAAATTCCATATACCTTTCACCTAGCTTTCCTAAATGTCAGCACTTTACATAATCACATTACAATGATTAATATCACGAAATTCACATCGACAGGCCCTGTTTATCTAATCTATCAGACCAAAGTTCATCAACTGCCCAATTAACATCCATCTTCTGGACCAGGGCCCTGCAATGAATTCCGTATCATGTCTCTTCAGTCTCTAAATTTGGACAGTTCTTTAATCTTTCCCTTTTATGAGCTTGATAACTTTGACAAGTAATGGCCAATTATCATATAGAATCTTCCTCATTTGGGGTTTGTCTGAAATTTCCTGTTTATTCATTTTGTTTGGCAAATGATGTCATGTTTGTTTTGTTTTGTTTTTGGTACTGGGGATCGAACTGGGGTCCTTGCGCTTGCGCAGCAGGCAGCGAAACCACTGAGCTAAATCCCCGGCCCCAAATGATAGCATGTCTTCCTCAGTGCCCTGTGTCAGAAGTCATGCGGTGTTGGTTTGTCTCATTACGGAGCAGTAGTAAAGTTGATCACTTGAAGCGACTTCTCTATTTTAAAGTTATTACACTTCCTTTTGTAATTGGGAAGGATATTGTGGGGGACATACTTTAAGATCATGTAGATCTCTTATTTTTCACCATATTCCTCATGATATAGTCATACCTTAATTTTAGCCTCCATTGATGATTCTTACTATTGTGAGGTTCATTAAAGTGACATCCTTTTTTTCATCATTCCTTCTACACTTTATTAATTGGAATACTATTATAAAGAAGAGCTCACTCTTCTCACTGTAATGTGGATTCCTGAATTCTTATTTTATTCTGTGTCATAATGCTTTTCTGTCGACATTTCTTTTTCTCAAAACTTTCTCAGATTTGGCTATTGGGAAGCCTTTCATGTTGGATCCTGTGTTCTTATATGTTCCCATCATTTTTTTTTAGCATTTCTTAGGGGAATTTTAATCATGTAGTCCATCTTTAAATGACTTCAAAGTACTCCTAGAGAGTAGATTTTTAGCCTGTTTGGAAAAAAATCCAGCATTAAAGAATTTTCTACCACTAGCACAGAATTTTCCTTCTCCAGACAGTTCTGATGGCCAAGTGTATTTATTGGCCTTAACTTTGTTCCTTGAGCTTTCCTAGCCATGCACAATGTGCAGCTGAGGTTTAGAGGCTGGGCTAACCCTGAGCAAAATTTTTGCTTTATTCATGGGGTTATAATAATCAAATAATCCATCTAGAACTATATTCAGGGTCCAGACAAATCTTGGGGTTGTACACTGCCAGTAGAGCAGCTCATGCCTATATTTTTCCCATGCACAACACCTATACTCAGGTACCTAAGATTAAACCTCTATCTTGGTTACTACTGTTAACTCCTATTCAAGAGGTCTTTGGTAGAGTAAAGTTTTATTTGCATCTGATGACAGAGCACCACCATTATGACTTGTGTCTAGATGTCCCCCTCAAAGCCTCACAAAGTCATAGATCGGGCTTTTTCAGAGGTGGCTGGATCTAGAGTGGGTGATGCTGGGATTGATTCATGATACAATGCTAGGCCCAAGAGCACTAGGATTAAGTGTGTGAGTGCTACCTGTCCTAAGTAGCCTGGATAAGATATAAGGGATAGAAAGAACTGTGGTTGTTCTTTGCTTGCTTGCTTTTGGTGTCTTCTGCTTGCCATGAACTGTTTTTCCTCTGCAATACCTCTCTGCCAAGCCACCCTGCCTTGGAGCCAGATGATTATGGACTGAAGCTTCTACAAATTGTGAGATAAATAAATCTTTCCTTCCTTAACTTGTAGGTATGGGGTATTTTGTCTCATCAACCTGAAAGTAATAAAGACAACTATGTTTTCCAGTCTTGTGTTTTTGGTTCTATTTCATTTGGAAGCAAGGGTCCTAGTCCAAACTCTCCTACCCATTTGTTTCTGAATACTTGTTCAAAAACCAGTCATATCAGGAGCACTTGGTGAGCTCATTTTAAAAAAATTATATATATAATATATCCTATATATTTATATATAAATTATATATATATATATAAATTATATATATATTCAGGACTGTACTCTGAATTATTGGCCAAAATTTTAACCTCAGCTTCTTCATCAAATGGTGAAATGGTACTATAATACAGGCTGTCAGAAAGAAGTAAAATTATATATGCGAAGGGTTCATCATTTTGCCTGGGCCAACCTAACTGATAAGCAACATCAGCTGCTGCTATTATCAATATTACTATTATACTATTTAGTTAGGCTAGTAATAAAAATGCATCAGGTGTTCTGCTTTCTCCTGAATAACTAAAGAGCCACTGTCCAGAAGGGTGGTAATTCCTGTCACCATTGTATTTTATGTGCCATAGGTGGCAGCAGAAATTATACACACCTCTGTGGTTAGGTAAGAGATTCCATGGGAAGGAACACGGAAAATTAGGTCCTGTATGAAGGGGTACCTGCTAACTATGCTTCCACTCAGTTATCAATGTAAAAGGTCCTGATGAGACACAAAAGTTAGGCTTCTCCTCTGAGATCTGCCATTTTGGACACTGCTAGGCTGCCATCTATTAAATGACTTCCAAAGTTGCTCCATCTCTTACAACTTTATGTTTCTATTAACTAGGACTCTGCAATCTATCCTCCACATTCTGTGAGCAGATGATAGTAATTTATCATTTCATGCTGGACTTCTCTCCTCACAAGATTTACACTCCTCTGTGCCAGGAGTTCATCACTGAAGAAGACTAAACACAGGAAAGAGAAAGTTGTTTCCACTTTCTGGTACACAATGAATGGACAAATTTTTTCTATGTTTTTACTGCTTTCTCTCACACGTCCATTCCATTGCCAAATAATCTCCTATCATTGGCATGCCTTCCCAAAGCAGCAAACTGCACTCATGGTCACTCAAGTGCAGCTAAAGGTGAAGACTTGGGTATCTACATTGCCTGCGCTGGACTTGGAATAGAGCAGGCTACTCCTGAGCTCTCATGCCTTTTCCAGCTCAACTCCAGTTCATTAGAAACAGGCTTTCATACCTGATGCTCTCCTCATTCCACCTTTCCAGAAGCTTCCCCTGGTAATATGAATATTTACCTTGTAACAATAATCACTAAACTGCATCCAGTGCCTGCAAGGCATTACCCTATCTAAATGCTTCACCTCTAGCACCATATTAAATCTTCACAATAACCCTACAAAAGGAAGAGATGCAGAAACACTCTATGTTTGGTCTTTTGAAGAATCTCCATATTGATTTCCATAGTGGTTGTACTAGTTTACATTACCACTAACAAAGCAGGAAGGTTCCTTTATCCCCACATCCTGGCCAGGATTCATTGCTTTTTTTGTATGTTTGATGATGAAAGCTTTTCTGACTGGAATGAGATCGAATTTAAATGTAGTTTTAATTTGCATTTCTCTGGTGGTAAATATTTTTTCATATGCTTTTTGACCATTTGAAGTTCAAAAAAGAAGTATTTATTCAGTTCATTTGCCCACACTTCTTACTGGATTTATTGCTGTTTTAAAAGTTCTTTATATATTCTAGATATTAATCCTCTATCAGAAGAGTAACTAACAAAGATTTTCTCCCATTCAGTGGGTTCTCTCCACTTTGCCTCTTGTTTCCTTTGCTGTGCAGAAGCCTTTTAATTTGATGACTACATCATCATTTATTGCTTGATATCACTTCCCGTAGGTTTGGAGTCCTGCTCAGGAAGTCTTTGCCTGTGCTGATGGCTTCAAGTGTTTCCCTTATGTTGGTTTCCAGCAACTTTAATGTTTCTGGTTTTATATCTAAGTCTTGATTCATTTTGATTTGATTTTAGTATATGGATATAGTTTCAATTTTCTGTATGTGGCTCTCCAGTTTTCTCAGTATCATTTATTAAGCAGACTTTTTTTGTTTCCTCCAGCATATGATTTTGGTTCCTTTGTCAAAAAGTAAATGCCTGTTGGTGCTTGGGTTTGTTTCCATGTCTTCTATTATATTCTACTGGTCTACATTTTTGTTTTTGTGCATGTTGATTTTATTACTATGGCTTTACGGTATAGCTTGAAGTCACCCACACCCATGTTTCAAGTAAAACAATTCACAATAGCTAAGCTGTAACAGACTAGATGCCCATCACTGGATGAATGGTTAAAGAAAATACGGTATATATACAGAGTGGACTATTAGCCACGTAGAAGAATAAAATCATGTCATTTGCAGGAAAATAGATGGAACCAGAAACTATCACATTGAATGAAATTAGTCAGATTCACAAAGTTAAATATGGCATGTTTTCTCTTATATGAGGAACCTAAAAAATACACAAAATTAATAAATAAGTAATTAAAATAAAGGAGAGGGAATAGAAAACCAGAAGGTAGAGTTCTGGAAAAAGGGATGAGGATAAGTGGGAGTGGGGAGAAAAGGGGGTGGGAGGAGATTAAAATTCAGATATGACAAACGCACATTCCCAAAATAATACCAAATTCCCCAAACCCATCATCATATAATATTAACACGCACTAATGAAATGAAATGTACTTTGTGGTTAATATTAGCTGATTTCTCTCATGTTTTTTTTCCCATTATTTCCATGCTTATTCCAAAGTAACTTACCTGATTTTATCCTGGGCCTGTAACATACTTTCCCATGTACTCTGCCAAACTTTATTCAAACTTACTTCCCAAAGTTACACCCTGCAACATATTTCTACTGTACTCTCCATTTTAATTACAATGTTGTAATTTCTCAATTTTGCTTTTGTAAAACCTCATGCACTATTAGCTTAATCATGCTAATTTCAGGGTCCATATTGTTTACTCTTTTATTCTTTACTCTATTTTTTAAATTCTTTTACTTTTTTATTATTTTAATTTTTTTTACTTTTTTATTCTTCCATATTCTTTACTCTATATTACTATATTCTGTCTTATGCTGTGCATTTTAAAAACAGATTTTAAATGCTATATTTAGTTCCCCTCTATTTTCCCTGATACAGTATTATAGAATTTTTAAAAATTTAGTTTGTGCATAGGTTCACTACAAAAATCCTTAGATAAGACAAAGCAAAAGGAAGAGAGTAAAAAATAAATGTCACTATTTAAGTAATCACAATATTTGGACATAAGACTCATTAACCTAATTGAGATAATACAGTACAAAATGTTTTGTGTCACAGTAATTAGGCGGAAACAATCACTTTTCATTTGCTAAAATATATGATAGCTGTAAGAGCTAAGCTGCATGTGAGCTTTTTATAAAAAACTACATCTATTTTCCATAGTTTTCTGCCTGCACTACCTACTATCATACTCCATTTTCAATACATACAGAAAAGTCCATTTAACAAGAATTAAATTGTATTGATTTAAAAGCTCTACAGAGTTGAGGAATTCATTTAGAGCATAACTTTTAGAACCTTCAGGTATTTATTATTTGAAGAGAGACAGTACTTGCCTTCATCCCCGTCGTCCCCAAATGGGTAGAAGAGAGCCACAGCTAGATTGATGAACACAGCGAGGTTGAAGGAGATACTGCCCCAGAGGGAGATATGCCTTGAGAACCAGAACAGGGCAGGGTTGTCTAGGAAGCAAAGGAACAGAACAGAAAATAAAATTAATCCAACGCGTGAGCCTGACTGCAAGAACATTGCACTAAATGCAGTTCTGCAAACCATTATAAAACCATTGACTATGATTTATTTTATTAAGAAATATCAGTTTATTAAGAAGTATCAGTACCATAGCAAGTTATGTTTGATTCCTTGTTTCACCCTTTAGGTAATTTATACCTAAATTACTGTAGAAGGTGACTAGTTTGGCAATTGGTGATAGTGGGCAGAAAAGGTGATTCTATAATAAGGCTCTGTAATCTATCCCCAGAGCAGGTTAGAAGAGTAGTCTAGCAGTTAACTAGGACCCTTTTAATGGAATGGTACATATCCCTCTACAATTTGGTAAAAGTGACAACTGGCCTCACGCTCATGACTCAAAAGTCAAATTAAGAAATTAAAGCCCCTAGCACAGAACTATCTCTAATGAAAATTCTTACAACACAGTCATAGTTTCCTGAAACTCTGAAACAACACTGTGGCATAATAAAATTTATGGGGAACAAGTGATTTATAATAGTATGTACATTTTTAAATGCAATGCTTCCTAATGGCTTGTTGATTTTAAGCAGTAAAAGAAAATGAAATCTCCAATAAGAATTATTAGTAAGTGCAGAAGTAATTACTGAATATTTACAGAAGAGGGACTCCATGTCTGTCATTACAAATAAATTAGTAAATGCATATACTGACTATAATTTACTTTAACTGAAAGTCAGTTCTTTCCACCTCTCCAAAATAAGTAAACAGATCTGTAATGCATATCACTTCTAATAGGAGCCAAGTTTATCAGCCTGTCCTGGGCACACACATGGCTTCTTCAGGTTTTCTTTATTCTCTAACTTTTAATATTTTAGTATTAAAATGTTGGAGTTAAAAGGGGGGGGAGGCATATTGATTCCAAATAGGAGCGATAATCTTTTTGGGTATTATATTAGTCACTTTCTTGTCACTGGGAAAAATACCTGACCCTACAATTTAAAGGAGAGTTTTATTTGGCTCACAATTTCCAGTGGGTTCAGTCCATGGTTAGCTGGCTCCAAGGCAGAAATGCATGTGGAGGGGCATAATGGAGGAAAGTGGATCAATCCATGGCAGCCAGGAAGCAGAGAGAGAAGGGAGGAGCCAGAAGGAAGAATACACGCTCCCAGCCAGCCAACTCTAACCAGGCCCCACCTCTGAACAGATGAGATTTCACGAAAACTAAAATGATCTAAATCATAACAGATATACCCTGTGAATCTCAATCAAGAGTCTGCTGTCTATTTATAAACTGCACTCTTTTTTTTTAACTTAATTTTATTGGTACATTTTAGGTATACAATATAATGACATTCATCATTGGAAATTTGCACGTTTGCATAATCCATTTTGGTTCTTCTTTTTTCCCCCTTCCCCTGCTCTCCCTTCAACCCCTCCATCCCTCCCTATTTACAAAGACTTTGTTTCCATTTTTTCTTTTTTGCTTATTAATTCCATTCCCTTCTTTTTTTCCCCTACCCCTCCCACGTCTGCTTCCTCTTTCCCCCTTTTCTTCCTATTTCACATTATCTATTATACCTTTTGGTCCTTATTTACACTTTCAGTTTCTCAGACTAGAGAAACTATTCAGTGTTTACACATGTGTGTCCTATTTACTTCACTTAAGAGTATCATCTCAATGTGCATCCATTTAGCAATAAATGTCTCTAGTTTCTTGTCCTTTATGGCTGAATAATACTCCATTTTATATAAAAAAAACACATTTGCTTTATCCAGTCTCCAGTTAATGGAAAAACGGGTTGCTTCCAAATTTTAGCTGTCACGAATTGTGCTGCTATGAACATGGGTGCACATATATCACTGTGGTATGATTCTTTTAATTCTTTGGGGAAGATCCCCAGCAGGGGAATAGCTGGGTCAATTGGGACTTCAATCCTAGTTCTTTGAGGTATCTCCACACTGATTTCTACAGTGGTTGCACCAGTCTACACTCCAACCAGCAGTGGAGCAGAGTTCCTCTTTCCCCACTGCCCCGCAAGCATTGGTTATTGGTTGATTTCATGATAGCAGCCATTCTTTGCAGCATGAGGGGGAATCTCTAAAATGACCAGTGATGTTGAACATTTTTTCATATGCTTATTTGCTATTTCTACTTCTTTGTCTGAGAAATGTCTGTTCATTTCAGATACCCATTTTTGGATTGGGTCTTTAAATTTGGAAGGTCTGATTTTTAACAGTTCTTTATAGATTCTAGATATTAGACTTTTGTCTGAGGAAGAGCAGGTGAAGATTTTTTCCCATATTGTGGGTTGTCTCTTCAAACTGTTGGTGGTTTCTCTTGCTGTGCAGAAGCTTTTTAGTAAGAAGAGATCCCACTTGTTGATTGTTTGTGCTAGTTCACAGGCAACTGACGTTTTGTTCATAAAATGTTTTTGTACCCCAATGTCTTCAAGAGTTCTACCTAACCTCTGTTCCAGCCGGTTCAACATTTCTGTTTTAATATTTAGATCTTTATTCCATTTTGATTTTAGTTTAATGCATAGTGAGAGATATAGGTTTGTTTTAATCTTTGGCAAGTTGAAACCCAATTTTTCCAGCACCATTTATTAAAGAGGCTATCTTTCCTCTAGTGAGGGTGTTTGGCTCCTTTGTTGAAGATGAGGTGGCTGAGTGTGTCTGGAGTTGTTTCTGCATCATCTAATCTGTTCTACTGATCCTCAGATCTGTTTCTTTGCCAGTACCATGCTGTTTTTATCACAGTAGCTTTGTGATATAGTTTCAAGATGGGGGTTGTGATACCCCCTACTTTGTCTTTATTGCCTAGTATGGATTTTGCAATTCTAAGTCTCTTCTTGTTCCAAATGAATTTTTGGATTGTTTTCTCCAGGTCCGTGAAGTAATGCTGCTGGGATTTCAATTGGGATTGCATTGAATTTATATAGCAGTTTTGGAAGTATGGCCATCTTCACTATGTTGATTCTTCCTACCAAAAGCAAGGGATGTCTTTCCATTTTCTGATATCATCTTCAATCTCTCTTTTCAGAGTGCTATAGTTTTCAGAGAAGAGGTCTTTGATTTCTTTTGTTAGGTTGGTTCCTAGGTATTTCAGGTTTTTGGATGATACTGTGAAAGGAACTGTTTGCTCTATTTTTCTCTCAGTGAGTCTGTTGTTTGTGTAGAGGAAAGCTATTTATTGATTTTTGTGTGTGGACCTTGTATCTAGCTACTTTCATGAATTTGGTTATTAAGTTTAGAAGACTTTTGGTGGAGTTCTTGGGGTCTTCTACATAGAGTATCATGTTATCTGCAAATAATGACAATTTGACTCCTTCGTTTCTAATCTTTATTCCTTTTATTTCTTTCTCTTGTCTAATATCTGTGGCTAATGTTTCCAAAACTATATTGAAGAGTAGTAATAGTGGACATCCTTGTCTTGTTCCTGATTTTAGTGCGAAGGATTTCAGTTTTTGACCATTCAGTATGATATTGGCTGTTGGTTTTTCATAGATGGCTTTTATCAGATTGAGGTAGAGACCATCTATTCCAATTTTTTGTAGGGTTTTTATCATAAATGAGTGTTGGATTTTGTCAAATGTTTTTTCTGCACCTATTGAGATGATCATATGGTATTTGTCCTTGACTCTATTAATGGAGTGTATTACATTTATTGATTTGCGTATGTTGAACCATCCCTGCATCCCTGAGATGAATCCCACTTGGTCAGGATGTATGATCTTCTTGATGATCTTCTGCATTCTAGTATCTTATTAAGGATTTTTGCATCTATGTTCATTAGTGAGATTGGCCTATAGTTCTCTTTTTTGGTTGTGTCTTTCTCTGCTTTGGGGATCAAGGTGATACTTGGTTTCAGAAATGAATTCGGGAGTATTGCTTCCCTTTCAATTTCTTTGAAGAGTTTAACCAGTAGTGGCAGTAGTTCTTCTCTTAAAGTCTTATAGAATTTGGCAGTGAAGCCATCAGGACTCATGCTTTTCTTTGTTGGTAAGTTTTTAATTACACTTTCAATTTCATTGATTGATATTGGGTTGTTTAGCATTTTTAGGTCTTCTTTGTTCAACTTTGGTATTTCCCACCTATCTAGGAATCTGTCCATTTCTTCTGTGTTTTCCATCTTATTGGCTTTGGGTTTTCAAATATAGTTTTTTATAGGTTTTTAAAGTAGGTATTGATGATCCTCTGGATTTCTGCTGGGTCCATTGTAATTTCATCCTTTTCATTCCTAATTGCATGGATTTGGGCCTTTTCTTTCCTTTTTCTGATGAAGTTGGCTAAGGGTTTGTCAATTTTGTTTATTCTTTTGAAGAAACAACTTTTGGCTTCATTGATTATTTTGCATTGTTCTCTTAGTGCCCATTGCATTGATTTCTCCCCTGATCTTTATAATTTCCTCCCTTCTATGGGCTTTGGGTTTGTCCTGCTCTTCTTTTTCTAGAAGCTTGAGGTTTAATATCAGGTTGTTTAATTGAGATTGCTCTGTTTTCCTAATATGAGTATTCACTGCTATGAATTTCCCTCATTGGACTGCTTTCATTGTATTCCACAGATTGCAATATTTTGTACTGGCATTGTCATGTAATTGTTGGAACTGTCTGATTTCTTCTTTAACTTCCTTTGTGAACCATTGGTTATTCAGAAGTGTGTTGTGCAGTTTCCCAATGAGTTTATGAAATTCTTGTTTCTTTCACTATTGATCTCTAATTTCATCACACTATGGTCTGATAATATACAGAGGATAACTTCAATTCCTTTGCACTTACTTAAATATGTTCTATGAGTATGTGGTCTATTTTATAGAATGACCCATGTGCAGCTGAAAAGAATGTGTATTCTGATTTTGTAGGGTGGAACACTCTGTAAACATCTCTGAAGTTCATTTGTTCAAGAGTTTGAATGAGTTCTAGTATTTTTTTGCTTATTTTTTATCTAGTTGATCTATCTGTTGGAGACAGTGGGTTATTGAGGTCCCCCACTTCTATTGTATTAGTGCTTATATGATTTTTATTTTTTTGGTACCGTGGATCGAACTTGGGTCCTTGCGCTTGCACAGCAGGTGGCAAAACCACTGAGCTAAATCCCGGGGCTGCTTATATGATTTTTCATGTCCATTAGTATTTGTTTTATATAGTTGGCTGCACTAGTGTTTGGTGCATATATATTTATGATTGTCATCTCTTCCTCTTGGATTGTTCTTCTTATAAGGATATAGTGTCCTTCTTTGTCTCTCTTAATCAATGTTGGTTTGAAATCCACTTGATCTGCAAAGAGGATAGCTACTCCTGCATTTTTTGGGTTCCTGTCACATGGAGTATTGTTTTCCATCCTTTGTCTTTCAGTCTATGAGTTTCTTTTTGAATTAAGTGTGTTTCTTGTATGCAGCATATTGTTGGATCTTGGCTTTTGAACCATTCTGCAAGTCTATTTCTTTTGATTGGTGAATTGAGGCCATTAACATTGATTGTTATAACTGATCTGTACTGACTTATCCTTGTCATGACTTTTTCTTTTTGTTGGATTCTCCCCCTTTGCATTTAATTTCTTGTCATGCCTGATGGATTCATTCTGCAGGGATTCCTGGGGTTGTGATCCCTGTTGTCTTTTCCCAGGATATTGTTTAAATTTTTTTGAAGTGCTGGTTTGGCATTCATGAAGTTCCTAAGGTGCTCTTTGTCATGAAAGTGTCTTATTTCTCCATCAATTTTGAAAGATAGTTTTGCAGGATACATCAATTTGAGTTGGAGGTTGTTTTCCTTTTAGGCTTGAAATACGTCACTCCAAGCTTTTCTTGCCTTGTGGCAAGCTCTTCTTGCCTTGTATTGAGAAGTCTGCTGTGATTTTGATGGGCTTTCCTTTGTAGGAAATTTGTTCCTTTTCTCTAACTGCTTGTAGAATTTTGTTCTTCTGTTGGAACTTAACTATTCTATGCCTAGGTGTAGATTTTTTTTTATCATGGCTAGTTGGAGTCCTATATGCCTCACTTATCTCTATGTCAAATTCTTTTCCCCTGCTTGGGAAGTTTTCTGCCATCACTTCTGTGAACAGATTTTTTTATGTCATCTGCACTCTCTTCTGTTTCTTCATTGACTCCAATCAGTCTGATGCTATTCTTCTTTGCATCATCTAGCAGCTGCTGGATTGATTTCTCGTGGTCCTATACTATTTTTAAGAAATTTTTCTTTTCCTGGTCACTAATTGCAATCTTATCTTCTATATCTGAAATTCTATCCTTGCATTGGCTCATTCTGCTGTGTAAACTTTCAGTGGTGTTTTAAATCTCCTGGAAATCTGTTTGCATCTGTTTTATGGATCCCATTTGTTTCCTATGTTGGGATTCCATCATGTTCCTCAGCTCCTCTATTTTTTTTATCTGTGTCCACTCCAGATTTATTAATCATGTCTTGTACTATGGCCATAATCTCTGCTGTTATCTGAGAAATTATTTCTGATTTCATTTTTTCCAGATCCTCTTTTGTTGCCAGTTCAGGGAGTCCAGGTGGTTGAGTATCAGATTGTTTCATCTTGTTGCCCTTTGGGGTTGCCTTAAGAGATCTGGAAGTCTGATTGTGAGACTTATTTATGTGTCTTCTCATTTCAACAGATGCAACCTTCTGTGCCTTTGTTGAGGTGACTTTTTGCTCACCTAGTGGTCTTGAATTCTCAGCAAGCCCAGAGCAGCCTTTACTCCACTGCTCACCAGTACACCAACTCTTGGGTTCAGAATGGTGGCCTTCTGGATACCTGAGCAGAGCTGTTGCCTGGGCAGGCTTCTGGCTGGGGCCTGTGCACACTTGGGATGGTATCTAGGTGTGCCTCTCACAGGGGCCCCTGTGTAGCTGTTGTCTGGGAGGGTCTTTGGCTGGGGGCTGTGTACCCCAGTTCCTGTTGTCTGCACAGGCTTTGGCTACAGTCACCACGCACTTATCAATGGTATCTAGCAAGCCTCTGGGTATTGCTTGTGTGCCTGTACAGCTCTTCTCCATGCAGGTCCCTGGCAGTGGCTGATGGTATGCTGGGCCTCTGGTGGAAGCCCTCGAGCCCATGCAGCTCCTTTCCTGGTGGACTCCAGGACTGGGCAGGTGCAAAGGAGCCTCTCGGTTCCGGGTGGATCCCCAAATGAGATCTGACTGCAGCTGCATCGGTCTGGGCCACACAGCCACTCCCCGGGATCGGCACACACTCAAGGATGGAATGGAGGGCCTCTGCCAAACTGCACACTTTACTGTACTTCTCTTAGAATGGAGTATTTCTCATTGGAAGAGGTTATGATTCATCAGCCATGGCGTTTGGCTAAACATCTGCATCTCCATTTTTTTCTGAATTAGGAGTGCTCATTGTGAAAAAGCAGACTACTAAGACAAAATTTGAAGATGCTGATACCTATATTTATAATAACAAATATTTATTATACATCCACCAAATGAATTAGCATCTGTCTGTAACCTCATAAACTGCTTCCAAATTTTCAAGTAAAATGTACACTGGAAATAACTATGAGATTTATTTCTTGATAAATACATAACAAAATATTTTTTTAAAAAAGCACAGACCCCAGTGCATTACTTATTTTTCTTTTTTTGTTTTTGTCAACATAAATGTATGATTTTTCAGGTGTCCTAAATAAGATTATTGTCTTTATATTTATTTCGGATACCCCAAATTTTCACTGAATTTCACAGGTTCTCTCTGATAAAGTGCTAAGGGCCAGTAATTGCTCTCTGGACTTTTTTTTAACATTCTGCTAAGAGAGCCGAAAATGCATGCTGCAATCTTATTTCCAAAGATGGTGTTTCTCAAGCTACACTCAAATTCCTAAATGATAGTCATTAGAGTTCCTAGAAAACTAGAGTGCTGAAACACTGTTGAACAGAGGCATTGTGAGTATATATGCCTGTATGTCAGGAAAACTTCTCCAAAAGACAGGAAAGGCCTAATCAAGAGTTTCTTCCTGTCATTTAAAAAACAAAAAACTCATGATATCTCCTGTCTGGGAAAATAAATTAATTTTTATTTCAAATTTCAAAATTGTTTAAATTTAAAACTTAGTGTTTCCAAGTAGATTGGAAACTAAGTTTTAAATAGTGAGAATTATATTATGATTTTTAAATGTAAAGTTATCACATTGCTCCCTTTGAATACCAGTGTTCTAGTGTTTAGCTTGTGGATTTGGAGAGGTAAAGATATGTTCAAGAGTGGCATTCAGAAGAACATGGAACCATCAACTCAATCATGAGACAAGAGAGGCAAAGGGTGCTGATGCCCATGTCTCCCCGCCCTAGTCACCCACTGTCAAGACCAGTTAGGTCTTCACAGAGTTCAGATCTTCAGCTGTCCAACACTTGAAGCAAACAGGTACAACCTGTGTTTCATGATGCGTATGTAACACTTCAATGCCTAGTGATCCATTTTTGGCACACTCATAACAATGGAACATAATGGCCAGGAGTGGTGGTGCATGCCTATTATCCCAGCACTCAGGACGCTGAGGCAGGAGGATCACTTCAAGCTAAAGGCCAGCCTGGGCTACATAGTGAGTTCAAGGCCGGCTTGAACTACATAGTGAAACCCTGTCTCAAAATAAAAAAACAAAACAATGGGACACAATGAAATGTTTTCTCTTCAAATTCTTGTTCCTTGAATCTTTCTAGGTAACATATATACATTTCATGCAAAAATTCAAAAATTTTCAATCCTTGACATAAACTGGTTAAAAATAGGTTCCTTGCTAACATTACAGGTGATGTAATTATCAGGGCTTCCTGTTTTCATTAAGCTGCAGGTATCTCAGCTCTCCTTGTAGACTGAGCTTACACTCTTACACCTACAAGTGATTTCAGTAACATCAGACAGGCAAGGAATTAAAAAACAATTCAAATGAACTGGTATCATGTGTCCCAAAGTACCAATTTATCTACCATTACACCCAAAACCCAATTCCGTTCATTGTACTTACTCCTGATTTTCTTCTGCCACTTCATTTCATTGTAGAGATCTTCTGTTTGCTGGAAAAAGTCATTCACTTTACTTCCTTGTTCATCCCTTTCTGTTGTATTAAACACACGGCACTTGGATTCTCGAGTGAGGAATTCACATATATTGGGAACAGGGAAAACTATTTGTTCCATAGTCCTGTCGTGCCGAACAATCTGAAAACATTAATTTGCATTTGTTTTTATCCTTTTGTACACCTTGGTCTTAGACTCTGTTTCATTTTTAGCATGAGCTTGCTGATAATATATTATTTATCCTATTATCAAAAGAAAGTGCCAGCTAAATATCTAATAGTTCTTCTTCTTCTATTTTTTTGGTACCGGGGATTGAACTCGGTTCCTTGCACTTGTGGGGCAGGCGGCAGAACAACTGAGCTAAACCCCCAGCCCTCTAATAGTTCTTTACTGTATTACTTTGCATTTTTTCTTTCAATAAAAGAAATTAATTGATGAGCATATTATAAACACCATACTTGGTTATAAAGAAGAAAACTTTAAATCATTCATTCTCTCTGGGTTAGTATTAGATTTTGCCACTTCTTTTTATTTTCATGAAGTATATCAGGGACCTATAATGGTCTTGTTTAGCAAATTATTGATGGAGTAGCCTTAACTCTAGCACTTACCGTATCAGTATCTTCTTCTTAGTCTGTTCTTCCTGAAAGAGCTACTGGGTAATAAGTGATACATTCAGCATTATGTGCTCCAAGTTCCGCAGAGTAAGGTGTTTCATATCATTAAAATGTTCTATTCATAACAAAACATTTATGTAGGTACAACATTCACTTAAGCATATACTCATACACAATACTATTTTCAGCCTCCCTTGTTTGATATTTGTGACCACTTAACTTTAAATGAAATAGGCCATGTATTCTCATATAGCTTCCTACTTAATGAGGGTCTGTTCCCTAAATTTCAAGGTCCATTTCAGGTCCTAGGCAGTTACTAAGGACTGATATAACCCAGAAAAGTGATTTATTTCCTTTTAACAATGGTGTAGTGGTAGGCATGTGGCCTACTTCTAGAAAATGAGGCATAAGAAGAAATTTCTTGGGGTAGAAGTCAAGGGAAAAGGCTTCCAGACAAGATTTTTGATCCTCGTAAAGGCAGAGAGGTTTGTGAGACCAATAAAAGAGTTATAGGAAAAAACCCAAATACACAAAAACAAAAGCTTATTGCTCGTATCCTCTTTCTGCTTGCTTAGAATAAACAGTAAGTAGTACGAAGGTGTGATGCCTATAATTGTGGCAGCCACTTTGGAACCCTGAGGTACGACATCATCAGCCTGATTAGGAACCAAATAGAAAGATGGAAAGGTTGCGTGTTTACAGTCATCACTGAATCAATTATAGAACTACTGGTACATCCAGTAGGATAATACAATGTTTATTCTTTAAATAACTGTCAGTCTGGTATTCTGTTAAACTTGTAACTGTTGGTATTTTAAATAATTTGTTATATATCCAAACTATAAACAAAAATAGTGACCTAAGCAAGATGAAATTTAATAGTGGTAAATAAAAATTCCTATAGATAAGTTTAAAAAATGAATTACACAAAATAATTGAGACATACTGGGTATGGTAGGCAGCCAGATAAAAATACTTTTTAAAAATCTGCTTAATTCTACAGTGTCAAATATTTTTAAAAAGTACTCAGGATACATGAAAGAAATAGATTCTTGATTATTATAAGTCAAGCTATTCAGTCCCTTCACGAAATGTCATGTTTAATTCTGGTTGTCATATTTTACAAAGGGCATTGACAAAATGGGAGATTAGTGAAGGATGGGAATACGTTAACTGCAAAAAGCCAAATATGGTTAATTTTCCACCCATTATTCAATAAATGCTGATTCAATCTTTACATGAGGATCTTGGGTGAATTCAAAGTGAAAAACAACATAAGATATAATCTATAAAAGCTTGAAATTTAGTGATCAAGGTGGTTCTTTATATGTTAGAGCTGCCCTGTTGAGAGGGGAGAAAATGTTCTGAACAGTAGGTAAACAATAAAGTGGGCTAGTGTGAGCTCTTTGTTCAAAACTGCCTCTCTAATGACTGAAATTGCTTCTATTTCAATCAGTTTCCTTCTGAAGATGTGATCTGTCTATCATCAGAGTTTAAAGCAGAAGCAGGATCATTACAGGGAAATTCCTTCTTGGATGGCTGATTAGACATAAGGCTCTTTCTATGTCCCATGCTTATTGTGTCTATATTTTACAGAAAAGCTATTATTTTCAACAATGTCAATCATGTAGTTACATTCCAGACACACTGTTCAGTTTTGGAAATACAAAGATAATTGAGGCCAGTCCCTGGCTCACAGTGGGGTCAAGCTACAAATAAATGAAGCTACCAGTATTGTGAGGTGATCAATATTTAACGAGATGACCCAACTGCTGTGGAAACATGGTGGGAGAAGTGACTGAAGGAAGGAGGGAGGACTCACTGAGTGCCACATGGGCCAATGTGGATGTGAATAAGGCCATGTGAAGAAAGTATGGCATCGGTCCAGACCATTCCTTTGAAACCTTGGCTTCTATATTGAACTTCATGGATGTCTCAAACTCACTGCACATTCACTTGATCAGAGAATGAAGAAATAATGTTTCTGCCTTGTAAGTGTCAAAATTCCTTCTCTCCTAGGATCCCCATACACGACACTAATGTCTGTCCACTTACTCAAAGTAGTAGCTCAGAGAGCATTCTTCTCCACACCATTTCCCGAATAGCACGTTTCTATAGTTTGGATGTGGAATCCTCTCCCCACCAAGGATCCATGTGTTAAATAAAGACTGTTGGGAGGAGGTGGAACCTCTGTGAGGTGAGGCCTAGTGGGATTTCCTTAGGTCACTGGAATCATGCTTTGAAGGGTGACGTGGAGCCTGGGTCTCTACTTCTTTGCCCTTTGTTTCCTGGCTGATGAGATGAGTGATTTTGCTCTATGATGTGCTGCTTCACTACAGGCAGAAAAGCAGTGAGTCCATCCAGTCATGGACTGGAACCTCCACAATCGTAAGCCACGATAGACCTTTTGTCTTTTTAAGTTAATTATCACAGATATTTTGTTGCAATAACATCAGAATTGAATAATACAATGTATAATCCAACATCAAGCCTTGACCCCCCTTTCTCTTTCTTTCTGTCCCTCTCTGTCTGTCTCGCTCTCTCTCCCTATCTATCTCTCTCCCTATCTATCTATCTCTCTATCTATCTATCCCTGATATGGGTAACTATATATGCATATATTTTCCCATCCAGCCAGCAAGCAGAGTTGTTTTGATAACAGTCATTCCCTTCCTATGCTGAATCTTCTTTCCATTTACTTCTATCAGAAGTCCTTTGTCTCTTCATTAGTAAAGAGAAATTTTACTCAATCTTTAATATGATCTTAATAGCAGTCATGTCTATGAAAATCTATCCTGAAATTCATCTTGGAAAATTAATTGCTGTTTTTTTCTACATTTCCTTGGCCTTTTAAAAATAGATCGTTACTGTACAGAATTATCCTCTATGGTGTGAACTGTTTTGAGAGTGAGTGCTCAGTAAACATTAACTACATGTGAGTATTTACAGCTACATCTTTCCTCACTGCTGATAATCAATAAAATCTCAAACAGCAGCCCCCATCTCTTTGGGGTATTAACTGAACCCCCTCTTCTGTCCACTCCCCCTGTTATTTATTCCATGATCTCTTCTGGCCTATTAGCTTTGTACTTTGGCTTTTGGCACCTTCTTTAGGCCCCCTGTGGCTTATGAATACTTCAATTCCTGGGGCCTCCTGACCTTGTGAGCATCCCAGTTCCTATGAAACCGATGGACTGAACAGCACTGGCTGCTGGTCTGGGTCCTGGGTACCACTAGGCTGAGTCTGACACCAAACCTTTGGTGCTGTTAATTCTTATAAATGTGAGCAAGGGTTCCATTATGTGACGCAGGTGATAATGCACATTACTCCAAAGGTTTGACAAAGTACACAATAAGGTATAGTGATTATATAGTCTTAGAGTAGTGATGTCCATCATCTATTCTACTGAAAACTAAAACTATCTGCCACAATGAATGAATGTAAATTAGGACGGACAAGCGTCAACTACTCTGCTCAGTTCTGCCTGATTAGTTCTGCCAAGTAATGTCAAAATGATACCATAGCTAGTCAATGACAGCCAGATAGGTCTCCCAGGAAATAATGATAAGTTCGTCTTGACTCCCACCTCTTGAACTGCCTTTGGTCACTGAATAATGTCTCGTTTATGGGGCGAAGGAGTTGATTGCTACATGTTGAAAATAGAAACTGTTAGAGAATCCTAAGTTTATGATATCAATATGAAAACTTCATTAGTGCCTTCAATGTTTTCTAAACTATTTTCTTGTTTTTTCCTTCTTTTTTATTAGTATGTTTGCAGTACATAATGATTCCATTCATTGTGGGGAATTGGTACATGTACATAACACATCTTAATTCTTTTTTATCCCTTTCCCCTTCCGTTCATTTTCTCTCTCCTCCTTCCATTTCCAAGTTCCCCTTCCTTTTGAGTACTTTCTTAAGACACACAGAGATCTGAATTGGAATAAGCCTTCCACAAGAGGGAAAAATAAGAACCAAGATATATCATTTAAAGGTACAAATTCCCATTGAATTTGTATACTGTATACCTAAAATGTACCAATAAACTTAATGAAAAAAATAAAATAAAAAAGAAACCTTTTCTTGAATGATGGCTTCTATAATAATTATCCTGTCTTTAAATATCACTGTTCTGCAATGATCATTTCTAGGGACAAAACAATGCCAACAAAGTCCTCTATTATTATTTTTTAAAATTGACATATAGTCTGGTGAGGAAAAAAAGGAAGGATAATTTTGAAAGATATGCACCTCATTTTCTTATGGATCATCTTTTAGCAGAGACAGTACTTTTCAGTTCAAATCACTCAATGCCACCTTATTGCTTTAAGAAAAAAAGTTATGAAAATGGTCTCAAATAGAAAGTAGGCATTATTTTTTCCCAGTTGGTCCGTTTCATGAGATAATGGATGGTTACCTCAATCTGTGCGGTGTGGTTGGCATAATACTTTAAGGCTTCGTCTCCCTCATCTGGATCTGCTCCTGGTTTGAGCATCTGCTGCAGCAGTTTGTTGTGGCGGGCTAACTGAAGGGGAAAGGAGAAAGGCATTAGGTCTTTTATTCCTCTTTCTTGGGGTCAGAATTTGAAATGATGTTGTTCACGTGTACACACAGTTTCACAGTCATGTGGTTAATGGCAATCAAGTTATATTTTAGGAAAATATATCTATATTTGATAGGTATAAATACTCGTCATAAAGATCAGTTATTAGTATTTTTCATTAAAGTTATATCTTCAATAAATGTGTGACTATGCCAGGAAGAAGAAATGTTCAAAGTGACATAGATGTAAATGATATTTCCTCTAATAAATTTAAACTACATGCGCATAGAACACATCTTGATCAACAGTGCAACAGATCTGTGGGCAGTGGAAGCAATATCAAGGGTAGCCTCCTGTATATACATAAATAGGTCTACATATCAGAATGGCTCCCCTTATGGCTTTTAATCACAGCTCTACATTAGTAATTGTACTGAACTCCTATACTATAACTATCCTATACTTGTGCATCTTAGTAAGTCAAAATTAGCACTTTATGGGTATAGACTTCAATTTTATTGAAAATGAAACCAAGTATTTAAAAAACAAAAATTTCATCAAATTATTTTCAACTGCCGTGGGTATCAGATAAGATAACTCTCTTATCTGAACATCTAAGGCATTTGTTGGCTGGTTCTCTCACTTCGTAGATAATTAATACATGTTACCTTCAGATGTCTCTTTTCTGGTTGTCTTGAACAATCCTGAAACCTTGCTACATCTTTAGCCTTTCAAATGATCTATTTATGCCTCAAGTTCCTCAAGGGCTTCTAGTGACAAACATTCTCCCATATAATTCTTTTACTCCCAGCACAGTGCCTCTGTCTTACTCTCTTAGCCATGATCCTAAGAAATTTAAGTGTATGATCTCATTTGATACTACTGAGAAATCCTGGGTAGGTACTGTCATTAACCCCCATTTTACAGCTGAAAAAATTGAGGCACAGGGAACCTGTGTGTAATAACATAGCCAGAAATGGGTAGAACAAGTACTGAACTCAGACAATGCAGCTCCAGAGTCAGCCAACTTTATAGAACAATAAATTAGTCTTCCTATTACTTATGAGATCTTAACACAAATTGTGATTTTTAAAGAACAGAGATAAATTTTAAACAATAATCCTGAATCTATGAAATCAAATGAATGATATCCTTCAAAGCAATAATTTGGTGAGTGAAATATTCACCCCATTAATCATGCTCTAGAACAAATCATTTCTGAAACCATTATTTTAGAATTGGTTTTCAGGGTCACTTATAAATCACTCACAAAGCCATGTCTTGTTTTTTTTATACTTGACTAAATGTGAATTATATCGATTTTTATTACAAACCATGGTAATGAAATGTTGTAACTTGTAGGAGTTTCTAAAAATCTAAGCAAATTTCAAAGGACAAAATTATTGTAATCATCCAGGCACATTAGCAATGGGCAACAAGTGGCCAGTTCTCAAACATAAAACTGGCACAAGTTATTTACAAATTGGATCTAGGGCACAAGAAAAAAGAAAAGTTAAATGCCCCCAAAAATCTCAAAGGTTGAAGGCTTGGTCCCATGAGATGGCCTTATTGGGAAACAGTGGAAACTTTAGCAGGTAGAGTCCAGCAAGAGAAGGTTAGGTCATTGGGCGTGTGACCTGGAAGGCCTCCATGAGGAGAGCAGCTCTGTTCTGCCACACACTCCCCAGCATGACGTTCAGCCTCACCACAGGTCGTAACCATGGGACCAAGCAACCACGGACTGTGGCCTCTGGAACTGTGAGCCAACCTTGCAAGGTGCATCTCATGTATTTTGTCATAGCAATGAAATTTTGACTAACACATGATGACCCCAAAATTATCGACCTATGCAACTAAGTGTTCAGAAATGACGTTTACTAACAAAAATGCAGGAGATGCACATTTAATGGAAGAAAATCAGGACTTCAAGTTTGGACACCCAAGAGGTTTCAATGTCATGCAAGGAGCAGATTGTTGGATACATTTGTCAAAAGTTCTAGCAGAGACTAGAGATACAGCTATACATTTGTGGGTCAACAATGTTAAACAAAAATTATAGACACCCAGTCCATTCACTTTCTTTCATGTTTCAGACCTGTTCTTCATTGCACACCCTCTGAGATCCACTAAGCACCTATGCTAGGCACCACCAGACCAGGCTGAAACACCACATGGAGTCACTACTACTAACGTTTCATGGCACCAAATCAAAACAAAGTTGTTGTCTGAACTTCTGAGAAATCAAAAGAGAGAAAGTAGTCAAATTCCCAAACAGGCCAGTTTCAGTGGGCATTAAAATAAAGTTTTCTCTGCTTTAATCCTGAATCTGAAGTAACTTCACCTCAAGCAATCAGTTACTTTTCTATTGTCTATTTCCCAAATCCTGCCTTATAAAGAAAGTAAATTTAAATGACTAATCCACTTTTTGCTCTTTGTTTATGTTTTCTCCAGCCCTTTTCTGACCAACTAAACTCATCAAAAACATATTCTACTTTATGGAATAAAGTGATCCTGATTCTAGAATATCAGTGAGTTAACTAGGATCTTTAAATTTATCGTAATTTGTTTTTCTGACAACATTATACCACTGATCTTTAAAATTATGAATCTTCATGAAATTGCCCTAAAAATCGCTTAGACCAAGAAAAGTGTTCTATGGAACTGAAAAACATCAGCAAAGAAGACTGAGGACATTGGGTCAGCAAGATAGGAACAAAACCAGTATGATCAAGTGTCCCGGCTGTCAAGTGAAGAAAAATCAAATGAAGACTAGGAAGTGTCATTCTGTTTAGGAACTTGGAAGTCACCGATAAGCTTAGTAGCAGCAGTTCCAGGCAGCAGTGGACACCATAGTTTAATTGTAGTGAGGTTTTTTGGAATAAAAATTGAAGGAGAGGAGTGAGTGTGACACAGGCAACTCTTATGGACCATTGCTGTCAGAAGAGCCAAGAAATAGAGTGGATAGCTGACAAGAAGTAGGGTACAAAGAAGATTTTTTAAAATACAGGGAATGCAATGTTGTATTTATTTGATTTTGAGAGAAAAGGAAGAACAGTTGTTAGAGCAAAGTCTTGACTAATTGAGAGTGGAAGGATCTAACACAGAAGTGGAAGAGTTTGTCTCAGAAACAAATGCAACTTCAGTGACAGCAGAGGGCAGGGGCACGGACTCAGGGAAGGTGGGCAGCATGTGAACACATAGAAGCTATTTTCTGGTTACTTTGATTTTCTCACTGGAGTAGGGAGCACCCAAGGAGGATACAAGAAGAGGTGCTGGATATTCAATGAAGAGTAGATGTGAAACACGAAGGAAAGTGAACAGACTCTGGAAACACAGTAGCACTTCCAGGAAGCCCAAGGATCTCCTCGGTCAGAGTAAGCCTGTTTGTGAGGTTCTCTCTGGTGACACTCAGCTGTCTGGACATAGGCATGGAGTAGGCAGAAAGTTGTAATTAATGAGACTTAGGGTTGAGCTAGGTGAGGCTCCAAACACCCCGAAAACAGATACATAGGAACTAAGGATATGTGCAAGGAATTGAGCCAGGATTAGGAAATCTAAACTGAATAAAGAAGGCAGTGAAACCAGGAAGGATAATGAAAAGATGTTAGAATCAACAAACTGTAGCTCCTAATGTGGTTTTTAAAAAGTATAGGATTTGGGCCGGGGATTTAGCTCAGTGGTTTCGTCGCCTGCTGCACAAGCGCAAGGACCTGAGTTCAATCCGCAGTACCAAAAAAAAAAAAAGTATAGGATTTGAAGAGCTCAAAGGAAGTGCTAGTTAGGAAGGTCTAGTCAGAGTGGGACTGACAGAAAGCATGTGCAGTCACTGGTGATTTGGTTTTAGAAGAGCCCACATGGCTCTCATCTAACTTCTTCTCATACCTCCTCCAATAGCCTGGCCTGATCCATGGTCTTCTCTCACCTGGAATACTCCAGTAGCCTTTTAACTGGTTACCTTGTCCCACCCTGTTCTCTGGAGTCTGGCTGTAACACAAGAGCTACAGTGGTTCTTTTGGTCAAATCAGGCCTCTTCCCTACTCAGAATCCAATTATGGTTGCCATCTCATTCAGAGAGAGAAAGCCATGTCCTCACCATAGCCCCACTGCCGTCCTGAATTCCTCTCCTACTATGCTCCCCACTGATGTCTCAGCCACACTGGTTCCCAACTGCTCCCTCAAACCGAGCCATGCTTTCACCTCAGGGCTTTGGCAGTGTTCCCTCCTGCCTGGGCACTCTTCCTCTAGACACCTGGGTGGCTTTCTCTCTTAACTACTGTCAGTCTCCAATCCAATACTGTCTCACCAGTAACCATGATTTAGAAGATTGGCCCACCACCTCCCCTGGCACATCTAATCCCATTTCCTGCTTCTTTTCTCTCCATTGCACATAGGATGATCTGCCACAGTACACTTTATAGTTGATCTGTTTATGAATCCTCCCCTTTAAGAACATAAGGTAGGGCATGATTTTCATGTCTTCCATTCACTGTTCTATTTCCAAGGCTTAGAACAATGTCCGGCACATACGAGGTGCTCAATACATATTTTTAAATCATAGTTATGTGACAGAACTCTTTAAAACTTAAATAGTTGATAGCTTCCCAAGGTGAGATGGTAATTTGCACAATTTCTCATAAATTTATTAAAAAGCTTTTACTGCTTTTAGTCACTTTGTGGTGTTAAAATTACTTTAATTAATTTATAAAATAATAATGCTATTTTATGTGACATAATTGAAAATAAACACGTCTATTCAAATAACTTTCATTTAGTATGTTTTATTTAGCATTTTAGGCCCTTTCTCTTCCCTGTAGTCTTAAGGAGATAACTCTACATTTATTTGTTGCTGGATAGAAGGTAACAAATTTCACTTGTTATTATGTAAGTAATCTACATGTATCTTGGAAGATCTGAAATATACAATTAAAAAATAAAGAACCAAAGAAAACTAGGCATGGTGGCACATGCCTATAATCCTAGCATTTGGGAGGCTGAGGCTGGAGAACTGCCACAAGTTCATGGCCAGCCTGGGCTACAGAGAGTTCAAAGCCAGTCTGAACTATGTACACAGAGCCTGTCTCAAACAAACAATAATAACAAAAAGAATTAATTGCACCATTTTTTTTAATTTATGCATCTTTTATGTCTTGGTAATCCAGGGCTTTTCCTGACCAACCAGCCTTGTTTGCTCTTCTTTGTTCTGTGTTAAAACAGTGTCCTACATATACCTATATAATGTAATTTTTCTTTCTGACTGAGTCATCATTATTTCGTCACCATTATTTCTCTCCACGATACGGTGAAACCTTTAAGGAAATGAGCCTGGTCATATTCATCTCTGTATTCTGAGAGGCAGAAATAAAACGTGGTACACAAAATAGACTCAATAAATGTTCACTGAATCACCTAAGAGATGAGCTAATTAATGGCACACAATCGTGTGTTAAAGTAGGCAAAGACGCTTATGTCTCAATGAATTATCTGTTTCTTCCTCTATAAAAAATGGCAAAGAACTCTGATTAGAAATCAGCAACACTGTGGAAATCAGTGTGGAAGTTTCTCAAAAAACTATAACTAGAGGTTCCAATTGACCCAGCTATATCTCTTCTTGGTATCTTCCCAAAAGAATTAAAAGCATCATACCACAGCGATATATGCACATCCATGTTTACAGCAGCAGTTTGTAATAGATAAATCTTGGAAACAGCCCAAATGCCCATCTACTGACGAATAGATAAAGAAGATGTGGAGAACTCCACAATGGAGTACTACTCTGCCATAAAGAAAGATGAGCTTCAGACATTTATATCTAAATGGATGGATGTTGAGACCATAGTCTTAAGTGAAATAAATTGGACACATATGTTTAATACTGCATTGTTTCTCTGGTATGAGAAACTGAAAGTGGAAATAAGGTCTGGGATGTATAATGGATGTTGGGAAAGGGGAAGAAAGTGTTCAAGTGGGAAGGGGAACAAGGGAGGAGGGAGGGGGAAGGAAGGGACAAGAAAAAGTGAAAATAAAAAAAATGGAAACAAAGCTTTTGAACATAGGGAGGGGAGGGGGCGTGCAGGGGGGAATGGGATAAAATAAAATAAAATTTATTAAAAAATAAATCAGACAATGATACAATTCCCAGGAATATTTATTTTTCTTTTTCAGTTATTTATGTACTTAGGTATCTCTGATAGAGATAAACTATTTAGAGAAAGAGCTGATTACTCAATAAATGCTGAATGGACCCCTTTAGGAAAGAGCAAATATATTATCTCAGCCATATAAACAAAGTACACAGGGGCCGGGGATTTAGCTCAGTGGTTCTGCTGCCTGCCTCGCAAGTGCAAGGTCCTGAGTTCAATCCCTGGTACCAAAAAAAAAAAAAAAGTACACAATACTAAAAATATCTCAATTGTTCAGAAATACTTGAAAAGGACTGGTGTCAATAAAGCTTTTTTGTTTCAAATTTACTACTTACTGAAAGCACAACATAACTTATCAGAGATTAAGATATGTCTAATAGTTTTTGAAGAATTTATTCCCGAAATATATGCAATCCTATTAAAAATGTTCAGTAGAATAACAACATTGCCAACTAAAGGCATTCAATTTTCTCATTGATGGGGTTTTTAGCCACATTTTGTTTACTATATCTGCCATGTACCCTTTTGTATGACATTACTAATAAAGCGAAAACAACAATTAAAAAGCCAGCATCCAAAGAAGCAATAGCATCATTTACTGTGATAATTCTGGGCTTTGGAAAGCAAAGGTAAAAACAGCTGGTAGGTTTCTGGACAAGTCTGGCATATCTATGGAGAGGTGTCACAGTAAGAAATCTAATTTAAATCCTAATTAAAAACCAAAAAACAACAAGTGAAGATATTCAAGGACAGCATCTCATGAATCCAACTTGACTACTAACTCATCACACAATGGTACTTGAAATTAGCTGAGGTCGCTATCCTACCTGGTCCAGCAAACAACCAACAATCAATATTGGTAATTATGAGTGTCTCAACCTGGGTAACTTCTTTGAATGTTAAAAGTGAGTGAAGTTACAAGTGGGGAAACTCTGGGTCCTAGATGTACTTACAACTCACTGCAGCCTTTATTAGCCAAGACAGTAGCAGTTGTTTCCTATATGGAATAGAAATGGTGTCTCTATTTGGCCTACTGTGTATATGATGCCAAAAGAATTTTGCCAAAGAAGAACACTTATTAGGTCATTATTACAAATAATAAAACCAGACCTGACATAATCTATCAAATATCACAATTACTGTGGTTTTATTAAGTGTCTTCCACAGCCCCATGCATTAAAGACTTGGTCTCAGGCTCCCCGCCTCCATCCAAGGCTCCTAGGGCAGTGAAGTTCAGCCAGTCCCAGCACCCAGAAGGAAGCTCCCTGCCTCCATCCCAGGCTCCTAGGGCAGTGAAGCTCAGCTGGCCCCAGCACCCAGAAGGGAGCTCCCCCACCACCATCCCAGGCTCCTAGGGCAGTGAAGCTCAGCCGGTCCCAGCACCCAGAAGAAAGCTCCCCCACCACCATCCCAGGCTCCAAGGGCAGAGAAGGTCAGGCAGTCCCAGCACCGGGAAGGAAGCTCTCCTGCTGCCATCCCAAGCTCCTAGGGCAGAGAAGGTGAGCCACACAGGCCCCAGAAGCACCTCTGCCCCCCACCCCGCCGTGAAAATGAGAAGACACATAAACAAGCCTCAAAAACAGACTTCCAGATCACCTACAGCAACCCCAAAGGGAAACGAGATGGAACAATCTAATATTCAACCCCACCTGGACTCTCTGAACTGGCAACAAAAGAGGATCTGGGAAAAATGAAATCAGAAATAATTACTCAGATAACAGCAAAGATTTTGCTCATGGTGCAAGACATGATTAATAAATCTAGAGAGGACACAGATGAAAAAATAGAAGATCTGAGGAACATGATGGAATGCCAACATAGGAAACAAATGGAATCCATAAAACAGATACAAATAGATTTCCAGGAGATTAAAAACTCCATTGAAAGTCTGTGCAGCAGAATGAACCAATGTGAGGATAGAATTTCAGATATAGAAGAAAAGATTGCAATTAGTGACCAGGAAAAGAAAAATTGCTTTAAAATTGTAAGGGAACACGAGAAATTAATCCAGCAGCTGCTAGATGATGCAAAGAAGAATAACATAAGATTGACTGGAGTCAATGAAGAAAGAGGAGAGAGTGAAGATGATATAAAAAAACTGTTCACAGAAGTGATGGCAGAAAACTTCCCAAGCAGGGGAAAAGAACTTGATATACAGATAAGTGAGGCATATAGGACTCCAGCTAGCCTTGATCAAAAAAAATCTACACATAGGCATATAATAGTTAGGATTCCAGAAATCTCAACAGAAGAACAAAATTCTACAAGCAGGGAGAGAAAAGAAACAAATCACACACAAAGGAAAACCCATCAGAATCACAGCAGACTTCTCAATGCAAACCCTCAAGCCAAGAAGAGCTTGGAGTGATGTATTTCAAGCCCTAAAGGAAAACAGCCTCCAACCCAGACTGATGTACCCTGCAAAACTATCTTTCAAAATTGATGGAGAAATAAGATACTCTCATGATAAAGAGCACCTCAGGAACTTCATGAATACCAAATGGGCACTCCAAAGAAATTTAGACAATACCCTAGGAAAAGACAATGAGGATCACAACCCCAGGAAACCCAGCAGAATGAATCCATTGGGCGTGACAAATTAAACTCAAAGGGGGAGAATCCAACAAAAAGAAAAAGTCATGACAAGGCTTTTAAAACTTTTGACTTCATCTCCCTAATGAGTGTATAATTCAATCTTGTTATTGTGCTGATTGGTATTTTTCTGATTCTAGAGTTGCACACCATTCCTTGTGCTGTACTGGCTATTTATCATCTTCTTGTGTCTACATTTTAATTGGGTTGTCTATTAATGAGCTCTAAGAATTCTTTATATATTCTGCTCATAGGTTATATGCATTGTAAATATGGTCTGTTTAAGGACTACTTTTCATTTTAATGATGTCATTTAAAGTTCTAAATTTTGATGGAATCTCATTTATCAATTTTTTTTCTTTTATATATCATGTTTTTTGTATCCTAGGTAGTTCTTGCCTACCCTGAATTCATAAATATTTTCCCTTATAATTTCTTCTTAAAGTTTTATACTTTTAGGCTTTCATATTTAGGTTCATAGATCCCTTCAAGTTATTTTCATGTATGGAAAAAAAAGGGTTGAGGTTAATTTTTTATATACGGATACCAGGTGTTCTAGTGTCATTAGCTGAAGACACTATCTCTTCCTTGGCTCTTGAATTGAGTTTATATTCTATAAAATGCTAATGTTAAATAATCTTTCAGTACTCAGTGGACCATATATGTGTGGTTCTATTTCTAGATTCTCTGTTTTAGTCCAATGATCTATATGTCTTTTCTTACACCAACACTGCCTTGATTACTGTAGCTTTAGAAGAAGTCTTAAAATTAGGTGCTAAACGTCTTCCAACACTGTTTTTGTTTTTGTTTTTGGCTTTTCTGGGTCCTTTGTACTCCTACATAACTTTTAAATTTCAATATCCAGTTCTTCATTTATAGCAAGTATACACAGACCTGAATTTTTATATATACCTTGTGTTTTCTAATCTTGCTAAATTCAAGTACAAGTTCTAGGGGCTCCTAGAGATTTCTTAGTATTTTCTCTGTAGATGATCATTTCATCTACATATAAAGATTTTGCTTCTACCTTGCCAATCCTATCCTAGTTGTGTCATTTTATTGCCAGACTATTTTTGTGGGGACTAGGTTTCAAAGTTTAATGGACAGATAAAGAGTAAGCATATCTGCCCTTGTTCCCCACCTTAAGGAGAAAGCATTGTATCTTCTCCATTCATACAAGGTGTTCTTGGTGGAAGAATGGAGTACATGTCTTTAATTTGTTGAGAAGTTTCTGTTCTACTTCTAGTCTCCTGATAGCTTTTACCATGCACAGCTGTAGAATTTGGTCCAATACTTTTTCTCCAACTAGTGACAGGATCATATGGCTTTTTCCTTTCCTCTGTTAAAATGATGACTTTTGGGGGTGGATCTTCCAATGCTGAACCAACACTGCCATCCCTATAACAAAACCATTTTCCACATACTGCCAGATCTGACTTCTAATAGTTTGTTTTGTTAAACAAATTTCTATCTATGTTCATAATTTTTTCTTCTATTACCTTTATCCAATTTTAGGATTAGCACAATGTTGAGTTCCTAAAATGAGGAGAGAAGTGTTCCTTCTTTTTTCTGCTTTCATTGTTTGATATAATTTATCAGTTAAAATGTTTATGAGCCTGCTGTTTCATATAGGCAGGTTTTCAAGCTAGGAATATACTTTCTTTAATAGGTGCTATTCAAATTTTAGATTTCCTCCAGAGTTAGTTTCATTAGTTTGTCTTCCAAGGTACTTCTTAGAAGTTGTCAAATTTATTTCAAAAAAGATTTTTGAAATATGCTTTCTATATCCTTTTAAATTCTGTAAAATCTGTGGTAATGTCTCCTAGACCTTGATATTGTAATTTAACAAGTGTATAACTGATATTGTGTGACAGGAAGAAAAGGTCTAAAAGAGCAGGGTAATTGGGAGGGGTAGGGGAAAGGAGAAAAAGGAAAGGAAAAAATATGAGAAGAGGAAACAAATGGAAACAAGGTCTTTGCAAATAGGGAAGGGTGGAGGGGGTGAAGGGAGGGCAAGGGAAGGGGAAAAAAAATAAGAACCAAGAGACTTATGTAATGGTACAAGATCCTAATGATGAATGTAACTGTATTTTATACCTAAAATGTACCAATAAAGTTAATTAGGAAAAAAAAAAAGACTTGGTCTCAGCCCCAGGTTCTGTTGGAAGATGGTGGAACTTTGTGTGAAAGCTTTGTGGGAGGTCTTCCAGTCACCAGGAGGGCATGTCCCAGAAGAGGATAATGGGACCCTAGCTCTATTTCCTACTTGCCTTTAGCATCCCAGCCACGAGGTAAATGGACTTTTTCTGCCACTTGATCTGCACCATGATGTTCTCTGCCTCAATGCATACTCAAAGCAAAGTGGCCAATTGGTCATAGACTGAAACCTCCCAAACTGTGAACCAAAGTAAACCTTCCTCTTTACGAGTTGATCATCTCAAGTATTTGTTGCAGCAACAAAAGCTCAGCAACAGCATAGTATTAAAATTTTACAAGAAAATGTAACATGATATATGGATATATGGAATCAATAGCAGGAGTGTCTCCGCAGGGGACTATTGTTAAGAAAGGGACAGAGGGGCCAGGGATTTAGCTCAGTGGTTTCGCTGCCTGCTGCGCAAGCGCAAGAACCCGAGTTCTATCCCTGGTACCAAAAAAAGAAAGGGACAGAAATTTGGCCATTCTTTGTTTGGGAAGGATCATTATTAGTCGTGATATATTTGCAATTTTGTTAAGTACACATACAACACTAAATAGAAATAAAAAACATTCATACGTATGTACTCATAAAATATACACATCCACCTAGATATACACCTTATACATGAACACATATAATGTGCAGCGCAGGGTCTCTAAAGAATATCATGTCTTGTTTTACTCCAAGATTTGGGAATAAAGATGACAGACTCTGGCTGTGCATTTTTGGTGGCATCCTTTATTGAAATATTTTACATTTATCTTCTTATTAGGATTTTAATGTTCCTTTCAGTTAGGGTCCAAGTAAGGATGGAGTAAAAAAATTAAGAAATTATACTTCAATGATATTCAACCATAATTATTCCCTGGTATTTCTTATCTGTGGAATTTTTTTCATGTGTTTTCTACTTTTATTAATTGGTAAAACTGTGACAGAGCAATAAGCTTTCCCAAGATCACAAAGTGAGCTGGAGCCTGAAGTCAGAGTAATTGCCCAATGTGTTTAGGTTAATAATTGTGCAATGCTTTCATATCAAACACCATCCCAGTTTAAAGCAGAGAAACCCATAAAAGGAGGGTATAAACTAAGGTTTTACCTACTCTCACATGAAAATCCTGTTTTTAAAACATCTACTTTTTTTCTCTCTCTGATTTTGTGATCCTGCTATGTGCAAAGCTACTGTGAGGTTATAGAGAGAAGGACAATGTGTTTTATTCTTTTAAGCAAACTTTTCTAGAAGCTGGAGGAATTTAAATAGTGAGCGATATGAAGTACAGTAGGGGTAGAATTACAAGGAATAGCATTTGATTCAGTGGCACTAGGAGAAGAATCATGTACAAAGTGCATCTGATAAAAGTTTTAAAGAATGGATCAAATATCCCCAGGTAAGAGAAATGAGAGCACAGCATGAGGATGACATTCTGCACAGAGAGACTGATGCATGAGAAAAGGCATGGAAGATGATAGTGAGAGATGGACCAGAAAAGGAATTTGGAGCTATACTATAAATGCTTGTGCGAGTTCTAATAGAGAATACTGCCGCGGGTTGAAACATGCCCAAACCAAACCAAGAAGATACATGCTGATTCTCAGCACCTATGAGGGTGATCTTATTGAGAAACAGGGCCTTTGCAGATGTAACCAGGCTAAAATGAGGTATACTGATTAGGGTGGACTCAATCCATTAACTAGTGTCATGAAAGAAGAGGAAAATGTGGGCTCAGAGAGGCACATAAGGAAAGTACCATGCAATGATGGGGGCAACTGGGGTGATACAAGTTTGAGGCTTGGTGAGAATAGCCAGCCAACACCAGAAACTGGGAAAAGACAAGGAAGGATCCTTTCCTAGAGCCTTCCTCGGGGCCTGTCTTACCCTTGCTGTGATGTCGGACTTCCAGCCTCCAAATGTGAGATGGAAAGTAACTGCTGCTGTGAGCTCCCAAGTGCGTGATAATTTGTTATTCCTAGAAAACCAATATAAATGCAAACCATATACGATTTTTTCTCTTAACCATGGCAAGATAAAATGGGATTCTTCTCACCATTATTTTCCCTTTTCTTGAAAAGGAAAGTGTAAATTAAAGAGGATCCATTTGGGAATGGTGCTATCTGTCTAGAGCAACTCTCACTACTGCAAGATCCTTTATAAAGAACACAGACCAAAGAAGAAACAACTTTTCTTCCAGAATATTAATGTCATAATTACTATTCTGTTAGGAGTAGGGTCAAAGTCATTTTACAAAGAAGAAAGGGGCTTTCTCACATGAGACTGAGCTGTGTGGTCTCAGCAAGAAAATCTTCACATGGCCAGGGGAGTCTGTACTTGGACACTTTAGAAGGAAATCAGCTCCAGGCATTCCTAGTGGAGAGCAGCAGGTCCTCCCCACTTCCCACCAGAGCCCAGTCTGAGGTCAAACCATACAGTGAAGGGCAGTGAACAAGAACTCTTCTCAAGGAGGAAATCGCAGTTCCCCAAAACAGATGGGTAAGAACATTAAAGTTGAGGGGGAAGGAAAAAATAGGGGAGAAAATAGGGAAGAGTATTAAAGATGAGCTACAGAAAGCAGATAAAGGCACTGATTTCAAATCAAACCATATAATGAAATGGGTTAACTGGAAAAAGTAACTAATATTGGTATTTTTTTTTAAGTTAACTCTTATAGTTTTATTCATCCTCAAACATCCTTGCTCTCCAGTCAAACACAGTGGTCCATATTGTCTTGAGCATATTTTGGATTATAATTGGAATAGAAAGAGACTGGGCTTTAGAAATCGGCACTTGAAAATGTAAAGAGAAAGGTCTTATGGAAGCATAACGGAGAGGAAAGCATGTCAATGGACAGGAAAAAGAACAGAAGGGGTGACCCTGGGAAAGACAGAAAAACTTTTGGGTACGTTGCAAGGCAGTTATAGAGGACTCAAGGACCACTGGACCCAGAGGAAAGTATGAAATCTCAGAATGGCTTTTCTGCATCCCCCCACCACACACACAGATAAAGGGAAGTGAGAAATTGGTGCTTTCCCCCCTGCTGGCGGAAGTGAAAGAGACCCTGAAATGCCAGCATTATTTTGAGCTATAGTATCTTTATCTAAGGAGTTTTCAAAAATATTATTGCAGGTTTTATTTACCTATAATCTAAAATAGGGCCGGGGATTTAGCTCAGTGGTTCTGCCACCTGCCTCGCAAGTGCAAGGTCCCGAGTTCGATCCCCGGTACCAAAAAAAAAACCAAACTAAAATAAATCCACTATAGTTTTTGGACATCTGTTAATTATTTCCATCAAAGTGATGGCCAAACTAAAAGAAAGATACATACAAAATGACAGAATTCGACAGAATTAAATGATTTAAAGAAAACCAACTCTTGAATTTTAGATGACACAGACTCCTACTCATAGGGTCTGACTTAAATTACAATAATAAAATCAGTTTAAAAAGTTGCACCAGTTCTTTATAAACTAAAAATTAAACATAAAAGAATCAAATGTTGTCAAAGGTGTTTTTTTCTTTAAAAAATATAAGAGAAATATAACAGAGACTCTTACAGTAAATGTACTGAACATACTTTGCAAAAGTAAATTGGAATTGGAATCAGATATATCAAATGTTTTCCATTTAATTTTTAAAAACTACTCATGCATCACCTATAGCTTCTGATTTCTAAGCCCATTTTACTCTTTTGAAAAGATTCCTGTACTATACAAAATTATTTTAATCTCATTAAGGAAAAATTAATTGTAAAGGAGGTTTATATGATTATATATAATATATAATAAATATATTAGTTCATAAAATGGGCTTAAAGGTTTATTTTTAGGAGAACAAAATTCCCTTCTAAATCAAGCTTTGTATGTACAATAAGACAAACACTCTTTGGTTCCAGTTTTCAACTAAAACAGAGCACATCTTCTCTGACTTTAGGACTTCAGAAGGTACTTATTTAGAATTTCATTAAATATCTGTCATTTTAACGACAATTTTTTACCATTTTGTATTTTTCAGGCAAAATTTAATGAAACATAATGCTTAATTCCTTCTGATAATAAGGTAAGAATATAGAACAATATTTTCTAAATGACTAAAATTTTTATGTATGTAGGTCATCTTATCTGAAATCAGCATTTCACAAAAATATTCCAAATGTGTCATTTTTGCAGAGTCCTGTTCAAAATACTTAAAATATTTTAGGATGAGAAAGTAAGAAACTAATTCTATATGCTAAGTATGGTTATCCAAAGTACAGAAAAACATTAATATGAAAAGAACCCCAGATGATGTGTACTTGGAATTTTTGCTTTTGTTCTGTAGAGATGATAAGAGAGACACATTTTTTTAACCTTATTTCTTTTTGATGTAACTAAAGACAAGTCTTGAAATTTCTGGGTCTCACTCTTCCGACTCAGGAAGCATATTCTTCAGATCGAGATGAGGATGAGTTATTTTTTCAAGCATTCAGAAATAAATTTACTTGATGCTGCTCATATTATGCTGAAGTTATTCCCATCCATTACCCTCTCAGGTTTCTTCAAATAGGGTCTGAGAAATGCTAACAAAACACAAGGCTCTTTCTCCATAGGAATTGAGAAAGTGTGGCAGAATCCTCAGCTATTCCATATCTGACATTAGTCTCACTCATCTAGAAGATAATCCCAGAAGGATATGGATTTTGTTTTATTTAGTGCTGTATCCCATATATCTAGAATCATATCCAGCACAAAATAGTTACTTAGTAAACATTTATTGGATGGATGGATGAATGGAAGGAACAATAGATGAATGGATGACACAGAACACTGATTTGTTTGCTTATTTTTTAGTTTAGTTTCATTTTTAACAGTACATGTGTTAAATTCTCTAAGAGATTGATTTTTGGAAGATGAATTGCTATATTCTATGTAAATGTGCAAAATGTTTACTTCCTACTTCTGGAACAAATTAATCATTTACTTACAACAGTGAGGAAAATAAGAAGGATGGCTTTGCTTATCTCTTCCACAGCATTCCAATTCTTTCACTGTGTCTAGTGATTTTTAAGGCGAGCACCAAGAGGTGAAGAAAGTCATCTTTTGGGGGACTTTGACCTATTAAAATGGTTTCTGTGGTCGACTGGGAAAACTTAGAGAAACGTTGCTCTCATAGTAATTGCTGAAGTAAGTGGGCTTATCTATATGGAGGGGCTATTTCTGTTTCTGCCACTGACCTTTTATTGCAACACGTTCAAGTCACTTGACCTTTTAATGCTTAATTTGCTAGCTGCGCAATAGCAATAATATCTACAATAATACTTTAAAGAGAATTACTGGAGGATCTATGCTGCTAATGCTCCCTGGGTTGCTGAACCAACCAGGTTCAGCTGAAGAACATGGTGCTACCCTTATACTCTCCTCTCTGTTACACCTCTTCTGAGAATGAGTCAATTGCCTTTTGGTTGCTCATAGGCCTGACAAAGCCACTTAACGCGGGTTAATTAAAGGCTTGAAATTATAATGATGAGTTCCACAACAGTTCTCCCATTACCAATGTGCTCAGAAATCTTGTTTGAAGTGCACAAATTAGCCAGATGTAAAATCGGGGGTGGAATATGAGGAGCCGAAAAGAAACACTACGAGATAATTTTCAGGAACTTTAAGCTCAATTGCTTGAAAGCATTTCAACTGCAGGTTTCTTCAGCTTTCTATTTCTGCTTTAGACAGACTAAGAAGTATCATGCCACTGCTTTCTCTATGTTTAACTGTCTAGCAGCTGCTGAAAAAAAAGAAAGGTCAGCTTTTGTTCCATAGAGTGGTTTTTAAAGACAGAGAATTACTGCTCAAATGAACTTCTGCATTTCAAAGGCATCCCTAATAAAGGAGGAAATGAGCTGGCAAGGTGAATCTCAACTCTAAGTAAGGATTCAGCTCAGTGGAATCAAACTGAAAAGAGACAAAGAAGTTTGAACAGATGCATTTTGTTTACTTGTGCATTCAGAGATCTCCAACACCCTTTTAAATGTTATCTAATCAGTCAGAAGTTAAATGACGCACCTTGCAAGTGAAAAGACCAAGATAGGGCACTTAAAGAAAAGGAGGAAAGAAATTTAGGGATAAACTCATTTAGAAAAACTTATTCCACTATTTTAAGAAATAGATAGCTAATTGGTAAAGAAGATATTTAAAGATATTAGTATTGACCATAAACATAGGTATGATGTACAAAGATATTGTCTGCATTATAAATTCTCTTGCTATTATATAATGAAGTCATGAAGTATCAATAAATGAGACAATGTTATATTGTCAGATCCATGAGGTACTTTAAATGCAGTACTAACATAATACATACATAGTCCCTCTTTTCCCAGACCAATATCCCCAAAACTTCTTATAACTCAAGCCACCATGAGCTGATATATTGATTAATATATGCCTTGTACGTTCATTCTACAACATTTAACAAACCCCTGGGATGTGCCAAGTAACACTCTAGGTATTGGGGTTATAAAAGTAAACAAAATGGACAAAAGCTCCAAGCCTCAAAGAACTGACCTCTATGGGTCGGGAGACATAAACAAATATATGGTCTCTCAAAATGTGCAGGCACTAAGTGGAGAAGTGGAGGATTCAAGCATATCAGGGGTAGTGGCTGCTATTTTAAGTCAAATGCTCTGAGATTGTTTTAAAAGAAAATTACAAGCAGAACAAGCAGCAAGTTGAAAGACACAAAAATAATTAGGGTTCTTAGCTTCAAAGTACAGCCACGACCCCCACCGCCATCCCAAGCTCCTAGGGCAGAGAAGGTGAGCCTTGCGGGCGCCAGAAGCACCCCCACCCCTCCCCCATGGAAATGAGAAGACACATAAACAAGCCTCAAAAACAGACTTCCAGATCATCTACAGCAACCCCAAAGGGAAACGAGATGGAACAATCTGATACTCAACCACCTGGACTCTCTGAACTGGCAACAAAAGAGGATCTGGGAAAAATGAAATCAGAAATAATTACTCAGATAACAGCAAAGATTTTGCTCATGGTGCAAGACATGATTAATAAATCTAGAGAGGACACAGATGAAAAAATAGAGGATTTGAGGAACATGATGGAATCCCAACATAGGAAACAAATGGAATCCATAAAACAGATACAAATAGATTTCCAGGAGATTAAAAACTCCATTGAAAGTCTGTGCAGCAGAATGAACCAATGTGAGGATAGAATTTCAGATATAGAAGAAAAGATTGCAATTAGTGACCAGGAAAAGAAAAATTGCTTTAAAATTGTAAGGGAACATGAGAAATCAATCCAGCAGCTGCTAGATGATGCAAAGAAGAATAACATAAGACTGACTGGAATCAATGAAGAAAAAAGAGAGAGTGAAGATGATATAAAAAAACTGTTCACAGAAGTGATGGCAGAAAACTTCCCAAGCAGGGGAAAAGAACTTGATATACAGATAAGTGAGGGATATAGGACTCCAAATAGCCTTGATCAAAAAAAATCTACACATAGGCATATAATAGTTAGGATTCCAGAAATCTCAACAGAAGAACAAAATTCTACAAGCAATGAGAGAAAAGAAACAAATCACATACAAAGGAAAGCCCATCAGAATCACAGCAGACTTCTCAATGCAAACCTTCAAGGCAAGAAGAGCTTGGAGTGATGTATTTCAAGCCCTAAAGGAAAGCAGCCTCCAACCCAGACTGATGTACCCTGCAAAACTATCTTTCAAAATTGATGGAGAAATAAGATACTCTCATGATAAAGAGCACCTCAGGAACTTCATGAATACCAAACCGGCACTCCAAAGAAATTTAGACAATACCCTAGGAAAAGACAATGAGGATCACAACCCCAGGAAACCCAGCAGAATGAATCCACTGGGCGTGACAAATTAAACTCAAAGGGGGAGAATCCAACAAAAAGAAAAAGTCATGACAAGGCTTTTAAAACTTTTGACTTCATCTCCCTAATGAGTGTATAATTCAATCTTGTTATTGTGCTGATTGGTATTTTTCTGATTCTAGAGTTGCACACCATTCCTTGTGCTGTACTGGCTATTTATCATCTTCTTATGTCTATATTTTAATTGGGTTGTCTTATTAATGAGCTCTAAGAATTCCTTATATATTCTGCTCATAGGTTATATGCAGTGTAAATATGGTCTGTTTAAGGACTACTTTTCATTTTAATGATGTCATTTAAAGTTCTAAATTTTGATGGAATCTCATTTATCAATTTTTTTTCTTTTATACATCATGTTTTTTGTATCCTAGGTAGTTCCTGCCTACCCTGAATTCATAAATATTTTCCCTTATAATTTCTTCTTAAAAGTTTTATACTTTTAGGCTTTCATATTTAGGTTCATAGATCCCTTCAAGTTATTTTCATGTATGGAAATAAAGGGTTGGGGTTAATTTTTTATATATGGATACCAGGTGTTCTAGTGCTGTTTGCTGAAAACACTCTCTCTTCCTCGGCTCTTGAATTGAGTTTATATTCTATAAAATGCTAATGATAATCTTTCAGTACTCAGTGGACCATATATGTGTGGTTCTATTTCTAGATTCTCTGTTTTATTCCAATGATCTATATGTCTTTCCTTACACCAACACTGCCTTGATTACTGTAGCTTTAGAAGAAGTCTTAAAATTAGGTGCTAAACATCTTCCAACACTGTGTTGTTTTTTTTTAACTTTTCTAGGTCCTCTGTACTCCTACATAACTTTTAAATTTCAATATCCAATTCTTCATTTATAGCAAGTATACATAGGCCTGAATTTTTATATATACCTTGTGTTTTCTAATCCTGCTAAATTCAAATACAAGTTCTAGGGGCTCCTAGAGATTTCTTAGTATTTTCTCTGTAGATGATCATTTCATCTACATATAAAGATTCTGCTTCTACCTTGCCAATCCTATCCTAATTGTGCCATTTTATTGCCAGACTATTTTGGTGGGGACTAGGTTTCAAAGTTTAATGGACAGATAAAGAGTAAGCATATCTGCCCTTGTTCCCCACCTTAAGGAGAAAGCATTGTATCTTCTCCATTCATATAAGGCATTCTCACTGGAAGTATGGAGTACATGTCTTTAATCTGTTGAGAAGGTTCTGTTCTACTTCTAGTCTCCTGATAGCTTTTACCATGAACAGCTGTAGAATTTGGTCCAATACTTTTTCTCCAACTAGTGACAGGATCATATGGCTTTTTCCTTTCCTCTGTTAAAATGATGACTTTTGGGGGTGGATCTTCCAATGCTGAACCAACACTGCCATCCCTATAACAAAACCACTTTCTATATCCTGCCAGATCTGACTTCTAATAGCTTGTTTTGTTAAACAAATTTCTATCTATGTTCATAATTTTTTCTTCTATTATCTTTATCCAGTTTTAGGATTAGCACAATGTTGAGTTCCTAAAATGAGGGGAGAAGTGTTCCTTGTTTTTTCTGCTTTAATTGTTTGATATAATTTATCAGTTAAAATGTATATGAGCCTGCTGTTGTCATATAGGTAGGTTTTCAAGCTAGGAATATACTTTCTTTAATAGGTGCTATTCAAATTTTACATTTCCTCCAGAGTTAGTTTCATTAATTTGTCTGCCAAGTTACTTCTTAGAAGTTGTCAAATTTATTTCAAAACAGATTTTTGTAATATGCTTTCTATATCCTTTTAAATTCTGTAAAATCTGTGGTAATTTCTCCTAGACCTTGATATTGTAATTTAAAAAATGTATAATTGATATTGTGTAACAGGAAGAAAAGGTCTAAAGGTGCAGGGGAAGTGAGAGGGGGAGGGGAAAGGAAAAAAGGGAAAAGAAAACATATGAGAAAAGGAAAAAAATGGAAACAAAGTCTTTGCAAATAGGGAAGGGTGGAGGGGGTGAAGGGAGGTCAAGGGAAGCGGAAAAAAATAAGAACCAAGATACTCCTGTAATGTTACAAGATCCCAATGATGAATATAACTGTATTTTATACTGAAAATGTACCAGTAAACTTGATGGGAAAACAAAAAACAAAAAAACAAAGTACAGCCACAAGACCAAGGTGGCCTGAGCAGAGAAAAGTAAAGAAGTAAACACCAGAGAAATCGGTGGAGGGACCAAGTCACACCGGGAGGCTTTTGAAGCCAAGGCAAGATTTGATTCTTTGCTGAGAAACTGGAAGTGTTAAAAGGCACTAAGCAGAAAGGGGACATAATCTACATTAGATTTTCAGGGGTTCACTGTGGCTGCTGTGTTAGGGAAGACACGAAGGATCGCACAGTTGAATAGGACCAGGAAGAAATGTTAGAGGGCTATGGCAAGAATCCAGGAGAGAGATGACAGTCTGCACCAGGTGGTAGTGAAGGACTTGGACAGATTCTGGAACCTCTGTTTTCAGAGGGATCACAACAAAAATGGCTAAAGAATAGGGTCACTCGGTGACTCACATCATGGGCTCCGAGAAGATCTGGGTTCAATCCCTTCTTGTCAACTTAGCAACCATGGGGAAATGTTCAGCTTCTCCAAGCTTCACCTTCTTCCTTTGTGAGTGAGGCTACTACGGGTACTTCATTGCTTTTCACCTTGCAGAGGTACAGGTGTTCCTTACAGATGTTCAGGTGACACACATTACTGATACAAAGATAACACTCGATAAATATGAGCCAAACTAATAATCTGAAAAACAGCAATGAGGAGCATAGTCATAGCGTCTTTTGAGCCAGGATAGTGACTGCACAGTCTGGCTCAGAGGAAGCTACTGAAATGCTGAGCAGGGAAACAGAATCCTATCGGTTAGTATTTTAGAACAATTCTTTGCCTTTTTGTGTGGAGTGGATGGAAAAGGGACTTACATGGATACAGAGACCAAAGGCTGCTGCAACTGTGAGCAGGAACTGACGGAGGCTGCAGGAGGAAAGGGGCAGGAAGAGCAAAGGAGAGAAGGCATCTCAGGGGAGGTCCAGGGGAATGCCAGCTTCTAGCTCAGTGACTGCTTAGACAATGTGTTGCTTGTGAGTATGGGGCTCAGAGTGTGGCCAGAGAGAGGCAGAGGAGGGCTTAAGATGAAGTTCCCTGGTCCCAGTATCCTCCTATCCCAACTTCTGGGAAAGGAGAAGGTCAGGATATGGACACAGTAGGGAGGGCCCAGCCACCTGTCACCACCTGCACCCAAAGTACTGAGCCTTTTTTGATATGTGTGCTTAAATTATGATTTTGGAACAGTTCTCCCTTAGTTTATAGCCATGTTAAACATGCAAGAATGATAAACTGTCACTACACAAACAAGTTAAATATGAGGCACTTCTAGAATCAGTGATACAGTCACTAAAATTGTGGGCAATAGAGGGAAACAATTTCAAGGAAAACTGGCCCAGGGAAATTGTTTTCAGTGAAGATTACACAACACGTGTCAGTGTATTCCTTTCGGAGCTCATTTACGAGCCCTCTTGAAGCATCCACTTAGGATCTGAGCCCTGGAGCTGATTGAATCGGAACCCTTCCCGATCCTAATAAGCTTCAGGAAGGTCGATGTGCCTCCCTTTCCTGCTTCCGTCTCAGCAATTCACTGCAACTCCAGACCCACTGACATTTAATTACCACTGTTGCTGGGATCTCAAAGCATGCCTTGCAGAGGAGAACCATAAAGCACCATACAGAGTCAGTGCACGTTGCTGCAAATCCCTGGTCTGGCAGATAAAAATCCGCTTTGGCAAAGTGGACCCTGTGAGTATTTCCAATTAGCCCTCTACTCTTTCTGCTTTTAGGCAATGCTACTATGCTCAGGGAAAGCAAATATCAACACGAAGAGCCCTAGAATATCCTGGGTATGGACCTTTTAACAACACACTCACACAAACACACACACACGCCACTCTCCTGAAGAGCAATCACAGTATATTCAGGACATAAATAAAGTCACTTCAAGCGACAGCAAGGCAATGTCAGTTTTATTTCTTTCTCCCTCCTCTCCAGGTTTTGGAGCTGACATCGCACTTTCACTCCTAAAGGTAGGGATCAGAAGAGGACACCATGACTGAGAGACTTCAACTCATTGCTCCTCTGCCTTTCCTGGGCGTTTTGGAGTGTACCTATAATCCCATGGCTCCCCAGCCCACTGCTGTCCAGTTTGGGACCCCACCACTGACCACCAGTTACTCTTCATAGCGTTAGTAAGTGCCAAAGCTGCCTCAGGCTGACGCAGCATCTTGTTCACTGAGTTCTTCAGGGTCTTTGGTCCTACCTTCCTCTATGAGGCCTCTCCTCAGTTGTTTTTATATCCTGTTTCTTCAGGCCTCTCATTTTTAGCCCATTACTATGAGTTTCTCTTTTGGCTGCTTTCCTTTAATGTTTGATATTACTCTGAGTTCCATTCTTGGTCTTTTACTCTTCTCTAATTGCTTTTCCTGGGAAAGCTCATCTACCTTCAGAATTCCAAAGAGCATCTATCCACTAACATCTCTGTACATCAGTGTTACTCTTCCTCCTGAGCATGAAGTACATAGAGTCAGCTCCCTGTTGTATACCTCAAAGCCAGGGGCCTATTAGCTCCTTATATCCCAAAGGCTAGAACCAAGCTTCTTCCTCCATGCCACCTGCAAGCTTGTCTGTCTCCAGTCTTGTCTCATGTGATGTGTGACCATCTGTTCACCAGTCAACCCTACACCTAGGAGCTGTATCATTGTCTCTCTCCCTAAGCCATGGTAAATCAGCTATAAGTAAAGTGTGGCTGGACTTAGGAAAGGACAGTGTGACTATTAATCCTGATGTGTCAACCTCACTGGATTAAGAACCACCCAGCAGATTATTAAAGCAGGCTCCTGGGTATGCCTGGGTGGGTCATGGAGGTGTGGCTTTGGGTACTATATATGGTCCTTCTCCCATTCCCTATGGCAGTTTTCTCCCGCTCTGTTTCTCAGCTGCCATGAACTAAGCAGCTTTCCTCCACCATGCTCTTCGGCCACGATGTCTCTGGTTTGGAGCCAGCATCATGGACTAAACTATGAGCAAATTAAACTTCTCCTCTTTTAAACTGTGGGTATTGGATATTATATTTGAGTGATGAGACAGCTGACTAAAGAGACAGTAGTGATGGCTTCTCCCTGACCCCAGGATAAAGGCCAAAACCTCAGCAAGATCTACATGTGCCCTTGATCCGACCCTGCATCCCTCTTCAGCCTTATCTTTGGCCCGCTTCCTTCTTGTACCCTAGCAATTCTGGGCACCTCTTGTGCGTTTTTTAGGGATTTTGTATATAAAGCAGTAAGAGGTTCCAGGTTCTCATACTGCTTTAGGAGACCAAGGAGTGTATGACTAGAAAGGAGAAAGTTACGATTTTTATTTATTTATTTAGTGTAAGCTATTTTTAGCAGATATTTTTCTGTTAATAAAACAGTCAATTTCTTTAACTCCTGAGAAGTCTGGAAGGTTAACAGAAATTAAGTAACAATCAAGTTAGGTTGATAGCAAGACAGCAAGATGCAGAAAGCACAAAAGGAGAAGGAAGGGGAGGAAATGAGAAGAGGTGGTATCAGTGTCAGGTGATCAAGTTATCGGTCAATTAGTGGAGAAGGGCAAAAGTCTGGAGCAGCTTTTTTTGAAACGGTGGTCTGCAGACAGTTTGAATTAAAATATCCCAGCTTTATGGTCAAAGGTGATTTCAGGCCCTATTAGACTTAAGAGTCTCCGCAGACAGGGTCCAGGAATTTGAAACACTGTATTTGAGAGACTCTTCTTTATACCTCAGCACAACACAGTGTTTGCCAAGCTATGCATAAGGTGTAAGGGGGAAACCAGCTTTGCCCCAGGTAGTTGTCTTTGGTTTGTTCTGTGGCCCAGATCCCCAGATCTTTCTCACTGCAATCCCTTTGCCTTCATTTCTCTGCTTCTGCTTCCTTCGAGCTAGAGTCATTCATACTCTTCATTCATACTGGATCTATTCATTTCCATCTAATAAATGAACATGCACCTGCCCTCCCAACTGATTAGTGAATTCTCATTTATAAAGTCCCCACTGTCTGCAGTGTATTTAAGTCATACAACTATGGGAATGGAGAAAAGATCATCTGTTGGCTTAAAAGGTCCTTTTATTGGTTTATGTGTTTACTAATTATGTTTTCTCATATGTTCTTTTTCATCCAGCCAGAAACTCTGCATGTCTCTCTGTGTGTGTTACCCTAAATTCAAAATGAATCAACATTATAAATACAGAGATGACTAATAATTAAAATAAATGACCCCATCAGTTTTTGTTCTCAAGTATATTTCAAATGTGGGACACAAGAAACTCTTGGACTGTGAGGATTATAAAAATCATCTACAGGAGGGTTTGCCAAATTATAGCTCCTGAGTCAAATCTGTTTTGCCATTTGCACTGTAAAATGAAGTTTTATTTGGTAAATGCAGGCAGATTCACTTGTTCACATATTGTCTAAGGCTGTTTTTGTTCTAGAATGGTAGAATTGAATATTTGCAACAGATACAGTATGGCCTAAAAAGCCTAAAAAATTTACTAGGTGGCAATTAGCAAAACTTCGATAAAGTAACACAAATTATGATTCAGACAGCTGACAAAAATTTATAAGTGTAAGTATAAGCTAAGTGGATAAATACATTTCTAGAAGATCTCTTTTATACAAACCAATTTTATATCCTGAAAACTGATCTTCCTCCATTGATAACATAAATCTTAATAAGAAATTTTCCAGGATTTTCCCCTACTGATAGTTTCAGATATCCACTTGGGGGAATTTTCTGGTCTGGCTGAGGATAACTGTTTTTCCCTCTCAGGCTTTACATTTTTTAGTTCAACAGTTTATCTCCCAGCATTATTTTGTCACAATGGTCTGTCATTTTTCAGTGCCTAAGTAATTCTGAAACTCAAAATTCATCAACAACTATAAAGATAAAGGTTGAGCAATCCTACTGAATAGTTGGTTGACACTCTCATACCTACATACCTATGATTCTCTTGGCTATTATATCAGGAGATTGCTACAATATTCTAATGTTGGATCTATTCACCAAATGCTAGTTTCAGCTCTCTATTTTGGTATCCTATCCCACTTCTACAATGTGTCTTCAGGATAAAATGTCACCTACATAAACTTTCTTCATTTATATTTCAGCTAGAAAAATAAGTCAATCAATAAACACTATAGGTAGATACATGCACAGAGATACACATATCCAGAATATTACCTAGCACTTTGACATAAGTTGTTTTTATTGGCTTGTGTGTTTACTAATTATATTCTCTCATGGGTTCATTTAGAATTGATTTATCTTTAAATTCTTTCCTTGATAACGTCAAAGTATAAATTAGTGCACAAATGAAAATACAATCATTAAAAGATCCTTTTAAGACTTGAAATAATGCTTCTGGGTTAGTGAATATATTCTGAAGCAGATTTCTATGTCACTTGTCTTTGCATTGTTGTGTTCAGCATTTTACAAAATCATTAATGTCTCATTAATTTTATGGTAATGTAAGTATAAAGCACTCGGAGGAACAGCTTAGCAGAAATTTCTGTTCCATCACATTTTGGTAAATATTCCTACAGAATTACTTTAAAGTCCTCCAGAAGTTGGTAAGTTGTATCCCACCACTGTGGCCTTCCACGGTGGACCATGCTGTCTTCTCTATCCTAGGCACAAGATCCCAGAGAACCTAACACACACATACACACACACACACACACACACATATGCCACGGTGAATATTGCTCCCACCTGTGCACATAATTTCCTATGATGAAAATGTCTTCTTTTCTTGGTTGTCTAAATCTTATCAATCCTAAGAGTCACTGAAAATGGAAGCCCCTCCACAAAGCCTGGCGCTTAACTCTAGTCAACATCAACCTAATTCCTTTCTGGTCATATACAACAATTGTTGACAGTAACAATCACTCATTTACTTCATCAATTCAAAGTATTTACTGTATCACTCAAATTGTTATGCACCTGATAACATTCAAGAATAAAACCTAACTTCTGATTTTATGGAGTTCAGAGTCTAGTGGAGGAGGCAGACAAGTAAATAGAGCACAATAATCCAGTGACAGATGACCCGTGGTTACAGTAAGCACAGTACGCACTGGGAACTCATTGGAGAAGCAGCAACCCAGCCTCAGGTTAGAGAAATGATAAGAAGCTCAGGTCCCAGCATCTCAGTATCTGAGTTCATACCTAAGTCGTACAGACCGTGGGAGACCCAAGAGTTCCATTATGGATATGTTCACTGTTAGATGCCTGAAAAGACATTCAAATGTGGATCTTGAGCCAGTAGTTTGGAAAAGAGGACCATGCTGAAGATAAAAATTTGGGATTTATCATGGTATACCTGGTGTGTAAAGCTGTGTGAATGAATGAGCTCACCCACGGAGTGAGAAGTGATGGAAAACATAAGAGATCCAAGGAATGTGTCCTACAGTATTTTAGCCAGAATACTTCTCCTAGGAGGAGGAGAGAACAACGAATAGGAACCAGTAGGAATCAGAAAGAAGAGGCAGTAGGAATCGGAAAGTGCAGGAAAGTAAGTGAAGAAAGGACTTCAAGGAGAACAGATAAGTTAGCTGTGTCAAATGCAAGTGACAGATCCAGTAAGATGAGGAATGGCACAGTGTTAGATGTAGCACGGTGAACACCAAGAGAATGGAAAAAGAGAAGGTAACAAGTACATACCATGTTTTGAATAGTTCTGCTATAAAAGGGAACAGAAGCCAGGTGTGGTAGCTCAGGCCTGTAATCCCAGCACTCCGGGAGGCTGCAGCAGGAGGACTGGGAAATTCAAGCCCAGCCTTGTGAGACTCTGCCTCAAAATAAACAGCACTGGAGATGTGGCTCAGTGCAAAGACTCTGGGTTCAAGTCACAGTATTGCAAAGGGCTAAGAAGAAAAGGAACAGAATTTTTGCAGTAGTAATAGTAGAGCAGAGGTTTTTAAGAGTAGATTTTCTGTTTGTGTAACCAGTGAGTGATCAGATGGCTGAGAGTGAAATCAGTGTCTATTTCTCAGGCTCTCTGGGGCTCTCTTCCTTGCACACACTGGCTTTTTCACACCCACTTTCCCAAGCGCATTCCCAGTTTGAAATTCCCACATCACCTCACACATCTTTCATAGCACTTGATGCAGTATGATTGCTCTTGTGTCTCCATCCTGTCAGAGAAGGTAAACTTCACAAGAGTAGAGACTACATCTCATTTCCACACCCTCTGTGCTCCCCTCCTGCTGCACAAATGGTGTGTGCAGAATGCATGCCCTAAGAGCAACCGACAGTGGGATCTCCAGGAGGAAGAAAACCCCACCAGCAATGAAGCTGCTGAGGGGAGGGACTGTGGTCTGTCTGCTCACTACAGAGAACAGCACGGAGAACAGCGATATTTTTGCATACCTGTGCAATTAGGATAAGTCTACTTTTTGCAATGTAATATAATCATCTGGTAATATTTTTTTAAATTTTCAATTAACATATCAGAAAGTTCCTGCATTATCAGTCTATACATGAATTGACCTTATATATCCATTTTTGTAATAACTATTATATTAAACACACTTTAAGATTAATTATATTCACTCTTGATTGTAGCTCAGAAGTGTAGATCATTTTCCCCACAGACCAAAAAACAGTAGTGTTGTTTATTTCATCCAGAGTTTTCTTCAGAATTCTTTTAGAAAACATTACCCTCTGTGTTGTATTATGCCTTTGTAAAAATTCCTTTTAGAATTAAACACCAGTAAAAGTTGGCTATTGGTGAATAGTATAGGTGTTAGTTAGACAGACCATTATTTTCCACTCTTGATTACCAAGAAGCCCAGAGCTGCCAAAGAGAAACCACGAGAATATTAAGGCGCTCAAAACACTTAGATCCCTCCTCTCCCTCATTCGACTTTTTATCTTGTGGTTCTAACATTCTAATTATATATGGACATTTCTTGCTCAACCTTGCATTTCTTTTGTAAACAGATGAAGTATAAAGAAATACATAAATATCTAGCAGCTGGCTAGTTTTCTGTCACTTTCTGTTACATTATTTAAAACATGTTGTAACCTGTAAAAGGGTCTCCATGGTCCCTGGAATTTTACTTTGCACAGCTCCTGACACCTTTTTCTTTTCTTTTTTTAGGTACTGGGAACTGAACCCAGGGGTGTGCTATCAGAGACCTACATCTCTAGCCCTTTTCTTATTTCTAATTTTGAGTTAGGGTCTTACTAACTTGCACAGATTAGGCTCAAACTTTCAATTCTCCTGCCTCAGTCTCTGAGTACCATCATATTTTTGTACTGAGAAGCTGAAGTCAGAGAAGTTGCGTGATATAAACAGTGTGTAGAAAAAAACACATGGTGCAAGGTGAATAATAGCTCAGCTGTTTGCACAATATTCTTGGTATAATATTCCAGCTAACATATTACTGAGCTACAAATGCCCCTCTGAGTTGAAAACCCAGCTGTGTTTTCTACTTTCTGCATTACAAACAATAACAGAGATGAAGTAATTGTAAGTTAGTTAAAACCCTACAAAGATATTAGAGATGGAAGTTATGTATCCAATTACAAACTCATCCTTCTGCTTCTACAAATAAAGTAAATGAAGCAACGCTGATTACTATGTATTAGCATAGGAAAACAGAAGCTTCAAGAAGGTGAATGGCATTAAGTCTCTTAGGGAAACATTTTAAGTAGTCTGAGTGATACACATTTCCTACGATTTCAGTATAAATTAAACCCTTACTATTCAAGTAATTTATATGTACATCCCTTAAAATGAATACAGAGCAAGCAATTGCAGGAATGAAATAGAATTTTTAAGGAACAAAAAGTGGGTTAATGACTATCAGAATGTTGAGAAAATTTGGTGAGTGTAACAAAGAATGCCAGTGTTTAAAACACCAGGGCTATTCCTATCATCTTGTCTCTTGCTCTCCTAAGAGTTAAGAAAGAAATTTTGGCTTTGGTGAGGGTTAAGGTAACAATCAAAGATCTGAAATACGCTGGGAAATGCCATGCTCTTTCCTTTTTCAAGGGGAGAAACAACATAGACGGCATGCCTGACATTATCACCTCTCCTAATACTCTGAATTCAGTGGATATAGTTGAAGTCACAACAGTCACAAGGAAGAGTTGCAGACATAGCAACAGCCTTCTGTGTGGCTAGAATCCAGATCAATTCCTTAATAATTATGTCACTTAGAAATAAGAGTATAACAAACATGAAATGTTAAGCAAAACAAACAAACAAAAATGGCTTCTACTGAATTTGACTTCATGACCCTTATATCAAACTAACAATTAGAGTTCAATCTAAATCCACTTCCTGTATTGTATTTTTTATTGCTTCCATTAACTATGAGTTAGAGAAGTCATTTAAATGTCAGTAGCCCAAACATGTTTAGTTGCTTAGTGAAAGATATTCAGGTGCCTATTAGAGGATTTAAATCTATTATACCTAGTCATTTTTTTTCTCATTATGCTTTTACTTTGTAGAAAGTTTCTGTTTTTAAAAAAAGAAACTTCACGGCTTTCATTTTTGGAATTTACCACTAATTAAGAATCAAGGCCTACTTGTATGAAACAATGACAGAACATATACCCTAAACTAGTTGTACTATATATGTGTGTTTGAGGTGGACATAATGAATATAAGAATTCAAAACAAAGAAAACCATTGTTGGTTGGAATTTATTGAGGAAATGGGGCTATACAAATTTCACTTTGGATCTTAAAAAACTATAGTAACTCTAAAACAAAGGAGGAGATAGTCTATTAGCTCATGAGAAAGATGACATCATAAGGAAAAATAAGACAAGTTCCTAGCAAGAAGAAAGACAACACAAAGCCCTGTGTAAAGTTTACTGAAAAGACTGGTAAAGAATGAGCTTTAAAATTATAAAGAAAATTAATAGCAGTTGAATAAGGTCCTTGATTGCCAGAATGGTAGTAGCAGTTGTGCAAGATGCTATTAAACTTACCTAATACCTGTGTTACATCAAAGTATTATAAGCATGCATGCAATCTTACAATTAGTTACTCTCCCGAACTCCTCTTGAATGTCTAATATATTCTAGTCACTGTACTACAAAAAAAAAAAAGATATTGAGAGGCATTGTGTCTGTACATAAGGAATTTATACTCCAATGGCAGAAATCATTGTTTATTTGGATCATGATAATAGAAAATATCTTCATTCAATTTTATTATCACACTTAAACTATAAAATACCAACGCTTTAGAATATATCACATCCTAGTCATTTATTCATTCATTGATTGATTCTTCACTTACTCATCAGTAAAATATTGAAGTGCCTAATATCATTCATTAAGTTATCAAAGGTGTTTACTCAATTCAAATTACTGTAGCTCATCTCAGATAAAGACACGAAAATACCATGTGAGATCTGTACGAATATTCCCAAAAGAAGTCTTTCTCTCTAAGATACTCATGGTACATTTTTGCAGCAGCTGTTCTGGGTGCCTGTAATGTCCCCCCACCCCTTTATGCTTGAAGAGTCAGACATGCTTCTTGCGTCACCTCTTCCAGAAGCCTCGCTGACTAACTCCTAGGTGAACAGTACCTCCCGCCTACTCCATTGAACACAGAACACCCAATTACAGTGATGGCTCTCTCTCTCTCACCTTTTCCCCCTTAGGCACACTCATTGTGAAATTCTTGATGCATCCTTATTCTTCTTTCCATCTTAGCAACTAGGACAACGCCTGACATAATAAGAGGTACTCAATAAATGTTCTTGAATGGCTATCTTATAATAAATTAGCCTGAGGGGCATTTTATGTGATTAATATAATATTCAAGTGCTGCTAGCTGGTTGGGGGGTGGTCTGGCTACCCAGGTCTTCTTTTGCTCCTCTTAACACGCCAAGCGCACTGACACTTTCAAGTCACTGAGATGCTCCTTGCACCCTGACTCCCCCCCCCACTTCACAGTGGGCCTTTCCCCGCCCCTTAGATCCACCATCAGGCTCAGCACCTCCAGATCAACCAGTAACTAGTGACAGCCTTCGCTATTTTTCACCACATCCTGTTCTCACCCATTGCAATGCCTCTATCGCGTTTGTCGTCTTTCTGGTTTGTTTGTCTCCCCTTCATTGCTCCCAGCCAGAATGTAAACTCCCTGAGAGCTGCTCTGTTGTTGATCTTCCCTGCTGCATTTCTGGAACCTGGCACCATGCCTGGCATCCAGTAAGCACTCAGTACATCTATGCTGCTGAATGAAAAAAGGAAGGAGGAATTCAGATGCTTTATTCCACAGAACTGAGGGCTCCTGGGCAGCGTTCAGCTTGCAAGTGAGTTCTGCGTGGCCTACTCAGCACTTTTAAATCTTAAATGAGTTGTCAACTTTTAAGTTAGGGGATTTCACATTTTTAAAAAGTTCAGAATCAGGGGCCAGGGATTTAGCTCAGTGGCTCTGGCGCCTGCCTTGTAAGCGCAAGGTCCCGAGTTTGACCCCCAGTACCAAAAAAAGAAAAAAAAGTTCAAAATCAGGCTTCTTTTGAAATACTAGAATAAGTGGAAATCCAGGGCCTACAACCTCAACTGGCAAATCAGCAGGTGTGGGTGGTGACTGCCTGCTCTGGAGAGGTCACCAGACTGCTGCGGCCCCTCTTCCTCCCAGTCACACACACGCCCAGGCTCCTCTGAAGGTGGGATGGAGTTCAGCCCTGACCTCCTAAAGCTTCTGCCATGACCAGTGCTCTCCACCCCCTGTATAATTCCTACAGACGCTGCCCTCAGGGGTTACTGTTTCACAAAACCTGGAATATGTCTTTAGAGATGGGTTGACATCAGAACACCTTCTGATGATATTTCTGCTTTGTGACTCTGAAGAATTATAATGATTAAATACTAAAATTGAATTCATTATACACTAGAAGAAAATCTAGGTGAGTGTTCAACAAACCTTAAGCTGGTGGAAGAAAACTACCATTTATGTTTTATTAATACATAAAATTCAATGAGTTAGGAAGTAACTATAACTAATATGATTGGCAAAAGGTTATTATCTATAATTAAAATTCAGTAAGAAAAAAGCAAACCCCAATTAAGAAGGAACAAATACATTTTTAGCAATTCACAGAACAATTACAAATAACTAAGGAACACAGTCTATTTTAATAGAACCGAAAAGATATGAATCAAAATAAGATCTCATTCATCTACTATACATTAATTTATTCAACAAACATTTGTTGAGTGATCACTGTGTTCCAAATACTTTTAAAAATAGCAATAATTTTGGGATTCAGTAAGATAAATATCATAATATACTGTGGAAAATAATTTTAGAATACACATCAAAATCCATAAAATAGATACTACCCTGTGACCCAGTAATTAAATTTCTTGAAATTTATCCTCGGAAAATAATCAGTGTGGCAGACAAAGATTAATGTATGAGGATGTTAATCATTGCATAATTTACACTATCAAATACATTTGAAACCTAACTGTCTCATAATAAGGAGTGATTAAGTAAATTATAGTACATTCAAGTGATGCACAATTAAACAGACATTAAAATTATGTTTTTCAAAGACCATTTATTGATCTGGGAAAATGCTCATGAAAAATTGTAAAGACTTATTTTGAAATAAATTTCAAATAACTAATTAAAGTGATCTATTCTCTCTTTATGATGCAGGACTTATTTTTGTTTTCCACAGGCTTACTAATACTTCTCCCTGGCTTGCAAGACATAATGTATCTCCTTATACTTCTTACTTCTGATAAGTGTTAAATGAAGAGTTTTTAAGGAAATTCTCTGCATGATACCACAGTACTAGATCTTAAGAAATTCCCTTTTTGATGTATTTATAGTGTTATGTAGATCAGACAAGACATTTACAAGAAGCATTATTTGCTTCTTGTAACACCAACCACAGGAAAGGCCAAAAGGGATGTCATGGTAGAAAAAGCAGAACCACCTCAGTGCCATGAAAAGCATAACAACAAAAATTGAAAGTCTGCATGCACCAAAATAAACTGTCTGCACAAAAGATGATTATAGTAAAACAAGGAGGAAGCTACATTTTGGTTTCAAGGTTACTGAACTGTGCAAAGACAGAAGCCAATCTACATGGTGACCTGCCTGCAGGAGCCCAGTGACCTCACATCCACAAGGAAAACAGCACAACCTGGATTCTCCCAGGCCCTGGAGCAGAGCTGGGAGCCACTTCTGAAGCCAAGTTGACACCTTCCGCTCACCTGCGTCTGTGCCTTGGCACGGAGGCCGTTTGGACAACAGGCTCCTATGAAACTCAGCAGCCATGGTTGGCCTCCCAAGAAACCAAACTTGATGTCCACAGCCCAGAGAAAGCCACAGGAGCCACAGAGCAAGCAGCGCAATGGGCTCTTCTGTGAGTGAAAGTCTATCATTTTTCTTGAAAAACTGGTGGCAGGAGTCACCCCATGAAGAGTGCATTCATAAGGTGACAAGGCAACAATTTCTTATGTCTTATAGTAAAATAAGGAGAGACTGTATAAAGCTACTCTGTCAGTTACATTCCTATTTTCTCTCGGAGTTCTCAAAGGGACTCAATTTAATTGGAAATTACAATTTAGGCCCAAGGCTGATGACATTCAGCCATTCAGAATCTGCCTCCTTCCTCCGCCTGATGCTCTCCATATATCCACCCCAGCTATTTTCACATATGCTCTTTCCTGTCTTTCAGAAATTGTTTTAACAGCCCTTGTTACTCTCACTAGTTTTGAATTTCTGCTCAGTGGATAATTCCACTGTCACCTCTGAACACTGTATCTGTTCTCCTCCTCAAGTACTTTCATAAGCTCAACTCCATCAAAATCACGGACCTTCACGCCCTCATCCTTTTCCACATCTCTCGTATATATAAGGTTGCTCTCCTTTGGGATCATCTTTCAGTGAACGACAGCACTCTTTATTCTCTTCCTCCATTTCTCTCAACATTCAATTTAGATTTTTTCAAAAATTTATATTCTCTACTCTTAATCTGCTAAAACACATCTATTCCTACCTCCTTCTGGTCCTTAAATGCATCCTGATACACTAAAAAAGACCTTAAATTATTCTCCACTTGTCACTTGCCTCATAAAATAGTAGCAGTCTCTTTCAATAATAGTTTTAGAGTCTGACTCTTTTGTGAAGCTTTTACAAATATTATACTCAACTTTACATCCTTTAGACAGTTACACAACAGTAAAGCGTAAGAAATGTCTAAAGAGCAACCTTTAAAGATAAATCTACTCAAATCTGACCTTAAATCTACCAATGATTATTTAATCAACAGATAAGATGAATAAAGAAGCAGGAGAAAGGAGAGATTGTTGGTGGAGGGAATGGCTAGAAAGAAAGTGATGCCTGCTAAGCCTGAACTTTATCCCATTAAAAGAAGGAACTATGATAGACAAAATTAAATTGGCACATGTACTTTCAAAGCCTTTAAACTTTTGAATAAATCTTCATTAGAAAATGCAAATTTAAAATTAATTTTTATATTAATGGAATTAAATTTATCACATAATACTTAGCAAGTATTGCTTTTTACAAGTCATGAAATGGAAGTAGTTCCACCAAAGGAATTTAAAATTCAGCCTCATATTTATTAGAACCAACTAGAGGCTGCCAGCTTCGGGACTCTGCAGAAGGCATTTCGAGGAGGCTGAAGATACCTGCTGGGTCTGTCCTGATCAGAACTGAGAGCGTCCCTTACTTCACACCCTGGATCTTCCCAGTAGCATCTCTGCCTTTCTTCTGTGGGGTTTTTATTGGCTTCTCTGTTTTATCTATTCCTCTGGCTCTGACACAGGACTGTCTCCTCCCTCCTGGCCCAGTAGCTGTTTTCTTGTGGACTGTCCCTAGCACACCCCAGGGTACATAATCAAGCATTCTGGGAGCCTGTTCTTGTATTTAAACCAAACCTAACAGGATGACTGCTGAATAAGGTAAGAGACCAGAACTTGAAAATATGACATCAACATAAGGCATGATTGATGGGACAAGCAAAATAATACAAAGATATAAAATGTGATACCTGATGAGCCAGAATATAGATGTTGTGTCCAACATCCTTGGGGGAAACTCCATCATCTCTGCCCTCCTCCTCCCCATGGTCACATTCCAGTCCCTGGTTGTAGGCATTCTTCATCACATCCACCTAGCCAAAATTTTTTAAAAAATGAACAATGACATTTGCAATGTCACAACACACATTTTAGATTGTGTCTGAGCTACAATTTAAAACTAGGAAGCTTCTAGAGACTCAAAAGCATAAAAAGATTCAAAATTAAGGTATCCGTGGAAACCACCTTTATTTAAATGAACATGGAACTGCAGTTCTACAATATTCCCTGTTTTCCTTGGAAGCTTTTGCTTTGATCTTCAAATGTTAGCAGTGTTGAAGTTTTTATGATTTCAGAGAATGTAGAACCCTGATAAGCACCTGTTATTGATTGAGCACCCACAAGATAATGGGAAGACATGGTGCTGGGCATGGTACTGGGCACTGAGGACCTTACAGTGGACAAAACAGAGTAGCTACCCATAGATAAGGAAGGCTAGCTGTATTTCAGATACTACTAAACCAAAGTCAACTATTTTCTGGCAAAAATCAATTGCACGTAGTTTAGAAGACTGTGACAATTCGGTAAAGAGAGGTGCTCAGAACTGATAGAACTGATGAAGTCACAGGCCCCCAATCCCACAGGCCTGTGCCGTCCCAGGGGTGTCTAGGGTATTGGCAATGGTAGCTCATAATGCTCCATTAGACCTTTCTAGAGCAGTGAAAGTTGCCAGCCTTGTTTTCTGATGTGCGTACTATAAATTTGTCTCGTTTAGGCTTTACATTACTAATGCAGCTTTAAAAGTTTTCTTACCAGTTCCCTGGGTCTCATGTTGAAAAGAATTCTCTCTGCATTCTCGCTGTCATGTCTGCTTTCCATAATGGCCAGCAAGAGCTTGGAGGCATTGTTCTAGAGACACAGACAGAGGTAATGCACACCCAAAGTCTATTTCATGGATTAATGATCCCTTGCACTTGCTGTAATTGAGATTACCAAGACTGTTTTTTTTAATCAAACAAAATTAAAAACTGTTAATTTCTGTTGTCTTATTAACATTTTAAAATAGGATGTTTTAGGGCAACCCTCTTTCTGGTCCCTGTTCTGTCTCTCTTAGACAGAAGCTATCATTTTCTCAATACATTTTCGTACTCTTAAATAAATAAATAAACAAATAAATAGGATGTTTTACTTCATTGTCATTACAAAATAAAACTAATGAATCATGACAGATATGTTATATGAGTTATTTTCAATATTGGTGAAAAGCTGTATTAAGTGTAAATTTGATTACTATATGCTACTCTAAAATATAACTATATTTTCCTTTACTATTTCCTCAAAAGACATTTCTATGATTGCTCTTTTTTTAATTTTTTTTTTTTTGGTACTAGGGATCAAACTCAGGACCTTGTGCTTGCAAGGCAGGCACAGTGCCATTGAGCTAAATCCCCTGCCCTCTATGATTGCATTTTAACATGACAATAAAGTGAACAAGAATCAGTGATATATTTTATAAAAATTGCATATAAGGGCCAGGGATTTAGCTCAGTGGTTCTACCCCCTGGCTCGCAAGCGCAAGGATCTGAGTTTGATCCCCCGTACCAAAATAAATAAATAAATAAATAAATAAATAAATAAATAAAAATTGCACGTAATTTAAAGAATTTACCACAACTCTTTAAAAATAGAAAAAAAGTATCACTAGCAAATCAAAATTTTACATAAATTTCAGCAATAGTGAGAATATATGAAACACTAAATTCATGAGTTAGAAATATAAATTGATAATGAGTTATTGGTCTCACTATATGAGACCAATAAACAATACATTTATTATCATGACAGTGAAAAAATAATATTTTATTTTCTTTTTTCAATGCTGAGGATCAAACCCAGAGCTTTACACATGCTGGGAAAGCTCTCTACCACTGATTCAACCCCCAAGACCAGAATAATATTTTCTATTTTTGCTTAATAAAGAATGAAAATAACTTATGTTATATTTTGTGTTCTAATTTTATTTTATTTATAAATATTTTATCTCAAACATTTTTACTGATATCAAAAATGTTTCTGAAGTAATTTACAATCCAAAATGGGTATCACACAGTAACAGCCATATTACAGAAAGCGGCCGGGATTTAGCTCAGTGGTTCCGCCGCCTGCCTCACAAGCCCGAGGTCCCAAGTTCCATCCCCAGTGCCAAAAAAAAAAAAAAATCCTCATATTACAGAAAGCACAATGTCCTACACATTTTGAAAGATGTTTCTGTACATTGTATTTTCCATAGCACTGCTATAGAATTTTGGCAAATAGCAAGACCCGTAAAAAAAAAATACCCAGGAGATATTTCTATAATGATTTTATATGAGATAAGAATCTTAATCTCCACATGAAGTCTTTGATAAGAGTACAAAATGGTTTTAAGAGTCAAATAGAGCAGGGTTCCTCTTTCCCCATAGCCCTGCCAGCATGTTACTGGTTGATTTCATGATAGCAGCCATTCTTTCTGGAGTGAGGTGGAATCTCAGCATTGTTTTCATTTGCATCTCTCGAATAACCAGTGATGTTGAACATTTTTTCATATATTTATTTGCTATTTCTACTTCTTTGAGAAATGTCTGTTCATTTCAGATGCTCATTTTTGGATTGGGTCTTTAAATTTGGGGGGTCTGATTTTTTTAAGTTCTTTATAGATTCAAGATAGTAGACCTTTGTCTGAGGAACAGCAGGTGAAGACTTTTCCCCACATTGTGGGTTGTCTCTTCACACTGTTGGTGGTTTCTCTTGCTGCACAGAAGCATTTTAATAAGAAGAGATCCCACTTGTTGATTATTTGTGCTAGTTCACGGGCAACTGAGGTTTTGTTCATAAAATCTTTTCCTACACCAATGTCTTCAAGAGTTCTACCTAACCTCTGTTCCAGCCAATTCAGCGTTTCTATTTTAATATTTAGATCTTTAATCTATTTCGATTATTATATTTTATACCTAAAATGTTCCAATGATTAAAATGAATAATTGAAAATGTGAAATAGGAAGAAAAGGTCCAAAGGGGTAGGGGAAGTGGGAGGGATAGGGGAAAGGAAAGAAAGGAAAGGAAAAATTATGATAAATAGAAAAAATAGAAACAAAGTCTTTGTAAATAGGGAAGGGTGGAGGGGGTGAAGGGAGGGTAGGGGAATGGAGAAAAAATAAGAACCAAGGTACATCATGTAAAGGTACAAGTTCCCAAAGCTAAATGTAAATGTATTGTATACCTAAAATGTACTGATAAAAGAATTTAAGGAAAAAAAAAAAAGAGTCAAATGGTTTTAAGACACTTGCAAATGGCTCAAATTAGGGTCTTTAAGGAATAAAAAATAAAATTGAATGAGTGTTGGGGTCTAAGTAGACAATCACCATGCAACTTGATAAGGCTGTGCAAATTAACCCTACTGTTCCATTTTAGAAGTTCATTCTAACCCACTGTTTCAGAAGGACAGCCTAATGGTCATCTGTAAGTGACTAGGGTTTGTAATAATGATGGCGAAGACGAGGAGGTGAAGAGCACCAGTGTTGCTGATCCGTCATGAAAAGGTTTTAGTTTTTTTTTTTTTTGGTACCAGGGATTGAACTGAGAACCTTATGCTTTCGAGGCAGGCATGGTACGTTTTAGTACTTTTGAGGGAGGAACTATATTTTTTCCCATTTTCATTTTTGCAGATTTGCACCAATCCTAAATCTTTTATAATCTAGGATCCTGTAAAGCAACATGCTTAAAAACAAAAAAACAAAAGCTAGGTTTCAGGATTAGTGGAGAGCTTAAATTCTTAGAGCCAGCCTTCCCTAGACTTCAAAGAGCTCCTCGGCAGCGCCATCAGCGGTCTCTAATGAAGTGCGCTCAGCAGGCCCGATACATAATAGCTTAAAAATACATCCAATTTTAGAATGCGATCAGCAAAGCGGTTATCTTTTTAACCAATTTTCTTTTTTCACACTATGTCAGGAGAATAGAAAGAAATCTTGTTAATCGGAACCTATGTATACTAAAATATCAAATGGAAGTGTCAGTATTAATAGGGGATTTTCTTCCAAAGGAAGCCAGATTCTTCAAAACAAAACATCCTACATATTTACAAACTCAGAATTTCTTACTCACAAGCCAGTTATAAAAATAAAATTAAAAAGTAACGGACAAGACATAGTTCAAAAATTCATATTCTGATATTAAATGAGCATATAAAGTATACTTACAATTATGGGTAATTATGCAACAAATTCGGGAGTAAATGATATGAAATAAAACCTGAATATTTTTCATATGGTATCTTGATAATGTTACAGAGAATTTATTTAAAGCACCCTACTCAAGAGAGGCTCCAAATTTGCCAATTTGTATCATTCTGTTTTACAAACATTGTTCTCACATTAGTTAAAATTTAGGAAACCTCACAGGTTGTTTGCAAAGGCACATTTACCTCAAAGCAAAAATTTATATTTAAAATATTTCAAGTCAAATTCATAATTTGGTATTTTAGTCATACCTTGATTTATTCAACTGCCATATTTTAAAAAGGTGTTGGGGCTGGGGATTTAGCTCAGTGGTTCCGCCACCTACCTCGCAATTGCAAGGACCCAAGTTCAATCCTGGGTATCAAAAAAACCCAAACAAAACACAAATAAAAAAGGTGTAAATTGTGTTTATTAAAATAAATATTTAAAGAATCCTTTTTTAAAAAAGTATTTTTATTTGAACAGCTAATATCTTTGTGCTGTTAAATCTTATCCCATTTAATTTGTTTTTACCTAGATCTGGATTTGTAAGTACTCTGCATATCCATACTTTCAACTGATGAGTTACTCAATATTTTCTTCTATGAAGTCACAGTAATCAAAAATGAGATTTAAAAGTATAGTATTTAACCAAGAAATTCAAAAGCAAAAGACCTAGGCTTCTATATATTGTTTCTTTATGAATTATAGTCAAAGGGAGTGTAAGATAAAGTAACAAAATTTTTTCAAAGTAAGCTGACTGTCCTGTAGGCCTAAGCTGGTCTTGCTCACTGAAGTCTGAGGCTGGTGGAGCTAAGGACCCAAGCACAACCTGTGTAAGGATCATCTCCATCCTGATTGTGAACAGAAGGGCTCAATGTTCACACACGTTACAGATGAAACAGTGAAAAACTGGGAATGGAGCTCTTCTATTAAAAGAGGCAATGGTGTACGAGGAGCTTCAGGACATTCTTTCCACGAGGTGGACATATCTACACTCTACCACATACCTAAACTTACACTTAGAAACAGATTTATAAAAATATCATTTCTATTTTTCTTGGCCACATGTTTAACCATACAAAGTTCAACTTAGTTGTACAGTTTTTATAGTATTAAACAGAATTAGCTATACAAAGAAATTATATTTAACCAAGTGATTAGCTTTGTGAAAATCTGCTTAACACTGGACACAATGATGTGATCTTTAATAATTTATCTTGATTGAATATCATGCCCTAGCATTTGGGATTTATACAGTGTCCGTGTTCATTCATTTATTTTCATTTGAACAAAGAGTTCAAGGGGAAATGTTTTGAAACATCATTGTGCTCCTGAGATCTGATCAGTGGGACTGCTGGAAGGGTGAACAAGGCTTAAATTAAAGGACACTCTTAAGGGTAATGTGACTATGACAACATATTTGGAGGGGAAAATAAGATAATGTAAAAGACTTAGAAATGAGAGAGACATAACCCTAAAATGCATTCCTTTGACATTATGTAACTATGACTTGCTAGATGGAATTCTCTCGTCAAAGTGAATTAAATATACATGGTATGATGATTGTTCAGCACCTTTTGCTTCTCTATATAACGAAAAATATAAAATAAAAGCAGAAAGAAAGTAGTGAAATAAAGTAGCTGTTTGAAGGAACTTCTACTACAGGACCTTGCAACTGAATATTACCTCAGTTAACTCCACATTTTATCAGCAATTTGGTGAGCCTTTTGATTTTACTGTTTCTTTCTGACAATTCATTATTTGAAAATCTGATAATATCTTGCTTTTTATGAGAGCTACTTGAAGATGTAGAATCAACCCTGAAAGGGAATTTTATATAGAGAAATTAAGTTTTCCCACTTGAATAATCCACATAAATTTACCCTACCTTTAGTTGAAGCACCAAATCCATCCGGTATTTTCCAAGGGGGTTTATGTCATTTAGAATCAGAGCAATGATGATATCAATCCCATTAGATTCGTGAGTAGCAATACAGGTCTAGAACACAAGGTATTTGTAAGTTAACATTTTATTTACACCATAGCTACCCCCAGAAATAACAGGACATACAGTAACTGAAACGCATTAGTTTTTTTACTTTCAAAATATAATTAGGATTTAACTCTGAGCATTGGTTTATTGTTTTGTGTAGAGTATGTCTATTAATTGATTGGTATTGGTTAAATGGATTTGGACACAGAACACAAAAAGAGACAGTGTGAAGCATGTATCTTTTAAAATAAACTATTTTTATAGGATTTTAAAGACCACTGGTTAAATTAAATACTCTTTCAGTTAATCAATTTTAATATAACCATCAATAGAAGATCTCCTTCAACTTAAATCTAAGAGCTGACCTATCCTAAGAGGATATGAAAAAGAAGATTTTTAAGTAAATCACGCAGAAGTGATACACTGCTCTAATTCAGTTGCTACTTAATGCTAAATTAGCGATGAGATGCTGTTGCCAGGTAGCAACAAAGACAGGTGATACTGGAGCCTCCTGACATTTGGGGGAACCTCATCCATTAATGGTGGCTGAGGTAAACCTTGGGCAGGTTTCTTAAACTTGGATATTTATAGAGGGATATTGACTGGGGAGAGAATACCAAACATCTTGAGAGATAAATATGAATGTTTTGCAGATGAACATCTTCTGAGCTAGGAGTCTGAGCTTAATTTTTAAAAATTTAAAATCAGGGGCTTGAGGGCTAGATTTGTAGGACTGTGTTACAAGGTAGGACCTTATCAAGGAGTTTTAAAAATTGAAGCACTAGAGAATGAAAGGAGAAAGGGTAACAGCAGATGACTCTGAAATGACAGCTTATTAGTACCAGCTTCCTTCTCCCCTTCATATAAGGCATTTTTTTTACTTCCAGAAGACAGAGAAAAGGTGTTTTCCATCCATCTTTTCTATATTATTTCCTGAGGATTTTGTGCTTATTGAAATGTTTGCCAAACAAACACCAGCAGATCATTTCTAGAATCTGCTAGCAACCTTCTTTCCTTCCACACATTTGCAGAACATAGGGAATGAAAGGTGAGGGTCATGCTATTTTAGTCTTAGTTTTTACTTTTACAGCTTATTTGGTTTTTTGTTTTGCTTGGTTTGGTTTGGTACCGGGGATTGAACTCGGGTCCTTGCGCTTGCGCAGCAGGCGGCAAAACCACTGAGCTAAATCCCTGGCCCAGCTTATTTGGTTTTAATAAACTACTTTCAAAATTCAATTTCATTCTCTTAAGAAAAAAGGAAGGGAACATTCTTATGGTCTTTCCATTAAATAGTAAAAGTGATAACATAATATACATATTTCCTATTATAGATAAATGTGGTTTTATCAACAACAAAAACAAATTTCCAAATCTGTATATTTTAACCTTAATTTTAAATCAACAGTTAGGTTTGCTTGTACCATTACCTTAGGAAATGGAAATGTAATCCATAAAAACACAGGGCAAAATCCATTTCAGTGTGACATATGTACATTACAGAGAAGGAAAAAATGCCTTCCTAGCAAATTATTCATGTCAGTAATTGTCCTGTTTGTATTTTATGTACCTACATATGTATGAATACATGTGTTTCTGTTCATACATGTGTCTGAACACATAAGCGCTAGATATGTATTCATACATAATTTGCAAGAGAAAAACAAACTTTGTTCACATTTCCTTTCCATGTCAACTACTGATGTTTGGTCTCAATGGCTTCTTTAAAATTTATAGACAGAAATCTTTGCGATTTGAAGCCTGTTTTTTCCAAGGTGGACCCAGGCTTGTGATAGTAGCTTTATAATGCTTGTGTGGAAGCGGGCTGGTGAATTAAAAAACCTGAAGATGGCTCCCTTTACTGACCTGTTCTCTTCTCCCACAACATGTCCTTGCTAGCCAAAAATGGGAATCAGAGACAATCATTCTGCAAAACAGAAATGAACTTTGTGTCCCCACCCCCGAATGATGTAGACAAGAGAATACTCTACCTAGACTCAGAGACCAAAGTCCTGAGTTCTAAGAATGGCTCTACAACTGACCGATTCTGGTACTTCAAGATACTGAAAAGTCACATGCCTGAGGCAGAAACTATTCATCAGCAAAACAGGAGCAACTGGGGGCCAGGGATTTAGCTCAGTGGTTTTGCTGCCTGCTGTTCAAACGCAAGGACAGAGTTCGATCCCCAGTACCAAAAAAAAAAACCCCAAAAAACAGGAGCAACCATGACTACTTCATAGATTTACCGTGAGTATAAAAGAGACAATATACCCCACCCACTGCAGTGAACCAAAGAGCCAAAGGAAGTTTATTCCACAACTCCTGGAAAGATTCACTACTGATGAAACTTGAGTAGTGCTTAAGAAACATATTTACCCTTACTTCGGTAACTTTGATTTGAACATTTTCATAGGAATTTTCATTTAGGATGAAATTAAATAAAAATATGGCATATTATTTTCCAGTCTATAATTCAGTCTTTGTATGTTGTGTCAGGAAAGTGAAAATGCCTGGCAAAGCAAGATTAAAGATCTAATGTACAAAAAGGTTGGCTTCTTCCCTAGCTTGGCCCTCTGTTCGGGAGTCATGGCTACTTCCACAGAAAGAGCGGCTTTCACGGTTACCTGATTTTCATGGCATGGGCCCTGGCAATACTCTGTCAAGCTCTCCAGGGTCTGGTTGACCAGCGCTACATTCTTCTCATTGATGTAGAGCCCCAGCAGGCCCAGGCCACCTGTTGTGCTCCCACAAATGCAATCCAAAAACTGAAGGGTCTCGCAGACAAGGTTGTAATTTGTTTTGTTGTTTTGATTTCTCAAGAAGTTCTGAGGGAAAAAGAAAATACATCCATGGGGTTAAAAAAAAAAATCACTGTATCAAGTTTTCAGTTTCTTGTGTGTGTTTTTCTAACTTGAAAAGATCTGCAGCATGGAATGGAACTGCTCTTTATAAGAAAGTGTTCAGTTATTAAATCTCTCTGAGGTTTAGAAAGGCTTAGGTTTTAGCTCAAGTATCTGTATTCATCAGTAGAGTTCATAAAAATGTTTCTCAATGTTATTATTTTAAAACTAGATAGATAAGGCAAAAATAGTAAGTATGAAAGGGGGAAAAAAGAAAATGTAAAAAAGCAGTTCATTAGGAAAACAAGTCATTAAATTTCAAGTAAATGGTCCATTATAAATAGTAGAGCTTCACTGTAGACTGTAATTGATACAACCACTGTGAAAGGCAACATGGATGCACCCTCAAAACTATCACTTACGGACTGGGGGATTTAGCTCAGTGGTTTTGCCGACTGCCTCGCAAGTGCAAGGTCCCAAGTTCAATCCCCAGTACCGAAAAGAAAAAAAAAAATCACTAAATACACAGCTCCACTTTAAAAAATTATTCTAAACCTCTGTATATAGATACAGAAAGATGTTCAGTGCACACCACTTGTGACAGCAAAACTTGGAAACTTTAACACACTCATGGTAATGTGATTTGTTTAATAAATAATAACACATCCAAACACTGGAATATAGTGAAGCTATAAAAATGATGTAGCTCCAATAGATATGATAAGCATCGTTTCACAATAAGTAATTTAGCAATGAGATATAATACTGAATGAAGAAAAGGTTTGTATGCATCTATCAATGTTTATAGCTGCACAAAATTTTCTAGAAAATAAGCCTGGTGAAAAGGTAAGCTGCGAGGGAGTATTTTATTTCTTACTTTAATGTATTACTTGTATTTGCTAATTTTATTTATTATTTAATTTATTAGTTTGAATTTTTCTACGTTTATTCTGTAGCATTTTCCACAAAGTTTGATCCCATACTCTTATCAGTAAAATGTTCAATCAAATGCTATATAACCCATTGTATATTCTATACATCTCTTTCCTACACTGACAGATGGGATAGGTTAGGAATAGCATGCAGACAAACATTCAGTATCATTCCTCTGGAATAAAGATTCTGGATTTTGCCTGCCAACCACTCTGTGGAAGTTCTCCACAAGTTGTGGTGGGATGGTACACAAGAGTCATGGCTTCTAACATCACGAATTCCTGAGCGTCTCGTTTGGTCCAATACATGTGAACTTACCACCTCCTACCACTGCACCTCGGGAGCCTTGCTGAGAACACAACTTTACTCTCTGCTGTCCTCTAATTCAAAACAGGGAATATTCACTGCCTGTAGTGAAAATTCAGGGCAGGAGGATGCACTCAGGCAGATCCCAGCATTAACTGCAGACGATTCAGCCAGTTTCACTGTAATTCAGTTACACAGTCTTTCGTCAGCTAAGCCATCTGTATGGCTGACTTGGTGTGGTGGGAGCTAAGTCATGGCTGAAGACTGCCTGCCAGTTGGGACCTCTTGAGGTTAAGTATACACATCCACTTCCAATCAGGCCAATGAAGGGTTTCACCTTTCATGTGGCTTTGCCATGGTGACATAGCAACGTGTACAAATAATGCAAAAAAAAAGGGGGTCAAAATTTTTATGCACTCCTAATTTTATCTCAAAGGGAAAACAGAGGAAAGATGATATTAAGACATGGATTATATTCGTTTATAAAGATAACAGCTTTCACAGTTGTAAAATACTCTTTTCTGTATTAACTTTGTTTCTAAGAAGAAGTAAAATATGCTCAGTATCCTCCCTCAAGAAATATGAATTGTATTGGAAATGATGGAAGGCCCTGAAGTCTATAAAACCATGAAAAATATAGATAACACAAATTTGATTTTCCTCAACAAAACCAGAATACCAAGAAGAGATGACCAGTGCAGTTATAAAGATCTGAGTTTTGCATACACAGAACGTTATTGTGTGAGTCTAATTTTTTCCCAAGCATAAAAGAAATTTCCTCCCATGTTTCTTCACTAATAAAAATATGCTCTTCCATTTCAGAAGAGCATTTCTGGTTTTATTGATTCTCTCTCCAAAACTACTGTTGGTTTTATTTGAATTTAATTACTTATGACCACAGGCTGTATTCACAGCTTTAACACAAATCAGAGCAAATACCTGCAGCTCCCGGTTGTGATTCTCACACAGTAACTGAAGAAATCTCAAGATTGGCTGCATGATAGCAATTGCAGGACTCATTGTCACTTCCTCTGCAGACTTTTCCTCAGCATTTCCCGCTTCCGGTCCTGTGCACATAATATCTATTTCTGGATCCATCTCTCTTCTGTATACACAGTATGCTTTGGACGTTGCTGTAGAAGCTTCTGTTAATTGCCCTTTCATTCCCTCTTTTAAATGTAGCGTGGAATCTCTCACTGAAAATAAAGTAGTATTCTTATAATTCTGAACTAATTTCTTTTTTGCTAATTAAGGAGAAAAAAGACAAGCAGGGTCCTAAATTCTCTAACAGTTGCATTATAAGTCATCACAATAGATGCAATAATTTCCCAAAAGGGATTTGAAGCGGCAGCAAAAAGTTAATATTTGCCGGGAACATCAGGAAAGATCTCGGTGTACAACCAATTTTAGAATGCTTTGATTTAAGTATTAGAAAGACACACATGTGTACACACATCTGTGAGTTCACATATACAAGAAGGTTCAATAACAAATGTCAATGTATTAGCATCTTTATGATTTATATTTAATAAGCCAATAATTTTGTTATTGCATTTAAATGCCAAGAATATTTTTTTGTCTATTAGTAAAGAATATTTTGTTGGAGTTTAGTGCTATGAATTCTGCTCCAACAGTTCAATTTCCATGGTCCCTTAAAAGGTTCTGGAGGCTGCTCTTTGCCATGCATGGCACAATGAACTAAGACATGTTTCATGTCACTGCTAACTTTGCACTGATTAAGCCTCATTTAAGTTTTTTCCTGCAGGGATGTCCAAAACTGTTTATGGATGGAAAGTCAAAACTCAGGGCCACCATGGGGATAATTAAACCAACAGGAGAGATGACAAAAATAAGTGATACTTGAAGACCATGCTCACTCTGTTTAGCTCACTCTGTTCTCCCAAATACACAAATAATTCTTTACCTCTCATTCGTGGACCAGATGTCATCAATTCATTGTCATCATCCCTTTTCTTGCTACCTAAATCTACGGTATTAACTGTCACCGTTGATCTTATCTCTTTCTGAGCAACCTTCATTCGATCATAGAGAACTTTGAAGAATTTTTCTGACTTTTTTTGTTCATGTAACTGCTGGTAGAAAGAATACTGCAAGAAAACATATTTTAAGGTATCAATACCCAAGGGGACAAAAATAGTGTTTTTATGCTTGAAACAAACATAAGCATTATGGATAAAAGCACCCATCTCGTGTGCTACCCATTATTACTTCATAAGTTGACAGCCTTTCAGTCTCTTGCACTATTTAACATGTACTAATAATAGCGAGTATTTATTTAGCACTTTCTACTAAAATCCAACATATTTTCATATGCTATTTCATTTATCTTTCCTGATTATGTATTTGTCAAAAATTACAAGGACACTGTAAGATCTGTGGAGTTTTAAATTTTGATATTATTATAAAGTCATGCAGTAATTCAGAACATATTTATTGAATGTTTACTAAATGCCAGACCCTATGCGGGTGCTACGGATATAACAAAAAGGAAAAGCAACCAACACTCTGCCCTCATGAGTTTGTAATCTAAAGTAAAAAACAGCCACTAATCCAATAATTATCCTGTATAAATGTGAGTTTATGGTAAGTTACAAAGAGTTATTTTTCTCTTTATCTAAATTATAGTACATTTAATTTAGAGTGTGTAACCATGACAACTGTACTCATGAGAGCCCACTAATAAATAGGCACTAAGTTCTTCTGGTATTTCATTAGCTACATTGCTTTGCATGGGGGCTAGGATGAATCCAACTTAAAATAAATTATGCCTTATAGAGAATAATGATGTAGAAAGGATTCAACATCAAAAGGATAATAAAATATATCTTAGTAGGATGTGGACATACTGAATCTTGGGAATATTTACCCTAATCACTTCCACTCGGTGCCTTTTGGAAATATCCAGAGGGAAAGAGACAGGAAAGGTGATACACTCCAGAGAGGCCAGAATTGGAAGTGGGAGGGGAAAATAAAAGCTTTCATTTAAAAAATTAAGAGATGGACATAACAAGAATAAGAGAACTATAGTAAAAAGATAATGAAGATAATAAGCTTATAATTATGGTGACAGAATAGATTAATACACTCATAGTGAAAATCAGTGTGAAGAAAACACAGCAAAACAAACAAACAAAAACCCTCAATGGTTTCCTGATCAAGTAGAACTGGTCATATTCCAAAATAAGAAAATCTAAATAGTCATTTTTGAGGAATTTGGTCCTTAGAGACATGTTTTCCTAAAAGGATGTCTGGAACCATGAGTTACAGGTCTTGGCATCTGTAGGTGAGACTCAGGACTTGAAGTGATACCTGTGCTGCCTTTTCCTGTGTGAGATATATATATATACTTTTATATATATATGTATTCTTACATATATATATTCTTATATATATGTATTCATATATATATATTATATATATATTCTTATGAAGCCTGAGATGTTAGCTTCACACCTACAAGGGTAGTGCCTAGGCAGAAGGCTCGCAATCCTTCAAGAAAGCAGGCCAAAAGTCACAGTAACCATAGCAACTACAGTGAAAGAGTCAAGCTGGTTCTGTTGATGCAAAGGGTAAGTGCAGAATTCATAGACTTTTATGATCCAGAAGAGTAAGCTGATTCATAAGCCTTAGTGTTTTTACCAGGATATGGTTAGAAGGTGGAAGGAGGTTTCCATATATTAGTGAGGCGTTATGGAAATGTTCTGGCTCTGCTAAAACAAAGTTTTAAAATTTATAGAGCTCTTTCATACATATCACACAGTGGATACTTTCAGTCCTGATGGTGTGATGAACAGTTTTCTCACTGTCATTTTATACATTAACAGAATGAGGGTCAGTGGCAATAAGTGTCTTGTTGAACATCATGTAATGAGTCAGTGATAGAGCTAGGATTTAAATCTAGATTTTCATTCTCTAAACCACTACATTTATAAAATGAACAACATAATAAACTACATTTTAAAAATAATAACATAAGTTCAAAATAATTATTTATGTAGATGACACCTTTTAAAAATCAGGGATGTATAATAATGAAAAACAGGAGTTCAATGAAGGCTAAAAGTAGGTTTCATAGATAATTATATAATCTCAACAGATAGCCTATGGATTTCTCTTAAGATCTGGTTTTTGTTTGGAAAATGACCTTATGGATCTGTATAGCATGGAAGGGGGAAACACTAAAGTTGTTTTTAGGAGCTGAAAGAAATAGATAAATACATCAGTAACAGAGGAAGGATTTGGCTCCAAAGAGGAGGGGAAGACAGATTGGAAATGGGAAGGACAGAGAAGGGAAGTGAAGTAATGAGTTAGGGATTCAGAGAAGGAGAAGGGCATGGTACCTGGTGGATCAGATAGTGACGCCTTCGAGACCTGAAGATATAGATCGTTATTCTACAAAGGAGATGTTCACTGTAGCCAGAGTACCGAATCTGGAGCCAGACCGCATGGCTTCAAAGTGACTCTACCTCTAAGTACCTTTGTGAGCTTGGGTCTGTCTGAGCTTCTTTGGTTAAGGTAGGATAATTTATGTTTACTCACAGGCTATTTGAGGATTAGCCAAGTTAGTATATGTAAGTCACTAGGAAGAGTGCCAAGTATACAATAGGCTTTATTTTTCTTATTGTTATTACTGGTGTTTGAAATTATAATGTAAGTTCCTTTTCTATCCTCCTCCCCTGACTGATCTTGAATAAAGTATATTAAATATATCAGGCTGAGGATTTAGGTCAGTGATGCCACTGCCTGCCTCGAAAGTGCAAGGTCCCGAGTTTGATTCCCGGTACACACAAAAAAAGTACATTAAATACATCAATTAACTTCAAGAAGGCACTCTGATCCAGATGTTGGTGTAAAAGAATGGGACTGTTGTGACAAGCCATGAACTGAAAGGCAAACAATCCAAGAGGAAGAGATGACAATAATAAATATATATGCACCAAACACTAGTACACCCAACTATATAAAACAAATACTAATGGACATGAAAAATCAAATAAGCACTAATAATAATAGTAGTGGGGGACCTCAATACCTCACTGTCACAAATAGATAGATCAACAGGACAAAAGATAAAAAATGAAATAATAGAACTCAATCAAACTCTTGAACAACTGAACTTAACAGATTTTTACAGTGTTCCACCCCACAAAAATCAGAATACACATTCTTTTCAGCTATACATGGGTCGTTCTCCAAAACAGGCCACATACTCACTCATAGAACATGTTTAATTAAGTGTAAAGGAACTGAAGTTATCCTCTGTATATTATCAGACCATAGTGCGAAGAAATTGGAGCTTAATAACAAAAGAAACCACAAGAATTTCATAAACACATGGAAACTGCACAACACACTTCTGAATAACAAATGGGTCACAGAGGAAATTAAAGAAGAAATCAGACAGTTTCTACCATTAAATGACAATGCCAATACGTAGAATCTATGGGGCACAAAGAAAGCAGTCTTACGAGGGAAATTCATAGCAGTGAATTAAGAAAACAGAGCGAGCCCAATTAAACAACCTGATGCTGAACCTCAAGCTTCTAGAAACAGAAGGGCAGGACAAACCCAAAGCTCATACAAGGGAAGAAATTATAAAGATCAGAGCAGAAATCAATGCAATGGAGACTAAGAGAATGATAGAAAAAAATCTATGAAGCCAAGAGTTGGTTCTTCGAAAGAATAAACAAAATTGACAAACTCTTAGCCAACCTTATCAGAAAAAGGAAAGAAAAGGCCCAAATCCATGCAATTAGGAATGAAAAGGATGAAATTACAATGGACCCAGCAGAAATCCACAAGATCATCAATACCCACTTAGAAAACTTCTAGGACAATAAGATGGAAAACACAGAAGAAATGAACAGATTCCTAGATACGTATGAATTATCAAAGTTGAATGAAGAAGACCTAAAAATTCTAAACAACCCAATATCAACCAATGAAATTGAAAATGTCATTAAAAACTTATCAACTAAGAAAAGCCCAGGTCCTGATGGCTTCACTGCTGAATTCTACAAGATGTTTAGAGAGGAACTACTGCAACTACTGTTTAAACTCTTCAGTGAAATTGAAAGGGAAGCAATACTCCCAAATTCATTCCTGGAAGCAAGCATCACCTTGATCCCCAAAGCAGAGAAAGACCCAACTGAAAAAAAGAACTATAGGCCAATCTCACTCATGAACATAGATGCAACAATCCTTAAGAAGATACTGGCAAATAGAATGCAGAAGATCATCAAGAAGATCATACACCCTGACCAAGTGGGATTCATCCCAGGGATGCAGGGATGGTTCAACATATGCAAATCAATAAATGTAATACATTCCAATAATAGAGCCAAGGACAAATACTATATGATCATCTCAACAGATGTAGAAAAAGCATTTGACAAAATCCAACACGCATTCATGATAAAAACCCTACAAAAAATTGGAATAGATGGTCTCTACCTCAATCTGATAAAAGCCATTTATGAAAAATCAACAGCCAATATCATACTAAATGGTCAAAAACTGAAATCCTTCACACTCAAATCAGGAACAAGACAAGGATGTCCACTATCACCATTCCTCTTCAATATACTTTGGGAAACATTAGCCATGGCAATTAGACAAGAGAAAGAAATAAAAGGAATAAAGATACAAAATGAAGAAGTCAAATTGTCATTATTTGCAGATAACATGATACTCTATATAGAAGACCCCAAGAATACCACCAAAAGTCTTCTAGACTTAATAACCATATTCAGTAAAGTAGCTGGATACAAGGTCAACACACAAAAATCAATAGCTTTCCTCTACACAAACAACAGAGTCACTGAGAGAGAAATAGAGCAAACAATTCCTTTCACAATATCATCCAAAAACCTGAAATACCTAGGAGTCAACCAAACAAAAGAAATCAAAGACCTCTTCTCTGAAAAGTATAGACCTCTTCTCTGAAAAGAGAGATTGAAGCTGATATCAGAAAATGGAAAGACATCCCTTGCTCCTGGGTAGGAAGAATCAACATAGTGAAAATGGCCATACTTCCAAAACTGCTCTATAGATTCAATGCAATCTCAATTGAAATCCCAACAGTTTACTTCACAGACCTGGAGAAAACAATGCAAAAATTCATTTGGAACAAGAAGAGACCTAGAGTAGCAAAAGCAATTCTAGGTAACAGAGACATGGCGGGGGTATCACAACCCCCAACTTGAAACTATACTACAAAGCTACTGTGATAAAAACAGCATAGTACTGGCAAAGAAACAGACCTGAAGACCAGTGGAACAGATTAGATGATGCAGAAACAACTCCAGACACACTCAGCCACCTCATCTTTGACAAAAGGGCCAAATACCCTCACTGGAGGAAAGATAGCCTCTTTAATAAATGGTGCTGGAAAAACTGGGTTTCAACTTGCAAAAGATTAAAACTAGGCCTATATCTCTCACCATGCACTAAACTAAAATATAAATGGATTAAAGATCTAAATATTAAAACAGAAATGCTGAACCGGCTGGAACAGAGGTTAGGTAGAACTCTTGAAGACATTGGGGTAGGAAAAGATTTTATGAACAAAACCTCAGTTGCCTGTGAACTACCACAAACAACAATCTTATTAAAAAGCTTCTGCACAGCAAGAGAAACCACCAGCAGTGTGAAGAGACAACCCACAACATGGGAAAAAAATTTTCATCTGCTGTTCCTCAAAGGCCTACTATCTAGAATCTATAAAGAACTTTAAAAATCAGACCTCAAAAATTTAAAGACCCAATCCAAAAACGGGTATCTGAAATGAACAGACATTTCTCAGACAAAGAAGTAGAAATAGCAAATAAACATATGAAAAAATGTTCAACATCACTGGTCATTTGAGAGATGCAAATGACAACAATGCTGAGATTCCACCTCACTCCAGAAAGAATGGCTGCTAACATGAAATCAACAAATAACAAATGCTGGTGGGGCTGTGGGGAAAGAGGAACTCTGCTCCACTGCTGGTGGGAGTGTAGACTGGTGCAACCACTGTGGAAATCAGTATGGAGATTCCTCAAAGAATTAGGACTGGAGGTCCCATTTGACCCAGATATTCCCCTGCTGGGGATCTCCCCCAAAGAATTAAAAGAGTCATACCACAGTGATATATGTGCACCCATGTTCATAGCAGCACAATTTGTAAGAGCTAAAGCTTGGAAGCAGCCCAACTGCCCATCAACTGGAGACTGGTTATAGAAAATGTGGAGGGTTTTTATAAAATGGAGTACTACTTAGTCATAAAAAATAAGGAATTAGAGACATTTATAGCTAAATGGATGCACATTGAGGCGATACTCTTATGTGAAATAAATAGGACACACACTGTCCTATTATTCAGTATTGTGTAAATACGGAATTGTTTCTCTAGTGTGAGAAACTGAATGTGTAAATGAGGACTAAAAGGTATAATAGATAATGTGAAATAGAAAGAAAAGGGGCAAAGGGGAAGGGGAAGTGGGAGGGGTAGGGGAAAGGAAAGAAAGAAATGGAATTAATATGAGAAAATGAAAAAATGGGGAAAAAAAGATGTGTACAAGTTACAGCAGGGGCATGCAGCAACTAAAGGTCAATTCTGCCCAGCAGGGTCAGAAAAGGCTTCCATGAGAATAAGTCCATTGAGTTAAATATTTAAAGAGGTGAAAGCAATATGAAGAACAGCAATACTTTTGAGGACCTACAAAGAGTTGAGTGTAGCTCACACACAGGAGGAGGAGGGAAGAGACTGACTAAGAAAGAAAAGTTGGACGATTTTGGCTGGAGGTGTGAGGTTGAAAATAGAATATGAATATGAGAAATATGGAGAGAGCAGAACCACAGAGGCTGGTCATCAATGGAGTTTCCAGGAAGCGAGGAGGGTGGGTAGGTTAAGGTTAACTTCCAGTTTCTGGTCAGACAACTGGATAGGTGCAGTGTCAGTCTCTGGGATACCAAGGGAGGAAGGGATATATGGAAAACAGCAGGGCATTCCATTTGGGACATGTTGAGTTTAAAGTATTGGTAGAACATCACATTAAAGCTTACTGAACACATCTGGACCGACAATCTTGGACCCCAGTAAGGAAGTTGAGAATCATCAGCATAGAGTGGAAGGTAAAAAATGTCAAAATGAATGAGATGAAGCTGGCATGATAATTAAGCTTGATGGTGTCAATCTGATTGGTTTTGGAATCTGCCCAGGGGACTGGTGTGTCTAGGTGGGCTACAGAGGCATGGCCTTGGGGTCTGTGTCTGGTCTCTTACTCTTTCCTCTCTGGTGCTGTGTTGCTGTTCTGCTTCCCAGACACCATGATCTAAGGTTCTTCATTTTGCCATGTTCTTCCTCCATGATGTTTCTGTCTTGGAGCCAGTCAATCATGAACTGATATCCAGAAACCAAGAGCCAAATTAAACCTTCCCTCATTTAAGTTGTGGGTGTTGGGTATTGTGTTCCACTAACAGGAAACCTGTTACAGCTGGGAGCAAGTAAAATAATAGGGAAGGACACAAAGAAACATGGGCTATTCCAGGATCCAACAGTTCATTAGAAGAGGAACCTTCACAGGAGGCTAAGAAGCAACTGAAATAGGGTACAAAGAGAAGATCGTGTCTCAAAAAGCAGGCAGAAAAATATTCAAACAGAAAGAAAAAGTCACCATTAACAAATGTCAACATCACAGAACAGTTAGGTAAAAGGCAGGCATGGTGGCAATGTCTGTAATCTTAGCCACTTGGGAAGCTGAGGCAGAAAGATCACAAGTTTGAGGCCAGTTTAGGCAACTTAGTAAAACCCTATCTCAAAATACAAAATAAAAAGGGCTGGAAATATAGCACAGAGGTAGAGCCCTTGCATAGCATGCCTGAGGCCCTGAAATCAATCCCCAGTACTGAAAAAAAAAATGTGGGGAAGGAAGGGAAGGAGGGAGGGAAGTGGAAGAGAAAGAGAGGGAAGGAAAGAAAGAGAAAGTGAAAGAGAGAGAAAGAAAAAAAGAAAAAAGAAAAGAAAGAAAGAAAGGAAAGAAAGCAAGAAGGAAAGAAAGAGAAAGAAAGAAAGAAGGAAGGAAAGAAAGAAAGAAAGAAAAAGAAAGAAAGAGAAAGAAAGAGAGAGAAAGGAAGGAAGGAGAGAGAACTTGTCAGGAGGTTAGGACTGAAAGATTTTTTTTGGCTGTGAAGTGATCTAAGGAGCAACTTGCCTAGAATTTTTAAGTGGAGCATGCTGTTTCTGACTGGACCTGGCTCATTTGCCAGCGGTACGTGGACATAAGTAAGCACGACTGTGGGGAGGATGATGAGTGATCCTATTGATGACCCTCTGCGATCCAGACACAGGAATCTACAAAGTGCTGTAATCCTAAGGATTTCTTCTAGAGATGATAAGAAATCCTTCACTCCCTCCCTCTAAGTAAGCCTAGAGCTAATGTTATATAGTTGCCTAGACAATTTCTTTAGAAAGTCTCCACTGAGCATCCGGTTGGAGAAGACAAGACCATTTCCAAGAAGACGCACTCACGTCCCTCCATCCTTCCTCTTTCCTCACAGGAATGTGCGCTGTGGCTTTAGCGCTATGGGAATTCTCAACATATCTTTTTTCAACAAAGAAATATCATTGTTCGGAAGTTATTTTTTGTTTTCTTTTGTGTTTGTCACTATAATTTGCTGTTTCTAAAGCCTTTTCCCCTCAAAGCCCCAGCAATTAGATGTGTTGCAGAGAAGCTCCTGTTTTTCAATGTATTTGGTGATTAAAGTAAAATATCTCAGTTTTGAATTAGATGTGGCTTCTGCTTGCCATGAGTGGGGACAACAGATTTTAGAATTCCTAATTAGTTGTAATCCTAAGGTTCCCTTCAATGACCCAGGCAAATCTGGGAAGATCAGGTTACCAAGCAGCAAGGCTGGGGGAGATGCATGTCTCTGGGAACAATTCCCAGCTCTTGGGCTCCTGCAGCACACCATGGGGTTGGGTGTGGAGGTGCCTATGGGCAACCTGGCAGGAGCTTCAAGGAGAAATGTGCACCTTCTGGAAACAGTGGTGTCGAAGGCCCTGTGTGCAGGCGAGCATACCACTCACTGGGAGGCAACTCCTGGAGAAAAGCCAGAAGGATGCTTCCAAAGATGCTCACTTTATGGCCTCGTCTATGAAGGCCTGCAATCTCCACAGCAAATCAAAGAAATTTATAAGGAAAATGTGACCCATGGATCTTCCTTTTTTGCAACAGCAATGAGAAGGTAAAAGAAAAAACATTACTTTCCCTTGGTTTCTATGACAAGTAAGTAAGAAACACAGATAATAAATGTAATGCCCATGATGATAAACAGGCACCTGTGTTTGTGTGTTTCCTCCTTCAAGCAAGGCAATGCCGAGTAAAATGCCTTCTGAAAATATCCTGTCATTTTTGGTGTTCACTATGACATCGATGACAAGTTCTGAAGCTCCCTCCTTATCCAGCAGACACTGGATGTCAGACAGCGATATCCCCATCTTATCTGAATCTTGTGCAGAAAAGCTTCCTGTGGTCAGGAAAAATAGGTAAATAAGCCTCAGTGACAGACATTATTGGCATACCATATTTTCTAATTCTTAAACCATGAAATATTTACTGAGGTATTTATTTCCTACAAACCTGAGGTACAAAAATATTAAAGACTTATAAAAATGAAATTTTTATTAGATATCTAACACCTGTAAATGATTTTTCTTGAAAAATATTTTAGAAAAAGGAAACAGCTTTACATATTGTCTTTAATTTATGCACCAAAAAAACATCATTTAGTTTAACTGCTTTTTCTCCAAAGTTACAGGCAAACATCAGTTACAATGTTCAAATCTGTTGTTTAATAAATGCTAAATTGTACAAAAGTTTATAATAATGTTTCTTCAATAAATATTTTATAAAGGCCAGGGATTTAGCTCAGCGCTTTTGCCGCCTGCTGTGCAAGCGCAAGGACCCGAGTTCGATCCCCAGTACCAAAAATAAATAAATAAATAAATAAATAAATATTTTATAACAGTCATTTAGTAAAATACTAGAGTAATACCAGCTTAAAGATACGTCATAAGAAGCCTAAAGCAAGGGGGAAAGAGCTGCCTTACCTCCCCCTTGTGCGGTTTTGGAGTAGGTTCCTGACAGGTGTCCATTCATACCAACTCCATAATCACCTTTAAAGTATCGGTTCAGGAGTATTTTTCTTAACGTGCTACCCTAATAAGAAGAAAAGGAATGGTGTTAGTTGTTCTATCTTTTTCTAGGGCCGTGTAAGTCAAAAGTGTCAGAGTATTGAAATGCCACTTTATATGCATTTTATGGGTGGTGCTGAGACATGAAAAACATAATTCTATACCAAATAACATTCTCTTTCGTTTTTCAATTGTTGGTGTATCTTTGTGATACATCCTAGTTATACTCACCTTGAGGAATGGGTACACAGGCATATCACATCTTGATCATTTTTGCATATCCTTCCTTCCCTCTCCTCCACTCTTCCTTCTCCTGCCTTCTCCAGGTCCCCTTTCCAACTCCACAAAATCTACCTTTCTGCTTCCTACCATTGCTCTTTTATTTAGCTCTTTGAAGTATTTATATTTCGGGTTTCTTTTTTTTTCTTTTTCTTTTTTTTGTACCAGGGATCGAACTCCGGTCCTTGTGGTTGCAAGGCAGGCGGCGGAACCACTGAGCTAAATCCCTGGCCTATTTCAGGTTTCTTATACAATGGGAACTATGTTGTAGTTACCGTTCCATGTCTGAACTATTTCATTTAGCATTATTTCTGGAAGTGATAGATATGTTCATAGCACAAATTGTGGTGATGGTGTCATCAGTATAACCCTCATCTCCAAATTCAACAAGTTGTAGACATTAAACATATACAGCCTTTTGTATATTATTCATATCTCAATAAAGTGGTTTTAAAAATAAGTTTCCTTTCTGGGGAGAATCAAGAGATGGTTGGGATATGGAAAGAGGCTGGAAAAGGGAATTGCAGTGTATTGTGTACATGTGATGATTCCCAACAAGGAAGACAGACCTCTGTACCACAAACATATACTAATAAGGAAAATGACGAGACAACAAAGGGAGGACAACTCGCAAAAGAAATGTTTCCCTCTTTCAGAAATAAAACAAATAAAATGCAGTATTTTCAACTGAATGTACTAGAAAAAAATACAAATGTCATAACAGCTGGAAGTCCTAGCATTGGTAAGAATATCAATATCAGTGCCTAAAGAAAACACAAAGCAAAGAACACCCTAAGAATCAAAAAGCAATTCTTGATAGAGGAGGATAAGTGAGTTGAAAAGTTGCTGGGTATATTAAAGGTACTCAAAATATTAGCTTGGTAATACAGAGGAAATTGTATTCAAACTCCAAGAACCTTTATTCAGAAGACAGTGGGCAAAAGACAGATTATTACTTTTTTTTTTTTTGGTACCGGGGATTGAACTCAGGTCCTTGCGCTTGCGAAGCAGGCGGCGGAACCACTGAGCTAAATCCCCGGCCTGACAGATTATTACTTTATAAAACCTGAAATTAAAAAATTCCCAAGACTTCAACCTTATACTGATTATAGGATATTTCCAAATAATGCATTTTGCAATATAGTTGCTTGCATTTATATAAGAAACATAGATGATAATGCCAAATCTTCCCTTTTACCAGTTATTAATATAATAAAAAGAATGATTTAAAAGTACTCTTTGAAGAATACTTGTTTAAACTACTCAAATTAACACAACTGCAAGATGCTATGCCCATCTTGCAGATAAAGGAACTGGCCCAAGAGCTTATGTAACTGGCTGCACACCATCAGCCAACAGGTGGTTGAGCAAGACTTTAACTGGATTCTTGAGTGGAAAATCCAGGCCACTTCCTTGCGCCATTCATTCCCCAAGGTCCCCTCCCTAGTGCTGTGACGTGTGGTTCTCAACATGCCTTCTCTATCCCATGCTTCCCTTTGTTGTGCTCCTTCCCCATCTTTCCTCTCCCTATCTGCAGTTTTCCTCTAATCCTCCATTGCACAATCACTTCCTCAGATCTGTCTGCCAACTGTGTCTCCTCCAGCCCTGCCTTTGCCGTCCTAAGCTTCTCATCCGGTTTCCAGTCAGATTTCCTTATCTCTGTCTTGAGGCTCTACTGGCACTTCAAATTCAGTTTTTCAGAATGGAATGCTCCTTCCCCCTTAAATATGTTTTTCCCTCAATTTTGGTTTACTTTAGTGAGATTATAATTGTTCTGATCACTTAGGTTCCAAACTTAAGGAATCATCTACTATCCCTCACCCCATCTTGAAAATGACTTGTGAAATCCTTCCATATCAGCTGTCTGATTCAGAGTGTTTTCAGGTTTTTCTATTTTAACCGAATTGAACTATGTGATCATTTCTCAACCAAAGTTGTCTAAGTCTCTGCTCATATCACATTCTCTGAAATGGTCTTCTTTCATCTTATTTATGGACAGGATTTATTTTCTCTCTCCACTCTACAAGTATTCATTGGGTATCTATTATGTTGGGCATTATTCTAAGAGCACAAGATAAAATCCATCCCTCAGAGTTTACCATGAGATGAGGCCAGTCATAGAGACATATGCTAAGGCCTAGAGAAGCACAAAAGAAGGAAGCAGTAGACTCCCAGGAGGCTTTATGTGGCATATGTCCTCCGCTAACCCACGACATCACAACACATCTGTCTTGTATATGGTCAGTGAGCAACGAATATGTTCTAAATGTTATAGTGCCAAGAGTTTTAATAATAGATCCTCAAGGTCTACAGTTGCTTATATTTATAGTGATTTTTACTTATTGTCACTTTAATTCTTAGAATGTAGATTTTACCATTGCTTCTTATTTCATGTTTTCTTCCTTTCAGACTATTTCAAATAGGAGTATAGTAAGTAAAGGTGGTAACAGTCCTGGAATAAACAGTGAAATATTACAACTTATTCTACCCCTGAATATAATTCTACTATCCCTTATAAAATCTAAGTCATGCAGACAAGAGAAATGGAAATTATCATCACAATGGGAAAAGTAATGAAATGGGAAATGAATGGGATAGTCCTTTCAGTTGAATTAGTTCCATTGGCTTAAAGGTAGTGGTTCCAAAAGGAAAAATAAAATAAAACACTTCTTTGGCATCAAGTGGGCTTGTAATTTATATCTCATTATAGCAAAGGAGATGGACATGAAAGAATTTTTAGACCTATAAACTATTGGGTCGATGCTATAACTTAGGGAGAAAAATGTGAATTCCTAATGTGAAAGCAATGACTTCTTTAGAAGACAGGTCAGTTTGCAGACGTAACAGTGGTTCTCACCGCCATAGACCATTCTTCCAACCCCACAAGCTACAGCCAGAGCAGCTATAGTGGACGAAGCAGGCAAACATGAATGTCCAGGCTTCTTTTCTGGAAATCGCAAGTGTCCACATTACTATGTGGAAGAGAGCCTGCGCTGAGCAGGGGCCAAATCCGTAGGACCCAGCTCCCTTTATACTTTCTGATGCCTTTTAATCACGCTACTCTGAGTACCCAACCCAGACAAACACCATGTTGTTTAAAAAAGAACCCCCATTTTTCCCTTTGTCGAAAAAATATCCTTTATATTGCCAAAAGAACAAACTGTTTAAAACCAATAATAGAGTAGAATTATGTCTCACTAAACTAAAATATCCATCATATTTAACAATATTTTAAAATTCTCTTCAGGCAGATAAAATAAATTGCAAGTGTCTATCAGATTGCTAAACATCAAAGTCACATGAATGACACTTTTTATTCAATTTCAACCTAATTAGAATATTTTCTGAATGTGTAGTATGCGCAATATCATGGGAAAGGGAGGAGTCCCTATATCTCTGTTCTGGACTCAGGAACCACACTGCCCAAGTTCAAATCCCCTCCACACTATTTACTGACTGAGAGATATCACGCAAGTTACCTTATCACTGTGGGTCTCATTCCCTCAACTGTCAAATGAAGTAACTTCACTACCTACTTTTGGGTCTATGGCTAAATAGTTTAAAATTACATAAAATACTTGGAACAGTTTCCAGCACATACTAAGTGCTATATAAGTTGTGTATAGTTGATACTTTCCCTACTAGTAGTAATATTATCCATATATAGAATAGCTTACAACTTTGTGATTTGCCCAGATTTTCTCACTTTATACCTAACGTTCCCAAAGAAAATGAAACGTTCAACAAAGAAAATGGCAAAAAGAATAAATGATAAATTGCCTGAAATATCTAATTTTTACACTATTAATCAGCTGTTGAAATTACAGATTTGTGAGCTAATTTGGCAAAGCCAGTGAAAGCATGTATCTATTTTATCATAAAAATATACCTTATGACTTCAATGAAAGAGAAAAAAATTTCTACCTTGGCTCAAATTCCAAGTAAGACAAATCGTGGTGCTAAAAGTGAAGGAAGAATAGGTATGGACAGGAACAAGATTTTGTTGTATCTTAGTCATCCTCTTTAAGAACAGAAAACTCAAAGGAAGGAAGGAAAGAAGGGAAAAGAAAAAATATGAGAAAAGGAAAAACATGGAAACAAAGTCTTTGTAAATAGGAGGGTGGAGGAGGTGAAGGGACAGGAGGGGAATGGGGAAAAATAAGACCATGATACATCATGTAAAGGTACAAGATCCTAACGATGAATGTAACTGTATTGTGTACCTAAAATGTACCAATAAATTTAATGGAAAAAAAGAATAGAAAACTCATCCTCTTTAAGAATAGAAAACATCACCGGGCATAGTGGCACATGCCTATAATCCCAGCACTTGGGAGGCTGAGGCAGGAGGATAGCCCCAAGTTTAAGGCTAGCCTGGGTTACATAGTGAGCTCAAAGCTAGCCTGAACTATATAGTTAGACCCTGTCTCAAACCACCCCCCCATAGAAAACTTCAATACCATAACATGACAAGTTCAGCATAACTGATTTCTGCTGTCATTTATTAGGTTCTGACTTGAGAGATAAGAGGCAAGTCCTGTGACATTGTTCTCCATGGGGACACTCTTGGTGGCCTCCACTATCTTTGAAGAATTACGTCATGGATGCTTAGATATGAGTCATTTCCCCAAATTATTTTAACTCAAATAAAGTAACTATAGAACCCTTACCAGAAATTCAGCTGCCATGGTTGTTAATAATTATCTCAGAGCTATAATTGTCATGGCAGAAATTTGGGAAGAACTAACAGCTTATTAAGTCATGCTGAAAAGAATTCCACCACAAAGGAAAAGTTTGATTTCTATACTGGTTCCACAGATCCAGAAGGAATTCCTGACTGGGTCTTCCATGGAAGGTGTCTCTGTTGAATTAGCCCAAATAGCAAGGGCTGTCTTACACAGCCTTTTCAATGTCGCAGTCAATTCCAGGCCACAAGACACTGCTTTTAGCCAATGTCTTCCTGTGAACACATCCCAGATGTGCTCAATGTCATGTAGCCAAGATAACTAACAACCACTTTCTGAAATTACAACAAAATATCTCCATAAAAAGATGTCTTTTGAGGCCAGAAAAGTCTTGCTGAGAGTCTGTGAATATCTGGGAGGATTGCTTTGTTCCTGGTCACTCCCTGTTAAGCTGAGTCCAATGTCAAAACTTAAGCAACTCAAATCATTGCCTTTCATGGATAGGATGGATAATAAAAATGTTTTAATCTGAAAAAAGACTAAAGGGTTTCTTTTATTCTTGAGAAAGCTCAACACTGCTTTAATAGAGGTTAATAGCCTTAAGATATCAAGGAGTCCAAGAGCATAATATTTGAAATATTGATTCCACATTTGTTGCCATCCTTTTGGAAAAAATACACTACTAATCTTTTTTCCATTATGGACAATAAAATCAAGACATTATAAAAATGATACCACAATCAATATCCTAGAAAACTTAGCCCTCAGTGGGATATTCAAAAAGTATTAAAAATTGTAAACTAAAGATGTTTGATATGGTATTTTTCCTTAAAAAGTATTGATTAGCTTGCCTCTACAATCTCATTTGAACATTAAACTCAGTAGTGGCATAACTGATGTTTCTATAAGCTTTTAATGTCAGTATGTCTGAGTAAATATTTTTCCTCATTTGAGTTCCCTGGGATGGGGAGGACAGAATACACTTTTCATTTCAAATAAATTATTGTAACCATATCCTAATAGAATTATTTTTGGCCCATCATTATAATCAACCACTTCTTTAGGGAACTCCTTTGAGGAAATGTGGCAAATCTCTTATAATTTAGTTGTCTAATGGTTTGAATATCTTGATCTTTAAGTCTGAATGGCAGATGCCAATTTCTTTCTCTGTTCATTTTGCCCAGCTTTCTTAAGTTGAGAAACACAAATTTCAGTAGTAGTTGTCACATGTATCCACATGATACTTTTCATCAACATAATGACAGGTCATTATAATTTTGAAAGACATATGAATGCCTCAACAATGCTAGTAGAGCCCTTTATGAAAAATCAAAGACTGGAAAGTTTTAAGACCAATTATTCATATACCACAATGACAATCTCCCTCCACATTCCTTCCTTGTTTTTATTCATTATAAAGACATGTGTTACATTTCTACCATGTGTCAAGAACTATAAAAGGGGGTACAAAAAGCAATTCTGTAGCATATGCTAAAAGAATTTTTAAAACATGTACAGTTGAAATGTATGACACTGTTTTCCTATATAAGTAACCCTCACCAAATTATTTGATTCTATTTGTGAAATTTAAAACTTTAAACAGTAAATGCTAGTATTTAAGCAATTTGTGATGCTGGATATGAGTAACTTCAGCAATCCAGATTTATGGCATATCTTATCCTCAAGATAATCAGGGTTGCTGAGAAGGCTTTGTTAGGAGATGATTCCATACCTCACAAATGATAAGGACTAAAGGAAACTGTATTTATTTTCTTTGGGGCATAATAAAAGCCTCTCAATATTTGAATTCCAAGAAGGATAATGACTGTTATCAAACTCAGCAAACTCTCCCACCTCAACCATTTTAAATGCAAATTCTGCTTAAACTCAGAAGTTGAGGACTTATGTGACCCTCACCAACAATACTTAAGAATGGATTTCAGTTTGTAATTGTGTAGTTTCTGAGTAAGCAATATTCATCTGGTTTTTACAACACAAAGGCAAAACATTGAAAGGAGAGTAAGTAAGCATAAAATGTGCCAACAAGCTTTAGATATCATTTCCTTATTGAAGAAAAACTACTGAACTTACACATCATAAATCACTATCTCATAAAATTACACTCAGCTGGCACTGACACAGAACCACTAAAGTTAAGCCCATAATGCCATGGTACATAGTATAGAAACTTACTAGAGTACCATTTATTGCCGAAAATATGGAATCAATGGTGCCAATGCAAACACATACAGCAAAGGCTGGGAAATGGAGTTTCAAGCCTTCTGCAAAGACTGTTTTGCTAAGGGATGAGATGGAGAGCTTGATAATGCACTCAGCTTAAGGCAGGCAGATGTCAGAGATCACAAGAGGAGAAAGGAGAGGGGTAGGGATGGGAAGAAGTGAGAGGATAACCCTTGACTTGGATAATAACATGAATGCCAGTGGAAGAGGGGTCTTTCTCTCCGACAATGAAAAAAATCAGATTTAGCCTGCTCTTTTGGAGTCCTGTCCTTGGCTGCTGTGTTGCATTTTCACGGTGTGACTCCTGTTATATTTCCAGTGCCATTTAATAAAGACAGATACACAGATACAGCTTTGGAAGAAGATACAACAGGAGGTGAAGGATGATACAAAAAAGGCAGTAAGATAGGCACTATTGCCCCGTCCTCACCTTCCCGTGTCTATGGAAAACAGTGTCCTGCATGCTCAACACCAGCACTGCCCCTCAACTCCAAGCTGTGATCTACAGATCTACAAGCAGGAGAGTGGAGCTCACAGGCTGGGAGAGGAGCCTGCGCTCAGGAGAGCTGACAAGGAAACAATGTGGAGGAAGACAGTGAATCCCCACCACACACACACACACACACACACACACACACACACACACACACAGTGTGAAACACCTCATCCTTTCCCCAAAAAGAAAACGTGTGTGGTATATATACACAGTATGGCACTATTCATCCATAAAGAAAGATGAATTTGGGTCATTTTTTAAGAAAATGGAGCACTTTCAGTCCATAACGCTAAGTAAAATAAATCAGACACAGAAGGTTAAATATCACATGATTTCTCTTCTATGAGAAACCCAAAGTATAAATAATTTAAAGAGCAAAATAAAATAAAGATGATAGGAAAAACGGAGACTGGCATTGTGGAGATAGAAAGCGGACCCAAGGAGGGAGGAAGACAGGAGGGAAGGGATGGAAAGAGGAAATAAAAAGGACCAAGATGCAGTATATGTACTAAATACCCTATAATGAATATTTTCATTGCGTATTACAAACATATACTAATAAAAAATTTTAAAACAACAAGAAAAAATACTAGAAATAAAGTATTTTTGAAAGGGAGAAAACTGGCACTTGTATTATTTATCAGCCAATATGTACATGACAAAAGAAGTAGGAAGCTAAATTTTAATAAATTTAGAATTTCCTCTAACAGGAGGGAACTCTTTATGGATTTTATGAAACGAAGAAGGATTCTATACTGCTTAACTTCAAAGGGCAGTCTTGAGATATAAAAGAATATACACTGTTTCATACATAAGTTTAACTGATGAACGTTCCCTGCACTGAAAGACTGTGTTCTTTAGCAGAAATGATATATTTTAGAGAACAATATACTTTGCCTCCACCACTTGCTGGCTTTGTGATCTCAAGAATTTTATTTAACTGCCCTGAGACTTGGTTTCCCCATCTCTGGATAGTAATATCCACAATGTGGGGCTATTTAAGGATTAGAAAGCATGCCTTCTGTTTTAAGCCACGAGTACCACATAAACAGTGGCTGCAATATTTTATTTTGTAATGAAAGGAAAACAAGCTTCAATTTGGGGAAGATTTGCACAACTGATAACATATACAGGACATTACAATGCCTAGCATCACAAAGATGGGAATGCTTTTAGATGAGGAGGTAATACCCCGTTCTGACATTCTATACATTTTTAAAAAGCATTCATTTTGTAGATATTACTTTGAAGTCAATTCGATTAGTATGTTATCACTTCATAAAAATAACACCTACACAGCTTGTTAGGTTTCACCCACTCCCAGTGCATACATATACAAAGCAGAATTCTTCAGCAGACAGTTTAGACCAACTTTCCTTGAAGTAATGCTAGAAGGAAAGCAATATTCCACGTTCTGTGAGAAAGAGCTATTTTTCTCCTAATATTTATTTTTCACATTGAAAATGTAAGAAATATATAAAATATACTTCTAAAGTCATTATCATGTAATGACAGTTCATTGGAAAAGTTTGGAAGGTAAAATATTAATTAATAATTTCAGATGTAGCCTAATGAAAGACAGCACACTCATGATTGCAGATGATTCCAGGCTAACTCCTACTCTTGCTACAGAATGTCTATTGAAACAGGATTTTCATATCTTACTGAAAAACAAAGAAACCATCTTGACACTATGCATCATCCAAAGATCTATCTCAGCAACCTAACTCCTAATATTACATTACTACGTCAGCTTAAAGAGATAAGAATTCATTAATTTCCTTTTAAAATGTTGAGGTGTGTTATAATGTACAAAAAAAGGATAAAATTAAAGGTAATTCTATGTTATCTCATTTTTCTCATGAAATAAAATATTTCATTTATTTGTGTTTATTATATTAAAATTATATATATATATATCTAATTCTGATCATTTCTTACATCAATTTGCCCATGAGACCATATAGTTTGCCTACACTAATACATTTATGTACTCTCTTGATCTTCTAATTGTGTTCTATATGTGAACCATAATTTTCAAAGAACTTCACAGCAAAAATCTGAGGCAATGATTTACATGTTACGAAAAATAGAAATTCCTTAAGAGTTCATCAACATTTGAAAACACCAATGAAATTACTACCCAAAACAAATGAAGTCTCAGTTCAAACAAATCTAATGATGCCCAAGCTAGTTAAAAGGACAAAGTGTCAAATGTCCACCGTAGGAATGATCTTTTTCAAAAAGTCTCTAATGATGCTTATTATTGTGTTTTAAACATTATTTTGAAAATCATTTTGATTCCCTGTGACATATGCCATGGCAGACATTTTGCTACCTTTATATATCTAGAATGGTAACTGGAATCCAGGTAACTAAGAAAGCAAGAATATTTTTAATAACAAGCAAAGCACATTTAGAAGTAGAAGCATGACACCTTGTTAGAACTGCACTGCTAGCATCTGCATTATAAACAGATTTTCACAGACTTATAAATCACCTGTTGAATTTAGCTCCTAAAAAAAAAAAAAAGAAAAAACACTCTTGGGCTGAGAAGAACACTTAAATAAATTTCACTCCAGGTAAACCAGTTGTTTGGAATTAGTAAATTGAACAGAAGAACGTGAATTATTTCAGTGAACTACAAGTTCACAATACTCCCAAACTGGGAAAGAGTAAGTCAATGACTACCATTCTCTTTTTCTCTCTACAGTTTGTACATACATATAATATACAAATATATAAAGTTTATACCATTGGGTGGTAATGCACATATTGTAAAAAGTATTTATGAAGTCAACAAAGCATCACTGCTTTCTTCCCTAGGTCCTGCTAAACACAGATGGCTGAGTTCGCTTGGCTCTAAACAACACGTGAAGAAGTGCACCTACTCTGCTGTTTTATTTCACTGATTGTAACATATGAGGTATTTATGTTGTAAACTTTTTTTCTTAACATTTTAACATTGCTGAATTAAAGGTCACCTTAAAGTCAGTGGTGTGACATAGGTTAACTGGAAGTATTCTTTTTATTTTTCTAGTGATAAGGAAAATGATGGCATGTTTTAAGAGTTGATAGAATATTAGAATTGATGAAATACATTGAATGAAAAAATAAGTATGTCTTTTACTCCAGCATTTTACTAAGCTTCACAATATGTGGCATCACTTTTATATTCCTTTCTTAGCTGGTATAAAGTAAGATGGAACCATATTAGAAATTTGAGAATTTAACCTTTGTAATGAATTTTTTCCTTTTCAGCGCTTTTCCTTTTTCATGCTACATTTCTACATGACAGCCCAATGCATCACCATCTTGAGCTTGTGATGCCATATTTCCTTGCACTGAGTTGAGCTTGCATTCAAATTAGAAAGAAAATGGCAATACTGACAGAAATTAGAGATACATTTACCTTATACATCACAAGTAATGAAAAAGTAAGTAAGTAAGAGATGGATTAATGAACAGACATTTCTCAGACAAAGAAGTAGAAATAGCAAATAAATACATGAAAAAATGTTCAACATCACTGGTCATTCAAGAGATGCAAATGAAAACAATGCTGAGATTCCACTTCACTCCAGAAAGAATGGCTGCTATCATGAAATCAACCAATAACAAATGCTGGGGGCGCTGTGGGGAAAGAGGAACCCTGCTCCACTGCTGGTGGGAGTGTAGACTGGTGCAACCACTGTGGAAATCAGTATGGAGATACCTCAAAGAACTAGGACTGGAAGTCCCATTTGACCCCGCTATTCCACTGCTGGGGATCTTCCTCAAAGAATTAAAAGAATCATACCACAGTGATATATGTGCATCCATGTTCATAGCAGCATAATTTGTAATAGCTAAAACTTGGAAACAGCCCAAATGTCCCTCAACTGGAGACTGGATAAAGAAAATGTGTGTTTTTTTTATAAAATGGAGTACTACTCAGCCATAAAAAATGAGAAATTAGAGACATTTATAGCTAAGTGGATGCACATTGAGGTGATACTCTTAAGTGAAATAATAGGACACACATGAATAAATACTGAATAGTTTCTCTGGTGTGAGAAACTGAAAGTGTAAATAAGGACTAAATGTATAATAGGTAATGTGAAATAGGAAGAAAAGGGGCAAAGGGGAAGGAAGTGGGAGGGCTAGGGGGAAGGATAGAAGGGAATGGGATTAATATGAGAAAATGGAAAAATAGGAACAAAATCTTTGTAAATAGGGAGGAATGGAGGGGTTGAAGGGAGGGCTGGGCAATGGTGAAAAATAAGAACCAAGAGAGACTATGTAAAGGTGCAAATTTCCGATGATGAATGTCATTATATTGTATACCTAAAATGTACCAATGATTAGAATGAATAATCAAAAATGTAAAATAGGAAGAAAAGGTCCAAAGGGGTAGGGGTAGTGGGAGGGGCAGGGGAAAGGAAAGAAGGGAAAGCAAAAATGATGAGAAATGGAAGAAATGGAAATAAAGTCTTTGTAAATAGGGAAGGGTGGAGGGGGTGAAGGGAGGGCTAGGAATGGGGAAAAAATAAGAACCAAGATGCATTATGTAAAGGTACAATTCCCAATGAGAAATGTAATTGTGTTGTACACCTACAATGTACCAGTAAAAGAATTTAATTTAAAAAAAAAGAGAGATGGATTTAACTAATTTATGAAGCTTGGGCAGTTTGTTATGTCTCTTCCTTACAACCAATCCAAGTCATTTGACTTACAATCAAGTCCCCCAATAGTATTTGACATTCACTAGAATGGCAAAAATAAAAATGGCAAACAATAACACACGTTGGTAAGGATGTGGAAAAACTGGGCCCCTGATACATTGCAGATGGGAATATAGAATGGTACAGCTACTTTGGAAGACTCTTAAGAGAAATAAAAACATGTCCACACAAAACTTGTATGTGTATGGTCATAGCAGCTTTATTCATAATAGTTATAAAGTAGAAATAACCCAAATGTTCATCAAATGATGAAAAAAATGTACTATAGTAAATAAAATGTACTAAAAGCATACAATAGAATGTTGATTGTCAATAAAGGGGTATAAATACTAATGTACGCTACAGTATGAAGACTTAAACACATTATGTCAAGTGAAAAACCGTATACGGTACGGTTGTAAAGACAGTCACAAAAGAGCATCTACTATATAATTCCACTTATAGGAAATGTCCAGAAGAGGAAAATTTGGAGGCAGCAAGTAGATTGGTAGTTGCCAGGAGCCAAGGATGGAGAGAATGGGGAGTAACTGCTAATGGGTATGGAGTTCTTTTGGGGAGTGCTGAAAATAGCTCTCAACTTAGACATTGCTGCTCATTGCAAATCTGTGAACATACTAACCACCTCTGAATTGTTATTTTAGCAGAATTTTATGAATTTCAGTGAATTTTATGATATGTGAATACTTTCATAAAGCTGTTTTAGAAATAGAAAATAAACCCATTAGCTTGGTGAAGGAAAAAAATCACTCCTTAAATGATCTTACACTATATCTCTTAAAGGAAATAATGTCAGTTCCATCCAAATTTTTGCTAAGGAGACGAGCTGCTATTTGATACAAGTCCCCTCATTGAAGCACATCTGTGCGACAGATGCATTATGATGGCACACGTTTTGAATGTTACATCTGTTAGTGAAATGTAGCAAGGCTCAAACTGCTAATTAAATATGAAATTGTATGTGTCAATTAGGAGCCAGTTTCTTGTTAAAATTGCCTAATGTTTAAGGCACAATAAATTGAGCTCATCTCTGGGACTGTTTGTGTCTTGACCTGTGTGGGAAGGCAGCCCAATGCACCGAATATAGGCTAGACAGTTTCCATGGAGACCTCACACAGCTTGAGGTGTAGGGACTCAAAATTATAAACAACTTCATAGGAATTATACTTCCAAAAAATACGTTTCAATGTAAAAAAAATCATCTTCCTAAAGAAAAATGCCTGACTTCATTTTACTGATAAGTAGATAAAGTTTTGAGGGAGAGAGGTGGGGCAAATTTTTGTAAAGATAGTTCTTAAATTCCTTCAGAATTCATATTAGAAGAGATATTCAAAATATGTCTCTCTTCATAGGATTTACAGCCAACCTCGAGAGTTTAAAGATATTTGGCTTTTATAGAAACCAAGTACAATGATTGTTGCAGCTGAGTTTAATTAATCTAGCCACTGCATACTAATATGCTGGTCTTTCCAAATAAATGTACACTGTAATTACAACCAGGCTACTCCACCCACCATGCTTTTGCTCCTTCCCATGAAATATGACTACATAGCTTCCAGATGTAGCATAAAAGCCATGGTGTTATTTGCCAACCATTTCAGAATTAAACAAAGCATGAGTCAAACACATGTAGTTTCCTTAAGAAAAGAAGATACTTCCCACGCTACTTTACTAAGAAAACCTGACCACACACCTGTTTAATTAACATAGATTAGAAAAGGAAGTTCGAGAAAGAGCAAGTATCAGCTTTTTCCATGTTCCCAAATCACTTGCATTAGGCAATAAAGTCCCAAAACTCCAAAGACAATCAGCATGCGCAGAAATGCAGCTGTATTCTTTGGCCCACTTAACCCAGGTATTACAGAAAGACTAGCATAACTAAGGGAAAGGACACAAAATACTGTGATAATGAGGCAAATGAATCACTACATTTTAATCAAATTGAACTAATATTGCATCATGTATCAGAACAACTTCATGAATATAATTTCATGTCATGCTCACAGAAAGGCAACACCTAGTTTAGCAGCAAGAGTCATTGCTCTTGCTATTGGTCTTCCCAATATTTTTTTTTTGGTACTGGGGATCGAACTGGGGTCCTTGTGCTTGCACGGCAGGCAGCAAAACCACTAAGCTAAATCCCCGGCCCTTCCCAGTATTTATGAAGAGTGTCCATTCGTTTTAACATAAAATACACGCACCTTTTTGAAAAATTTAGAAAATGTTCATTAGAAGTGTTGAAGGCAGGAGCTGGTGGTAGAAGACCACAAAAAGAACTCAACCTAGAAAAATACTCCCATTAAATAGAACTGTGAACTAACAAAGTTTCTATACTGTCGCCAATTCTGCTCTGCTACTTTGTGTCATTAGCATCTTGATTTCACCAATGTCTTCCTGTTTTCTCAATCTCTTCTCACCTGAGCTCTTGGCAATCCTTTCCCTGCACTTTTTTTTTTTTTTTTTTTTTTTTTTGCTTCTGTAGTCCTTTTTCAAAAGAAGGGTCTCCACCAGCATCAGCCCCACTGTAGGGCAGAGGTGGTGTCTTAGTCACTTTCTCATCACTGAGACACAATACCAGACTCCCACAGCTAAAAGGGGAGAGTTTATAGAGGTTTCAGTTCATAGTTGGCTGGACCCACCACGGAAACAACACGGTGGAACACTCTGGTGAAGGACATCTGCCCACATCCACATCATGGCAGCTAGCAAACAGGGAGCAAAAGGAGGAGCCTGGGAGGGAGATAAGCTCTTGCAGGTCATGCCCCGAATGACCTGCCTCTTCCCCAAACAAGCTCCACCTCCTTACAGCACATTTAGCTATGGATTCATCAGTGGATTAACTCACTGAAGAGTACAGTGCCTCCGTGATCCAATCACCTTCCAAAAGCCCCGCCTCTGAATGTGAGTCTTTTGAGGAACATTCCAGATCCAAACCCTAACAAGCAGCCTTTGCACTCTACCATCATCAACAGCTCTTCCACAATCTTCAGGCCTCAGCTTAATTGTCACTTTTTGGGAAAGAATTGTTTTCCAGATCCCCTTCCCTAGCCTATCTTGCATGCTCTGCTTACACTCTCTTACAGCACTCTGGACTTTTCGCTAATTAAAGGAAATAAATTAATTACTCTCTCTCTCTCCAACTATTTGGTTGGTATCTGACTTTCTTGCTAAACTCTAAACTCTATAGGAGTGCAATAAATTGTCCATCAGTGCATCCAAGGCTGAGTAGACATTCAGTAATTCTTGTCTAATTATATACAATGCCTCATCTATTTTTCTCTATTTCCAAACACCTCTGTCTTCTGCCATTTTCATGATTTTCTAATAAGACTGTTTTTCATAGAGTTCATATTCTTGTTTATCAAAGTCATTTAAAAAGTTCTACTATGAAATATTCTTCATCCTACTTGGCCTGTGATGAGCAGAAAATAATCACTCTCAGTGCATGCAGAGCCAACACATAGACATGTATGTGACCATGTTTGGGACATGTGTGGGCCTAACCATGAACATGTTGAGGGTGGCCAGAGAGGGACTGCCCACTCCAGCTGCAAAGTAAGCCCTAGAGCCTAAGTCATCTCTCCCTTCCACTTCCACATTCAGGCTCCGTCACTTTCTTCCTTCCTGAATTCCTCCATGCCTTTCCACAGCATCTGCCCACTCTTAGCACTGACATCTTGTGCCCAGAAGCTTCTGTCATCTGGAACAACCTTGGGATACCTCTCTGCCTCATCTCCTCTTCATCTCCTTTCAACCCTTAGCCAGAAACAGCTCATCCCCTCTGCTTCACTTCTCCATGGACAGAGTGGGGGAAGGATCTTTAGCTCTAAAGCTTTGGAGCAGAACCTGCAGTAAAACACTGCAGTTATCATCACGAGGCACAGCGTGTGGCATGTTTTTCCCAGGGGATTTCATAGGCTATGAAAGTCATCTCTATTTGGCATTTTAAAAGCTCATAATTAAATCAGAATTAAGATTTATTATGATATTTCTACAATATTAAGATTTTAACTCTTAAAAAAAAAGAGATTAGTATAGTTTTTTCCTCCTTTGGAAAACATGGCTAGTTTTAGAGAAATCCATTGTCAGAGATAACATCAGATTTATCCTTGTCCTGCAAGTCTGGATTTAGCTACATGAGAAAAAGTGACAAACTCTCTAATTTCCTGCTAGAAGTGGCCATGTGCCGAAGGCTGGCCAGCTGGTTACCAAATCTTTTTCCTTTTTTTCTAGGCACACAACTGCACTACATTTTCTGGTCTTCTGCCCAGACAGGTGGATCCATGTGAGGAAGTCTGAGCAAATGCAAAATAATCAGAAGTCCTGTGGATCTGGCCCGTGTGGAAGCTCATCTTTTCCACTGTAGCTTTTGGCAGGATAGCAAAGCAACAGAGGAAGATACAGAGGGCACGGTGGGAGGAACTGGGGCCCTAAACTTCGAAGGAGGCTGCTTAGTAGGTGAGCTGCCTGACTAGGAGCACTCCCACTGGAATTGCAACTTTCATTATTCAACAGAAGTGAACTTTTACGATATTGTGGCCATGGCTACTTTCAGATGTAATTGTTTCTTTCGCTAGATTTCCCTTGAAGAACATAGTGTGTGGGTCAGTCTGAATGGGCCACCACTGCTCTTGTCCTGGGCTCTTGTCCAGGGTGTTTTGTCTAGAACAACCTCCGACCACAGAAACGCTGACCCTGAGCACACATTAGGTATGAAGCTGCCAGGAAAAGTCATCTGGGAATATCTCACCTGTGCCAAAATCTTTCCAGGGTCTCTCAAACTGTCTGAGTTTCCGGCATCTCTGCCTTATGTACCCTGCCCAATTTGTTCACTACCATAATTCATATTCTCTCTCTCTCTCTCTCTCTCTCTAACACACACACACACACACACACACACACACACACCCCTACTTCATCTTTCCCCATGGGAATCTCTGAATAGATCTAGTCTCAGAAAAGCTACCCAGAAGAAAAAATCAACTGACTTCAGACCACACAGATGCCATCAATTGTCTCAAAAGGCTCTCTAGCATTCAGCTGTGTTTCCACCAACCTTGTCATTTGTCCGTTTTCATCTGTCCCATATTTGAACCTCTGAAAATATTTCCCTTTGACAATGATGCATTCCATGTTAATAAGCCTCTGAAAGCACTCAGAAATCCCTCCATTAAGCACATATATCCTGAGAACAATGTGATACTTAGGAAAAATATGAAGCATTATTTTAATTTTATTTTATTATTTTACCAGCGAGTGCAGAAATGTGACCTAAATTCTTGTATAATCAGTTATCATGGAACAGTTTCCAATTAACTGCAATTTTTAAAAAGAGAAAGAGGAAAAAGGAAGAGGACAGGAAAACAACAAGAGTAAATAAATGATTGATGGTACGGGTAGTATTTGTATCAAGTTAGTTAGATACACAAAGAACAAAGTAATTATTCTTTTTTTCTCTAATGAAGTCCCAAAAGGGATTTATATGAATATCTACTGCAGATATGATATTTCTCAGCTTGAAAGAAATCCATACGAAAAGATATTCTTCTATGTTGGATCCATCAAGTTTCAACCTGGCTAGAAGTGATAATAATTACTGGAAAGTAAATTGTTATGATTTTGTCTGACTGCCTGTTGGTTTGGCACGTGCTCCTTCCAAGTCTGTTTGGAAATAATAGTACATCAAGCCATCTTGGGTGACTTATATAACCAGCTCCTATTGTCTGATAACTGTCAGTTTCCGTACATGCACTTACACTATTAGGACACTGATTTCACTTTATTTTCTCCCTTTTGCTGAGAATTGCACTTTAAAAAGAAAATTAATTTTAAAGCTTCATTTTAAATCTTAATTAAAGCCACTGTAAATTTGGTTACTAACAACACCCAACAAAGGAATAAGAGGTAATGAATAAATGACATTAAGTTATTTCTTTTTTTAATTTATCAATTAAAACAACAATTAATTCTTTAGGCAAAATCTAATTATCTTCTGCTGTCTAGATTTAAAACAACAGACCAAGAATCTAGCCTTTAAACAGAACTGAATCTGTGTATTTCTCATTAAATAAAAGTAAGATGATGGAAAATTCTTCTCCTAAACTCTGAGAAGTTTAACAAATATACGAAGTAATTTACACCTCCATTCTCACTAACATAATATGCCCTATCAAAACCAATAAGACACCTACAAGAATAGTAAAAAGAGTCTATGAAACCTTACTTAAATTGAACCAATTTTCTCCAGGACCAGCAAGAGAACAAGAAAAACACTTACAGATTAAAAAGGAAGCTCTAGGGGAAAAAAATGGAAGTTTTATGTCATTTAGTAATGAAAATAATTTTCCTGAAATATCCAAATACTAGCACCAAATTCTAATACCAAAGCTTTATTAAAGATAATAAAAGCAAGAAATATGAAAGCAACATCTCTCATTTTCTACAGTGAGTTTCTGGTGAAGTCTGAATATTATTTTCCCTTCCATGTTTGAACAGCACTTGCTGTAACTATTGTATTGTCTGTAAACTATCAAAGTCCTAATATTAAAATGCTATTCTTTGAAAGCACATACTGAGTTCAAGCATGTGCATGGTTAAATGAGTATCATTATGCTTCTCTTTGTGAAATCAGCAACAAGAACAAGAAGACCAAGGAAAATAAAATGAAACCCTTAAAAATCCATTTTCAGCAAAAGGAAAAAAACAGACAAAATTAGCAGACTATAAGAGATCTATAATGGCTGCCCACAGCAGCAGCCATTGGAGAGGATAAGCAGGAGAATGTGAAGAAAAGGACCGAGAAAGGCAAGCTAGTCCAGCAGCCCACCCAAATACAGGCAAAAATATACTCCCTGCAGTTAAGACACCCACCAAGAAATGCAAAAGCTACAGCTCACATTGGTATCAAGGGACGTCAGCGGTCTGAAAAGGCCATGTCAGAGATGAGGCTGTGGAGAGATCCATCCTGTAGTCATACCTGCAGGGTGTTTTGTGTATTTGTGATGGCAGAAAAGGAAAGAGCTTTTGGATCTCTTGTAACTGACTGGGTATATCAACAGAAAGAATATATACAAGGGATATGAAGGGGGAAGAAAAGTAATAAAAGCAATGCAAGAGCACTGTAAATAGCAATCTAAATTGTAAAGAGCAATGTAAATAGCACTCATTGGTTGTACATACAAATTAAATCACTACCAAAACATTTTTACTTTTTTTTTTCAGTGTTAGGGACCAAATCAAGGGGCCTCTACTGCTGAGAGACATGCTCAGCACTTTTTAAATTTTTTGAGACAAGACCTCACTAAATTGCCCAGGCTGGGCTTGAACTCGTGGTCCTCTTGCCTGAGTGCATCAGATTACACGTGGGCACCACCTAAATGGGCTTTGACATGAATTTGGCTTTTGCTGTTGTTGGTGTTGTTATTCTTTTTTATTTTATTGGTACATTTTAAGTATACGATATAATGACATTCATGATTGGAAATTTGTACCTTTACGTAATCTATCTTGGTTCTTATTTTTTCCCCATTCCCCTGCCCTCCCTTCAATCACTCCATCCCTCCTTATTTACAGAGACTTTGTTTCCATTTTTTCATTTTCTCATCCATTTGCTTCTTTCCTTTCTCCAACCCCCCCCCACTTCCCCTTCCCCTTTGCCCCTTTTCTTCCTATTTCACATTATCTATTATAACTTTTAGTCCTTATTTATACTTTCAGTTTCTCACACCAATGAAACTATTTGGTATTTACACATGTGTGTCCTATTTATTTCACTTAAAGAGTATCATTTAAATGTGCATCCATTCAGCTATAAATGTCTCTAATTTCTCATTCTTTATGGCTGAGTAGTACTCCATTTTATTAAAAAAACCCAAATTTTCTTTATCCAGTCTCCAGTTGATGGGCAACTGGACTGTTTCCAAGTTTTAGCTATTACAAACTGTGCTGTTATGAACATGAGTGCACATATATCACTGTGGTATGATTCTTTTAATTCTTTTGGGAAGATAACCAGCAGGGGAATAGCTGGGTCAAATGGGACTTCCAGCCCTAGTTCTTTGAGGTATCTCCATATGGATTTCCACAGTGGTTGCACCAGTCTACACTCCCAACAGTGGAGAAGGGTTCCTTTTTCCCCACAGCCCTGCCAGCATTTGCAAAGTAGATTCAATGTAATCCCAATTGAAATTCCAGCAGCATACTTCACAGACCTTGAGAAAACAATAAAAAAATTCATTTGGAACAAGAAGAGACCCAGATTAGCAAAAGCAACTCTAGGCAATAAAGACAAGGTAGGGAGTATCACAATCCCCAACTTGAAACTATACTACAAAGCTACTGTGATAAAAATAGCATGGTACTGGCAATGAAACAGATGCAAGGACCAGTGGAACAGACTAGAAGATGCAGAAAGGACTCCAGACACATTCAGCCACTTCATCTTAGACAAAGGGGCCAAACACCCTCACTGGAGGAAAGAGAGCGTCTTTAATTAAATGAAGCTGGAAAAATTGGGTTTCAACTTGCCAAAGATTAAACCTAAACCTATATCTTTCACCATGCACTAAACTAAAATTGAAATGAATTAAAGATCTAAATATTAAAACAGAAACACTGAACCAACTGTAAGAGAGGTTAGGTAGAACTCTCAAAGACACTGGCATAGGAAAAGACTTCACGAACAAAACTTCAGTCTCACATGATCTACCACAAATAATCAACAAGTGGGATCTCTTCTTATTAAAAAGCTTCTGTACAGCAAGAGAAACCACCAACAGAGTGAAGAGACAATCCACAATGTGGGAAAAAATTTTTACCAGCTGTTCCTCAGACAAAGGGCTACTATCTCGAATCTATAAAGAACTTAAAAAAGTCAGATCTCCCAAATTTAAAGACCCAATCCAAAAATGGACATTTGAAATGAACAGACACGTCTCAGGCAAAGAAGTAGAAATAGCAAATAAACATATGAAAAAATGTTCAACATTACTGGTCATTGGAGAGATGCAAATGAAAACAACACTGAGATTCCACCTCACCCCAGAAAGAATGGCTGCTATCACGAAATCAACCAATGACATGAATTTGTTTTTAAATGATGACATCATCTCTGTGCTGGAATACTGCACAGCAAAAGGGAATTCAGAAAGACATGGCAAAAAAAAAAGCAGTAAGAGGTGAAAGTAAGAAAATATTTCTTCAAGAAATAAATAATTAGAAGGGACATAAATGAGTTAGACACTACAGTAAATGGAGAGATACAGAAAAATAAAGTAAGATAAATATTTAAAAATCTTTTCGAAAGTTTAGAAACCATAAAAAAACAAGAAGACAGTGAATTGCAGATTAAGCATACACATAATTGAAGATTGAGGAAGACAATCAAAGAAATAGAAGATAATGAGTAGCCTAAGAAGAAATATTGAAAAAGAATTTCCCTAAGAATAAGAAACTTTGAGCAATGAAACACTGATAACAAAGAAGAAAACTAGGAACTAGTTTTTAAAGTCAGAACACAAATGATCTCTTGTATCTGAAAAAGAAAGTCTGCTTAAAAGCATATTCAAACTAAATTGCACAATTTCTAAAAAACAATAATTAAAATATATATTGGGAGATGCTATAGGATTCAGTTAAAGTAATGCTAAGAGAAAAATTAACATTATTAAATATAGAAATATGTAATGAGTTAGGAGAGAAAAATAAATAGCACTACTAAATATTTAAAACTTGCTCTTTGTATAAAAAGAGATTAACCATCAGACAGCCTAGTTTAAAGTTCATACAGTAAGTACTAAAATGTTGCAAAATAAAAACCAAAGAAATAGAAAAAAATTAAACAGATCATGAGATTTCCAATGATCAACATAATTTTTCAACTGCATATAAAATATTTTGAAAGTCTGAGTAAAATGAATAATTTTTTTGGAAAATATACTTCACCAAAACTGAATCCAAATGAGACAGAAAAGAGTCTAATGGATCCATTTCCATAGAAGAAATAAAAGAAACTATCAAAGAGTAAAAATTCAAAAAAAAAAAACAACCACAGATAGTTTAGCAAGAAAATTCTACAAAATTTAAAAGCCTATTTTAATGGTATTTAACTGTTTCAGAGTGGAAGAAAACAAGAAAAACTTCTCAATTCTTATGAAATAAGTAAAACTGATAGGAAAAATCTGAAAGTGGTCAACAAAAAAATCACAAAATTTTTATAAATAATATTGTGTACATTACATGTATGTGTGTTGGTGAATTCCATGACTCAGTGGAGTTTATTGCAGGAATGCAATGATGGCTCAATATTAAACATATTAGGAAACTATTTATCAAAGAAAAGGTTTAAGGAAGTATATTACATATTAAATATAAAAAGAAAAGTTATATGATCCTGCTTTATAGACACCAAATAGCCATTTTACAAGGTATAACCTCACTTCCAATCATATATATATATATATATCACTTCTGATCATATATATATATATATATCACTTCTGATCATATATATATATATATATATATATCACTTCTGATCATATATATATATATCTTAGCCCAAAAATCCATAATCATACTTCATGGGAAATATTAGAGATGGTCTCAATAAGGCCAGAAAGAGACAAAGATGTTCACTATTACCATTAATATTTTACGTGTGCTGGGCATACCCACAAAAACAATTAGCAGAGAGAAATGATTTAGAGATTAAGAAAATTGGAAACTATCAATATTTATAGATGATGCCACTTTATCCTGTGAATACCAAAGACAATAAAATGAAAAACTATTGAAAAGAGTAGGAGAATTCATTAAGGTAAAAAGATTTAAAACATGAAGAGGAGGGCCGGAGATTTAGCTCAGTGGCACTGCGCCTGCCTTGCAAGCGCAAGGTCCTGAGTTCAGTCCCCAGTACCAAAAAAAACATGAATAGGAGCTCTTATGTTCTGGTATGGCAAGACCAAGAAGATGTATTCTTAGGGAAAAAGAGCAACGCATGAAACAGGGGTATAGTAAGCAGTAGCGGATACAGTAAGGGGTATAGTAGGGGTATAGTACATATACTATATATATATAGTATACAACAAAGATAAGATATATTTATATTTGCTTGCGTATGTATAAAGAAATTCTAAAAAGGTATCTAAAAAGCCAATCACAGTGACAAAGTGGGAGTTGGCAGGAGGGTGGGAACAGGTACAAAGGGAGGTAGAAGAGAAACTATTCTCAGTACTTCTTTTTTTTGTATCATACAATGTATTGTCTATTCAAAAGGTAAGTTCAAAGTAATTCTTAACTGAAAGCGTTTTCTTAGAGTTCTCAAAGAAACATGCCAGTTATCAAACTATTGCTTCTCAGATTCAACTAGGCCCTTGTGATGCTGGGGATGGGATTTTACATATCCCATTTCTCCTTTGCTGGCTAAATACAGGACAGGCTTGGCCACAGGGAGAACATCAGGCTAGAGGAAGAAGGGACATGTTCCTTGCTGTCTGCTTCCAGTGGGCTCCCTAATTTGCTACCTGTTTCTGTAAGTGTCATTTCAGCCACAAAGGGTGTGTCCTGACCAAAGCTACAACTTAGGCAGTTTGTAGTCTTTCTGAGATGCCCTGCTATATCAGAAGCACCCGATTCTGACCTTTATGGAAGCCCCTGAAGTCTGCATCTCTGCCTCGTGGGAGCCCTCCTCTAAGACGTTCAAGGGTGAGTAATTTCAGTCTCTCCCCTTTGCTCTCACCCTGGGGATGACAGATGCTTTTGAAGTTGCCATGTATGTGACATTTTAGTGTTCTCTTCTAGCTTTCCATTACTTCAATTCCTAGTTATTAACTATTTATATTAAATTTTCCATTAACACTTTTTACTGTCCCCTAATTCAAATGTGATTGACAAATCAAGCAAATCTTTCATTTTGCTTTTTAAAGCACATGCCATTTATGAACTTGATTGATTGACTAGCTGGAGGGTAGATACCTTGTCGATATCTTCTGCAAGCTGAAAGAGCTTTGAAAAATAACAGCAGAACAAGTTGGGAATTAGGAAGAATTTGTTTATGTGAGGAAAATGACATGTTCCTTTTTGGACTACCTAGATAAGTTATTTCTTGGATGGAACAACATCACACAAGTACACCAATATCAGTCCTATAAGAGAAAGTACATTGAGGCCAGGGATTTAGCTCAGTGGTTCCGCCGCCTGCCTCGCAAGCACAAGGACCCGAGTTTGATCCCCCGTACAAAAAAAAGAGAGAAAGTACAATGAAGAGCCAGACTCTTTCCAGCACTCTGGGAGGCTGAGTCAGAAGACTGCCAAGTTTAACTCCAGCCAGGGTGATTTAGCAACTTGACAAGACCCTATTTCAAAATAACATATTTAAAAAGGGTTAGGGATGTAGCTCAGAGTGAAGGCTCTGGGCTCAATTCTCCGTGCTGCAAAAAATTTTTAAAAAGTCAGATTCTGCCTTTAACAGCTTCCTTTTTATGGTATAATTTCAATTTAATTTGGTTTATCACATGAATACATTTTGGGGTTGGTGCATTTTCAATGGTTATGCAACCTAAAAATGTCTGCCCAGAAGTTTGCTCACTCGTGATTGAGGCCTGGGAAATGATAAAATCCTTTATTATTATTTATTTTGGTAAGTGAAATATGAAAAATTTTTTTATTTATTATGTAATACAAATACTAAAATTTAAGTTAAAACCCGTAATCACTTTCATTCATATACTTGGAAATTGCATGATGACAGCTGCATAACCAAGACTTTTCCTAGAAAGTACATATTCTGCAAAGTTGCGTGAATGTTATTATTGTCAAAAGTTTTAGATTCACTGCATGCATGCTGAGTCCTTTCTGGCGTCTTTCCAAGCCTAGGCCATGATGCTTTGGTCCTGAAGTACATATGTTCATAACATGAATTTGGCCTTTTCAAACATTCCCCTTAAAATAAATATCTGTGCTACAAAACAAGACAATCACTGCAAAAAAAAAAAAAAAAAGGTAACTTAGAAAGGCAGGTGAGAAAAGGGATGCTCTGGGACCTCAGCCCCAGCAGTGATACCTCTTTTTTTTTGGTACTGGGGATCGAACTCAGGACCTTGCGCTTGCAAGGCAGGCAGCAGCACCACTGAGCTAAATCCCCAGCCTAATACCTCATCTTTTAAAGATGCAGACAGGAAAAGAAACAAACAAAAGCGAGACTCAATTATGGCAGGTAGGGGATTAGCTGGTTCCTTTCACTAGTTTGTAAAGAAGCAGAAACAAGTTACATTCACTGATGATAATGAGCCATCCTTCCATCACCAACTCATTAAACCAACTCTGAATTCACTCATTAACAAAGTTACACCAGCTACATCAATTTAAGACCTGCAGGCTAGCCTTTTTATAGCAGATGCCATTTACTGAATTACATTTCCCTCTATTTAGTCCTTTAGACTATTATCCAATACTACTGCTCTTTTAGCCACAGAATATTGTGTCTATTCTAGCAAGATGTATTTTTATTACAGTTTTACCTGAAACAAAAAGAACTATGTTTTTCTTTAAATATACGAGATAAATATTATTTCTATACACACAGACACACAAACACAAACACATACATAGAGTCAACCCCTGGTAACCACAGAGGATTGATTCTACCAACCTCAGATCCACATCCTTTGGATACCAAAATCCAGATGATCAAGTCCTACATATAAACTGGCATAATATTTGTATATAGCCTACATGATCCTCCAAATTACTTCAACTCATTTTTAGGTTACTTATAATACCTAACTGAATGTAAATAGTACTGAAATAGTTGGTATACTGTATTCTTAGTGAATAATGACAAGCAAAAAGTCTAAAAATGTTCAGTACAGATGCAATTTTCCTGTCATGTATTTTCAATCTGGGGACCCCACGAACATGGAGGGCTGACTGCATGCATATGTATCAGAAGTACAGCATAAAGTAGACGAGCTAGCTGCAGGGCTATCTCTGAAGCTCAGAATATTGTACAGGAAGTAGCTATCAATCCTTATCTTATATCAGAATCACCTGGAAGTTATTTAAAACCATACTTACCCAGATCTTTGCTCTAAGCATACCTAATCAGAATTGCCTCAACATATGGGCCCACCTGGCACCAGTCCATGGAGCAACATTTGTGGGCCATTAGTACTGTTGGTACGAAACACTAAAGATCTGTTTGGGAAGCCCATCCAGTTACCTCCTAGCAGCATAACCTTATGCAGCTCCTTATACCTTTATGCATCAGGTTTCTCTTTGGTTAGATGAAATAATCATACCTACTGCAGACAGCTGTAACAATGACATGAATGGAAAAGTACATGTGTCTGTTAAATGTCACACATAATTTAGATAATCTATTAAAGTGATAACTGCTAAAATCTGGGGGTTATTATATGTTAGAAAACAATTCTTATGAATACTCACATATATTAATGTCAGAATATAAGGTTACATTAAGCAAATTCTTGTGCTAAGGTTTTTAAAGGCTAAAAGAAAAAAGGCTCTTTGCAACAGGGAAAAAACTATGGCTGCATTGGTTTTGTTACAGTTTAAGATTACGTAAAATCACAAAAGAGCTGTACACATAATCCCTGTTGATATAACAAAACGGAAGCCTCTGCATAACATTTCAGTGTCTCTGGTTTCAAGTCAGTGTCTGAACAATTCAAAGGAACATCAATTCTTCCCAGGGCTTGTGGTGGAAAACTTCAATCCCATGTGTAGGAAAATGAGGGTAGAGATTGCTGGGAAACCTCTAATACTAGGGGCATAGGGGCCAAACTCCCTTATGACCCTGGTATTATAATAATCCCCAACTTCTTTCTCCGGTCCCAATTTCTCCACATCACAACTGCTACCTTCTTCCTCTATCCTAGACTTCCTCTTGTGAAAAGATATCAAGAAGTCTCAGCCACACAATGTGGGGTTAATTTCTGATGGTTTCCAATTCCTCAAATTGATCCGATACAGTCTCATAAAGAAAGTAAATTTGTTCAATACTAAAAGGTCACTTGAACTCACAATTTAAAATATTTGCTCACTAATGTTCCTTCCCTCCACCAAGTTATCACTGCATCAATTTCTTTATTCTCATTCATAGATCTTAACATTGGAAGAATAATACCGGCAGCCTTTCAAAGTCTCCAAAATAATGGCAAAATCTATTTTTAAAAATCTACTGCGGAGTATTTATTAAAAAAATATTTTTCTCTAGTCATGAGGGTTGAGCTTTCTTCCCCCTGCATTATTTATCTGGGTTACATAATGCTTGAATTTTACTCTTCAGTGGCATGATGATGTATATATAATGCAAATATCGTTGCTGGAATTACAATGGCAATTTATCCATTTATGTGCAGCTAATCAACCCATTTGCTTTCTAGTATACAGCAGTGGAAGCTTATCTTATGCAGCCTCACGGATCATTCAAAGCAACCTAATTGAATTTCAGGGCCAAGAGCATTGCACAGCACGTGACGAGGCCCCAGTGGTGCACGGTGCCAGACACTGCAGGCGTTACATAATCACATGCTGCTGTTGGCAGAGCAGTCTCGGTGGCTTGGCAGTCCATGTCTCCTCCAATCATGCCCTGCAGCTTTAATCTGCACACAGTGTTCACATGTACAGTCACATGTTTTGAGAATTTCATAGCAGCAAATAAAACAGGGACCATTTTCCCACTGGTAGAAACAGTTCATTAAAACCAGTCATACAGGACACAAGGTTATATCAGGCTTGGAGACTAAGCCTGCTGACACTAGGGCTTCTTTGTAGGCAACAAAGAAAGCAAATATAAAATATTCCATTTTTCAGACCCCTGAGGATGTACAATATTATCCCTGGCTTTTCAAACTGTGAAGGTGTGGGAACAATATATTTAAGACATTATAAAGAGTATAACCAATTGTCAAGCATGATCTAGGTATTCCTGAACATGAACCTCAGGGATCATTATCTATTCCAATCCTCAAATACTCCTCATTTTATTTCCTGAGATCAAGCAGAATATGCACAATTGTGAGATACTTAGAATACCTTGTTTTCAAGTAATGTTACTGGGTTTGTAAATACTGAGCTATACACCTAAATATTTTCTTTTGCTTTCTTTCCATTTTATTGTTAATGTTGTGCCCCATTGTAGAAATAGCTCTAAATTTGATAATGTGATATAGATGCCAAACAAAGTCCTATCTATCTTTTCTCTCCAAATTTTGAAAAATATGTCTCTATGTAAGATGCTATATTTGGGTGCACAGAAATGTCTGCAGATCTTTTCAAAAACAAGAGAGATCAGTTTAGTCTGTACCAGAGCTGTTTAATAGAACTTTCTGTATTGACAGAAAAAAGGCAAATAAAGGAAACAAAAAAAGTATATAAATCACATTTTTTCTGATTCCAAATGTATTTGTCTACACCCAATATTATCAACATAAACAATTTTTATTACAGTAGCTAAAATTAAGCAGGATATTAATTGTATACAAAGAACACTATTGAATAAAATTCTGAATAAAATGTGACTATGTTATAAGTGACTAGAATTGGAAAAGTTTTTCTTTGACTTCAAGTGATCTGACTATTTACAGGGAATTCAAACTATGGACAGGATGAAATAAAACATTTATTTTACATAATTTAAAACTTTAAATTTGAGAAAAACTCGGAGTGGGAAAATCACTTGTGAGACAGTGACACCTACTGATAAACTGTGATATTGCAGCCCAGCTTTAGAGGCTCTATTACCATCTCAGGGAAGAGACAAGGAAAAATAATTTCCAAAGATTTTGATGTAAAATATGTGCATCAGTACCATGAGGAAAACATAGGCATGGAAAACAAAGAATATCAGAGGAGAAATGTTCTCCTGTCCTTAAACCTTTCTATTCCTCACACTTCCCAAAGTCCAGGTCTTTGTGTCCTTCTGTAACAACTTCCTTACAACACTTTTCAGTTTGGAATTTGTAACACATATAGAAAGTCCATCCTTTTCAAGTGAATCAGACTTAGAATTACATTTCAGAAGTTCTCAACTGGATATCTACAATCCTCTCCTACTGACTTATACTGTGCTTATAGTGTCTCCCACCAATGGTATCACAGCAGGATTAACCTAACAGTCGGTCCCTGATCAAAAATCTTCCTTCGGTAACCTCAAATTCACTTACTGAAAAGTGAATTCCACTCCCAGAGCTTTGACTTTCGTACTCTTCATAACCTAATTTTTGCTCTTCAAATTTTTATCCCAGTGCTACTGAAACAAAACTTTGCACCATGTAAATAGGATTGCCTCCATCAAGTGCTTTGGCTGATTTGTTCACAAACCACTTCTTGGACAAAGCATTTTTCATTTATCCCTTGTGTTTCATACTATCCACTGTTTCCAAACTTGTCTGATGTGTTCTCTCTACAACCTTGGACTTACCCTATCAGACTTACTGCTTAATAAGGCACTTCTGTATTAATCCCCCATGTTCGTCTTTGAACACAGTTCAAACATTCCATTTAGATTGTCAGCCATGATAACCCAGCCCCCGGCTGCAACCTCCAACCCAGGCCATCACTGCAACATTCTGCTCCATGTTCTCTGTCCCTTGTGCGGGACTCAGGTACTGCCCCCTACAATCCAACACACACTATCTCCAGCTCTTTGTTCACGCTCTTACACAGCCTGGAATGCCCTCTTTCTTTCTTCTTTGATTATATAAGGTGCATTCTTTATTCATTTTTAAATCTTTATGAATCAGTCAAAGACACTGTGTATGCCCTACAGATAGAGTAATAAACAAGATTCTTACTTTCCTGGGAGTTATCAGATAATTTAGGGAGACAAATAATGAACAAGTAAACAACAACAAAAATAAAACCAGATGTATGCATTTTTGAAATTTTTATTTAAAAAGAAAATAAATAGGATGTTACAGTGGAGAAGGACTAGAGAAAGTTATTTTAGATTGAGTTGTCAAGAAAGTTACGTGAGCTCTAAGTGTGACATTTTAGCTAATATCTGAAGCATGAAAGGAGTCAAGGTTGACAAAGAGCTAAAGGAACAGAATTCCAGGCACATGGAATGACAAAATGCAAAACACCTAAGTAGAGAGAAGTGATCTTTTTTTGAAGAACAGAAATGACTCCATTTGGCTACACTATAATTAAATAAGAGCAAGAAGTTGAAAACCTGGCACAAGCTAGATCACACAGAGCCCTACTGATTCTAGTAACAAACATAAATTTTCTTTTAAAGACCAACAGAAAAACTTCAAAGGATATTAATGGAGAACGATATGATCGGATTTATGACTTACAACTATTACTGTCTGGGAAGAACAGATTGAAAGTTAAAGACAATGGAAGCAAAGAAACAAATGAGGTTATGTGACAGTCCAGGAGGGAATATACTGATGACTTAGTCAGGGTTAACAGGCTTAAACAAGGGGGTGACAGGGTAGATAGGCAGTTGGGTGTATTCAAGAAACATTCACAGGTTCAGTGGGACTAGCTGATGTATCTACCATATGTGGTGAGTGATAAGATGGAATCAAGAATGACACATGAGGTTTTAGTTGAGTAACTTAGAGGATCTTTATGACTAAAGAGAATGTAGAGCGGGGGCAGGGCTCCAAAGGATCAGCCCTTGGGATATTTGAGGCCCAGCTCAATTTCTACTTTCTTCATGAAATTTCCTATTACCAAACAGCCCATTAGAATCTATTTCTGAAAAGTAACAGCAACACTGACTCCTATCTAGTGTCTCAAGCTTTATGAATAATTCCTAGGAAATAGTTTGTATCCATCCCAACCCAGGCAAATGTCTTTGGTGCATGACTTACATTCAGCCTTGCTATGGTTTGTATCTGTCTAGATGTCCTCCCCAAAGCCTCATGCACTCATAGGTGGAGCTTTTCAGAGGTGGCTGGATCTAGGGTGTATGAATGTGGATTATAAGGGTGTGTGATACTGGGATTAAGGGTGTATGGTACTAAATTAGTCCTATTGGTTTAGCATACTTCTGGATGTGGATAATGGAAAGGCCCACCTTGGGTGTGGGTGGCATCACCCAAAAGCCTAGATGGGATAAAGGGAAAGGGAGGCTAGCTGCTGCTGCTGCTGCTGCTGCTGCTGCTGCTGCTGCTGCTTGTTACCTGCCACTGGCTCCTACCTGCCATGCCATGAACTGTTTCTCCTTTGTGATGCCCCTCTGCCATGCCATTCTGCCTTGGAACCACCTCGCTATGGACTGAAATATCTACAACCTGTGAACCAGAATAAATCTTTCTTGCTTTAACTTGGGGGTGTCAGGTATTTTGTCTCAGCGATGAAAGAAGTAACTAAGACAAAACTCTAACACCAACATAGTTCATTTAGCACACAACTGCTACTTAGTGTGGTGCCTCAGAAATTGGTATTATACTTTGTGTGTAGCTAGCTTTTGATCAATATTTATAGTTTGTGATGTAGAGTGCAATGTCTAAAGAATAGTTGAGCTCTGGAAATTTTATTAAATAGGACATCACCAATCAATATACTTCTGGTATAAACATTTGGCAATTTGAGGGATTGAAATCAAGTAAATACCTTTTAATTCAAGTATATTAGTAGGCTTTTGGGGATAATCAGTCCCAAATATTCATTTTACAATACTTTTCTCTATTCAGTTTTAACTGAAACATACTTACACTAATGATTCTTAACCTCACAGAGCAAAGGAAGGAATGGTACAGTGAAACTGAAAGTAACGAATAGTTTAGCAGAACCATAAAATGAGATACAAAGACTGATGGCTTGTTATTGATCAGATGTGTTTCTGTAAGGAAATAAGACTTCTTCTCACTATAAAGCAAGGGGTACACATATACTGTATTTCCATAGATAAGTGAACTTCCTCCTTGCCTCATGTGTCCCACATAATGAGACTTCCATTCGTGATACTCCTGACTTCTCTCTGCTCACCTATTCACTTTTCCTTGGAAAAGAGGAAGGACCTTGTGTGACTGGGGAGATACTCAGCAAAGTCTCTCCAGGGTTCTGCCTGACCATAAGGGCCAGTGAATTCTAGGATTCTCTCCACATGCTCCAGGAGTCTTGGTTCTTTAGTGGAGTCTGAAGTGTTACTAGGCTAAGAGGAAATGCTAGAAGACACTCACAGATCTAAAGCCATGCTCCAGTTAAATATTCCAGTTATGCAGGTGACATTTTGGTATAAACCTGAACGACTCCTACGTCTTTCCATGGTTCCAAATCCTAGAAAAAAAGATGTTATTTAAGTGGCCTCCTCAAATGCAAAAATTAACTAATTGTTGGAAACTGAACCAGAAAGAGTGTTAAATTCTTGTTCTACTCCAAACTAAATACAAGTCTGACATAATTGCATCTTTCAGGAACTTTTATGTATCTATTCCAGAGAAACAGTGTCTGTCCCATCGTGTTCTTCATATTCTTGCCTAATCATTACAGTGGCACCTATCTGCATAAAAAACAGAAGGAAGAAGCTGGACTAAAACAAAGTTTTCTTCACAGTCTGCAGAAAACCTGTTCAAAATTAAATCACAGAAGAATGAACCTTTAAGTCACATATCTTTTGAATGTTCACAAGATTCAATCTTCCTCCAAATTGTAATTGCCTTTTTCCCTTGACATTACTGCCATTTGGATGTTCAAAATATCATGCAAAGGGGACATGGTTACTTGGCCAGAGTTCATTGCCTCTGCTTTCTCTGTGTGTCTGAGGAAACCTGGCAGGAGCAGAATGATTCTGCGCCTACCTGGTTCAGTTCTGTACTGTACGAATTTGCTGTGCAAGCACCAGAGACACAAAAATGGGTTAAGATTCCTCCTATCATCTTTCCTTTTTCAGTAACTGGCACCCCGACTCTTCCTGCTACCCAAGCCACAGTCTGTAGAGTCCTGTTTGACTCCTCTTCCTCTTGAATCTTGTATGTAACCTATTGGCAAAACTTATCCACTCAAACTTCAAGGTTTCTCCAGAATCCTATGACTTTCCACCTCCGCGGTCATCACCCTGGTACAGGGCACCTTCATTTCTCACCTGGATGACTGCAACCAGCTCTTTCAAATCCTCCCTGCTGTCACTCTTGTCCTTTCAGCTGTACTCTCTATAGCAGACAGAGTGGTCCCTGTGAACCACAAGTCAGAATGAACTTGCTTCCATACTCATTGAACTCTTGTCTAACTCAGGAAAAACCAAAGTCCTTCAGTGTCCTGCAAAGGTCTAGCTGATTGGACCCTGGCCCACCTCTCTCATCTCATTGCCTAGGACTGCCTGTCATGAATGACATCTTCTCCAGGCATACTAGCTCCTTGTGTTTCTCAAACATAGCATGTGAGCCTCTGACTCAGATCAGTAGGACGTGCTGTTTCCTCTGCCTGCCATGTTCCCTACATGATCCTTACATTCCCTGATTCCTGCTTTCTACTAACTTCCAGACCTGTGCCTGGTGTAGGATTCTCTGAGTTAGGAGACCTTCCTCAAGTCTCTTGTCAAATGGTTTTGATTGAACCTCTACCATGGCAGAGAAGTACCCTCTTAACACCCCATACAGACACACAGCCATCACTCTCCATGCTTGCTGTCTTTATCCTGATCGAGGCAGCAGAGTAACTAGTATTAGAGAGAAAAATCCTAGGAACTATATGCCTAGATTCTAATGCCAGTAAGTTACCAGCTGGTTCTGTCTATGGAACCTGGGACAAACAAATTCACCTCTCTGTACTGCAGTTTTGCCATCTGCAAAACAAAGATTGAAATTATACCTTCTACACCAAGTAGCTATGAGATTGAGTAACTATATAAAGTACATCTAACATCCTTAAAATGATTCCCAGGACCTCTGAACATTCAATTACTATTGGCTGTTGTAGTTTTCATCACAGTATTCTCCCCTTCCTGACACACACTTGTTATATACTCTTTTTGTCATCCCCTCACCCACTGGAATGAAGCTCCACACAAGCATGGAACTTGTCCTATCATTTTGTTTTCTTTTTCTTTCATGACTGTAACTTCAGTATCTAGTATGGTTCTTGGTACATGGTAGGGATGCAATCAGAATAACTTTTTTCCTTATAGTCTTGTAGATTAGCTTAAGTGTACCCTAAAAATACTTCTAAAAAGGATTTTATATACTCTGTAATCACAATAACAACACAAAGCTTTAAAAGAGAATCAGAGAGGTATGTAACAAGGGGACCTCAAAAGGTCACATGGCTCAATTTTTGGCTTTGAATTTAACTTGGCAGATGACACAAGTGACAGCCAAAGGGTAATGCAGCAAGAGACTCATATCCCTAGCCAGTATTCTGTATGTTGTTCAAAGTTGCTGTTTTGTTTTTTGGTGGTGGTGGTACTGGGAACTGAACCCAAGATTTGCGCATGCTGTACCACTAAGATATATTCCTAGCTCCTGAAAAGTATTTTCAAATGCCATATTTGGTCTGTATAGAGTCAAACTGACTACGCTTATTTTTAAGAGTTGCAGAGTCAACAAAGTATGACTAATAGTTTGTTTTCTCATTCATATGTGATCAGAAAAGTAGTGAACTTCTCAAGTACTTATTCTGCAACTGTGCACATCTGAAGGCCTCAAAGACCAAGAGGCCACAAAATCCTTGAAACTATTTGGGCCATTCTCTTGTGTCCATATATGTATTTTGGAAACATTATTTATATTGCCAATATTAATCATCTGATGATATTGTTCATTGAAGGTCACTTTCCCCATTGATCCTGGAGATTTTTATCCTTCTTGATAAATTGGGCGCAAATGTAGGAGGAAGACTTTATTGTCTTTGACCCCAACTGCAGCTAGGAGTCCACACAGCCATAGTCTCCACATCCTGTAACTCTTGCTCTTCATTTCTACCTTCAAGAGCTGTGCCTAGTGTAGGAGTTTCTGTGGTCAGTTTCAACCCACTGTTGGGTTGGATTCTTAAATATGTGTATGGTTCTGGATAAAAAGCCCATGTTTATGTAACTTTTTCAGACATTATAGTCTTTCCACATGAGATTGTAGCAATAAGTTCAGAAAATAAAACAACTTTCTATAACTATTTTATTTCCTTATTTGGGGTTCTCTTAATGCACATTATCTAATTTATAAATATTAGATCATAAAAAAATTACATTCAGCAGAAGAGCTGAGAACAGATAAAAGCCCAAAATAAATCTTTTTAGAGTTAAACCCTTTTATGATTCCATTTAGATCCACTTTTATTGTTGAACTATCAACACTTTGGGGTTTGGATAGCACTGAATGCTAAGTGTGTTTGTCAATTAAATCAGTTACAGTAAATTATTTTTATTCTAAATACACTTAGGAGTAAGATAAAAGATAGATACCTGAGAACCAAGTATGTTCATTTCTGTGTCTGGTTCTTTTGGATCACCATACATACACACTGGACTTAGCTAATGCACCTCATCATATTCTGCCCACTGAAATATGTGAGGCAACATGAAATACAAACCAGTGTAATTCAGTACACTGCAAGACATTCCAATAAATGTACTGATAATAACAGCAGTGAACAATAAAACTGGACAAAAGATTTTGACATTAGAGTCTGAAATCTATTCTTAACCATTTATTTACCACATACTGAAGGCATGTGTAGTAAACCAGAGTAAAAATTAAATACAGAGAAAGTCAGCAATAACAGTTTTTACTGTTTTTACAGTAAACAGTAAATTGTTTTTTTAAAAAAGTTTTCTGGATTTTTTTCATTCCTCCACATTTATAGCAATGCTCTGATGATTGTCACTCTCTAGCAGGTTAGTCTGCCTCCTCACTTTCAGAACAGTATGTTTCAGTCTTGTTTTTAACAGGTGGTATATTCTCACATACACCTATGACTTCCTGCCACATGTCTGTTGCATTTACATAAGCCTATAAATGTGTATCTGAATGAGCAAGAAAATTTCCTTTTCCTGTATAAAGTAACCCAGAGCCTGAGAACCTCACAGCAAAGATTATACCAATATCAAAACACAAATGCCCAAAACTCAACTTAATTATGCAGAATCACTTGTTTGAGGACAGAAGGAGTTATTCTGTGAATGTACTGTGAAGTTGTATTTTTCTGACACTGCTATTCTTTCTTTTGTTGGCATGAGAGAATTGGTTTAAAACATACCATAAGTAGAAAATTTACACCTAAGGAAATAAAGTAATGCTAACTTAAAATATCAAAAAATATACCATAAATTATAAATCTGATGAAAGTAATGAGTCATTTTCTTAAAAGAATGAGAATTTATTATTTCATTGTAATAGCTCATATACAGGCACAAAGAATAAGTCACTGAGATTTGACCATATTGTGGCCCCAAATTAATGTTTTTGTTTGTTCTACGTTTTTTAAAAAATTCACTTTATGTAGATAATAGGAATAACCACTGGTATTTTAAAAGCTGGCTGCTTAACAAGCTAAGCAGCAAAAGTGTGTATTTTGGTTTATGAAAATTTGTAAATAGTATGAAACATGTCTTTAAAAATCATATTTTTCAATAAAGGATTTCTTTTTTTTTCTTTCTGTTTTTCAGTGCTGGGGAGAGAACCAAGCACCTTTTGCATGCTAGGCAAGTGGCCTACCACTGAGCCATACCCTCATCCCTCAATGCAGAATTTTAAGTATACATTTTGCAAGGAGAAGACTGGAATGATGAAATGATATTCCAAATAATTACTGAATTTGTAGCAAGAGAAAATTCCAAAGGTCATATCTGAAGCTTGCAATTCTTCATGATCATGCTGAAACATCCAGAGATGCTCAATAAAATAATGGACTACAAATTGAAGAGCTGACCCAAGGCTAAGATTGCCAGACAGTATGATTCTATTGAAGTTTCAAATTCTCTCATTTTGTTTTTGCAGAACGACTCAGCTCTATATAGTGTTTCAACTTTAAGCTCAACAATCTATGTCTGTAATTCTCGGTGGCCCTGGAGTTTTATGCCAATTACCTGTTTTCTTTGAACATTAAGATATAAAACGAGGAAAGCAAAACCACTTTGTATGTTTCTTCTGTTGGTTTGGGCTGATTTAAATAATAATGTTTAGAAAGAACTTCCTAAATCTGTTTATAGATGCCAGCAATCTGCTCAGTGCAGTTTGGCTGCCCTCAACAAAATGAGCATAGAAGCAGCAACACACAAACCGTTTGCACATGTCTCATCTGTGAGTAAATTAAAGACTGAGTTGGTGCAAGGTCTGAATAAGGATATGTTCGAAAATTCATGGGTTCAAGCTCTAATGCTAGTACCTCAGAATATGACTGTATTTGCAGATGGGACCTTTAAAAAGATAATTACATTAAAGTGAGGCCATTAGAGAAGGCCCTAATTCAATAACTGGTGTTCTTATAGCAAGAAATTTGAATACAGACACATTCAGAGGGAAGACGATGGGAAGATGCAAGATGGCCATCTACAAGCCAAGAAGAGAGGCAGGACGCAGGTCCTTCCTTCCGGGCCCTCAGAAGGAATTAAGCCAGCCAATATTTTCATCTTGGACTTCTAGAATTGTGAGCAAATAAATTTCTGTGGTCTGAACCACTCAGTCTTTGTATGGTAGCCCTCACATATTAATAGAGATGCTATCATTTCATTTCTTGTATAATAGGTGCTGGTTTTCTGACTAAAACCATAAAAGCAAGCCAAGATTTTCTGCAAATACTCCTCTCCTGGTGCTGAATGCCTGATCAGAGGGACACTGCTCAAAATGTCCTTTCTCTGAATCACATGGAATAACCACCTGTCATGGCAGTGGCCTTCCTAAAGTGGCCTTCACCTAGTCGTTAGCATTAGGCCCAATCATGGACTAGTTCTCCAATTTTGGAATATTTTCTTTGCTCCCTAGAATAAAGACACTGCAGAAATACTCAGTATGCTCTTTCCAGGAACCATCCCTGCAAGAAGAATCTGCAAGACTGTACATAAACATGTAACTCTCATAAAACTTCCAGAAAAGGGCACACTTGGGAGAGAGATGACACTTGCCGACGGATCTCAGGGGAGATTGTGCTTGATCTCAACTATGACATCGGTTCCTAATTCCTGATACAGCCTGGAAAGCAAGACATAAATATCTCTTCCACTCAAAATACAAATTTTACATGATTTTTTTCTAGAACTGAAGAAATGTCAGCTTCATGCCATCAGTGAGTTACTACATTTTCCAATTATTAATTCTCCTTAACAAGAGAGTATTCTGACTTTAACAATGAATGAAAAAGGAAGGAAGAAGTGAAGGAAGGAAGGAAGGAAGGAAGGAGGGAGGGAGGGAGGGAAAAGGAGAAAATGAAGAGAGAGCAGGAAGAAGAGTCCAAATCTCTTATAAAAACCAGTGAAAGAAGCTTCCCTCTTAAGACTTTATAATGTGCTTTGGAAAAAGAGAGGTCAAGTTAAATGTTGAACAGGTAGTTTATTAAGAAATAAAAGAAATCATGGCATTGTGATCAATTAGTCTCCTTCAAATTTAGTCACTTGCTGTTTGGTCTCATTGGCTTCACATGAGCTGATGACTTTGCTTACAGACCTTAGCATTAAGTATCTATGTGAAACACTTTTAAGGTTGAAATTTGTTTAATTAATTCAGAAATAATTAAAAACATTTAAAATGTTCCAAATTACTGATCTCTAAAGCTAACAGTAAAATACATCAAGACCAACCATATATAATAAAGATGAGCTACAAAAAGATGCATAGCACTTAGAATAATTTATATGTGCTATTTAGGGTCTGGTAGATGCCACAGAACTCCAGTAAAACTTTATCAACAATCATTAAATAATGTTCTTTGGTAGGGGATGTGGTAAACTGCGTATTTCATCAAAGAGCTTTCAGATAGCTTCTCATGCACATATCTTAGAAATTAGTATGTATTCAATGCCATGACAGAACACTCTGGCTGTTCAGAGTCCAATTCAAGATCACAATCCAGTTTTAAAGTTTATAGTTCCAGACTAAGAAGGAATAATTTTCTACCTAAGGACTAAATCAATCCGGTACTTGGGAAATGCAAGTTTAAAGGTCTTCCTGAGCTAATTTGAAAGGCTTAAGTGAAAGATTTCTTTTTGCAAAATTAACGCAGAAGGATTATTCCAATGGCAATAAAGAAAAAATAATTCTAATGTAAAGAAAAAGTCACAAATTTTTACGTTAGACATTATAAAGCCCCCATTTTAAAAATAATAATTTTTTCATAAGAAAATCCTTTTTTGTTGTGCTATGGGAAAATTATTTAAAGATGGTACATTTAAAGAAGAAAAGAATCCAAAAAGAACAATTTGCATGCCAGTCAAGATCTCAAAGATTAATATTTATGAAAACAATTGGCAAACAACAGTCCATGATCCAAGAACAAAAAATGTTGTAGCAGATGTCTTGCCAAGAGGGTACAGACTCTGGGAAGTAGCATACTTTCATCCATATGTTTTCTCAGCCTTAAGAAAAGATATCTTCAGTCATTTCAATTTTGGAGAACACAGAGTGGCTGAGCATACGGCGAAGTAGAAGTGTTTTTATAAGGAAACTCTGAGCCAAGATTTCTTGCTGCATTTAGAAAGAGGTGGCAAACACATTTAAGTGAAACATGAATAGAAAATTAGTCAAGTAACTTATCTAAAAACTCCATCTATCAAGATTTTGTAGAAGAAATTATGGTAGTCTTTGGTTGTTTTGGCATGCTTGATACGCACTTCCCCCACCTTTTAGCAAGAATATTCCAATATTTTTAGGAGGAACAAACCCTTCTCTCTTCCATGCTGTTTTGTTAGGAGAAAGGTTAGTGCCCTGACTTCGAGACAGCTGCTCCACAGTTGAGCTTGTGTCTACAAAATCTAAGGCTAATAAGCAGAAGAAGGGAGTAAGCTGGAAAAAAGGGAAATTAGAAGGGTCAGTGCCTGTGACTAGAACAAAGTAGGATCCTAAAAAGTGTAGCTAAAGAAGCAAAGGGAAGGCAGAAGAGTACAGGCCAGTGCATTGGCGCATCTGAATTAGAAATTGTGGAGAAGAACCAATTCCTGCTGATGAAAACTTCCAAGATTTTATCAAAGTGAGTGGTGGGCATGACAGGAGAAGGTTGGTGAAAATACAGGGATCAAGGGTCCAAGAGGCCAGAGCACTGGACACACCCATGTGGACTGAAGCCACCCTGGATGATGGCAGGTCTGAGGGACAAGGCACAGAATGAACATGTGCTAGGATCCAAAGTCCTGGGTGGATGAGAGAGAGTGAGGGAGAAAGTGGCAGGTGCCAGCATGACAGTCAAGGACCTTCACCTCAAAGGAGCTAAGGACTCCAGAAGAAGCCAGAGGAATCAGTACTGAAGTAACACTAGGAAGGCACAAGGATAAGATGCCCCCTTCATGGAGGATGAGTGAGAAAAGAGACCCTAGTTGACACAGTTGCTGAGAAAGCAGGCTGAGGTCAGGACACAGACAGCCTTCATATAAAGCAAGGAGGAGGAACCACTTCGAGAAGGGGGCAAGGATATAGGAGAGTTTCCTGAGTGAGGATTCCAGAGGAAGACAGGAAGAGCTGAAGAGACCAAGGAGAACAGCAATAACAAGGAAACATGGAATCCCATGGGAGACAGAGGAAGGACTTGGTATTTACATTTCATGCACTGATTGGTAAAACCATGGTGGAACTGACATCAGCATTCTCTTTCAAGAGAGTGGGGAATCAGCCTAGTAGCCAGAGTATTGTCTAACTCTGCCAATGGGATGGGGACTCTTAGCCAACTCTACACATGGCAGAGCCTATCCATCCAATGAATAAATGGTCACATGGACCCTGGTGGTAGATGGCAAGGAGTCTAAAAATCCATCCTTCTCAAAGAGATGCCCAAGTGAGAGGTTACAGGTTGGTTACCTTTTATCTTTTGGCAAACACTTCCCTGATTATTTATTATACTCTGGAATTGTGAGAGAAAATGAGATCAGCTCAATACCTAGGAAGGAATGATATGGAAGTACATGTCTCTGAGTTAATACCTTTAGCATCATGCTACCTCTCTGAGCTACATTATAAGCATTTGATCTGAATTTAGGCTCTCTCTCTCCCTGTCTGTCAGTCTGTCTCTCTGTCTATCTTTCTCTCTCTCTCTCTCTGTTTTGTTTTGTGGGGGTTTTTGTCCATATGTTTGTTTGTTGCAGTATTGGGGATGGAATCCAGTACTTATTGCATGCTGGGCAAGTGCTCTACCACTGACCTACATCCACAATTTTAATGGTTCACTTCTCCTCATTTAGATTATTTTGTGCACTGGACTCACTATACCAAGTTGCCATGTCGTGTTCATTAATATATCACATTTGTTTTGTTTTCCCTATTTGATAATTATATAAGTAATATATAAAAACTCAACCAAAAGCTAAGAACAACCAAGAAAAGGTAAGCCTAACAACTTCACCGAGCTTTCTGAAAATATCCAAACTGTTGTTTGTAACTAAGATTTATCCAAAAATGCTTAAGATTTTCAAGTACCAGATGGAACCTGCAGGAAGCAAGCCTATTCTGAAGAAATCAGTAAATGGTAGATATTCAAAGTCACTACACACAAGAAAAATATCTTAAGGTGATTTGTTTTATTTTAAGCAAGAAAAAGTTTTCCTCTGACAGCAAGGCATGAAATTCCTAAGCTTTGTAAGTTGGTATCACAGCAGAATGAAAGACACTATCATGCAGTGCTTAGAAATATGGATATTAAAGCCCAAAAGTCTGTCATTTCAACCTGGTTTTACCATTTTGTTGTTGTTGTTGCTGTTGTTGTGTAAACTTGAGCATGTTTCTTAACCTTTTTTGTGCTACAATTCCTCAGTGTATTACTACAAGGGTTAAATGAATTACAATATAACATAGTAAATACCATAAAAACCTTAGTTACTATTATTATTCAGGGCATGTCTCTGAAATGGGTGAGAATACTGCGTATTTCCCTTTGTAAAAATTATTTCTATTTTTAAGATTTGCTTGAACTTTCAGGTTTCTAGGAAGTTTGAGGCAGTAGCTTGGAAAACTGAAAGAAAATTCAAATTATTATTTATTTTCACCAGCATTATTTAACTCCCTGTCATATGGAGAAACACTACAGACCCTGATTCACACTCGAGCTCGGTCAGTACTAAGCACAGATTTTTACTGGCACATTTCACACTCTGTGTGTTTCTTCTTAGTCATAACATAAAGATTAAAGTAATACTTGCTACCTCCAAGTTATTATGATGATCTAAGTAGACACAGATACTTTGCTATCTTGCAAACAGCTTTCTCTAGCTATGTACAATGGACAGCAGTTAACAACAACAACAACCACTATCATAATGTGGGTTTAGTGCCGCCTATACTAGGTCGTGTCTCTCTTGTGTGAGGACCTGTTCAAATAATGGTCCAGAAGTTAATGTATCTGATAGGATAAGTCAAATGTATCAGGCCAGATCTTCTCTGTAGCCTGCATATTCCTACCCATGCTCACAATGGTCACAGCACAGAGCATCTCCAAACACCAATTTTGTCACGTGGCCAGAGATTCTGATGCTACCTGAGTCCAATACTTAATGGATTTTGCAGGGAGCTACTCTCATTGATCTAGCTTAATGTCCTGTTCCAATGACTGGACCTTAGTCTCTCCCCAGATTCCCCACTGCTCCCATGTTCTCCTGGTTTCACAGGCAGCTTTTTCCTGCTTCAAAGACTACATGATATTTCTGCTTCTTTTGTGACCTGACTCTACTGCTTGTTCTTTACCAGGCCCCTTCTCAGAGAAGCAGCCTTTCCTGGAACAGAGGCCCACTGGCTGGAGCTCCCACCTGCTGACCTTCAGACCACAGCATCCTTCCTTTGTTCTAACCTGTGCAGCTGAGTGCCCACCACTCCTGTGCACAGTGTCTGGGGATCCCTCACATCTCCTGTATTCCTTTCCAGGCCACACCACAAGCAGAGAATGCAACAGCCATTGGATATGCTACTTTTTGCAAGACAGTCTCCTTCATCGGCTTTCTGTGCAGCAGCTCTCTGCCTTTGGGCCAGCTTTGCAACTGTGTCAAGCATAAAGAAGCCTAGGAGTAGTTATAAGAAGATGGAGACCTCTACTCCCTCAACACTCCATAAAGAATTATGGGGGCATGAGTCTCTCAGAGGGAAATGAGGCAGGAGAACAGGGGATGGCTATGACTGGCTGGGAAAGTAGGTGTGACCTGTTAATTACAAAATCCTGGGTCACATGCACAGAACAGTTCCCAAAGCCCTGCATGTTGACTTTGCAAGAACTCCGGCAAGTTTTTGATAGGACGGCCTAGATCTGATGTCAGCCTCACAGGTGGGAGATATAAACAGGTATAGTTGACATTGAGCTCTTGCTACTGTATCCCTACACAATAGTCCACCTTCACACTATTGTGTATACTTTTTTTCCCTACATTTACATGGCCCAAACTTCCTCTGCAGAGCATCTTCTTTTCCCTACCTTTACTATATGTACAACTTTGCCACTGTCAAAATAAAAAGTAAAGAAATGTGTAGTTTTCTGGGCTATAAAGATATGCAAAATAGAATTTGAAGTAATACTTGTAGAATCTATTTCTTGGCTAGGAGTAGTGAAGGTCAATGTGGTGGACTTGCAGACTGTGTAAGTCAGTCAATCGGCCCACAAACACTTAGTGAGCAATGATTGTGTGCAGAGCACAATGCTGAACACTGGAAATTCTTCACTGAATACAATCAACAGCCTCTACTCTCAGATAGTGCAACACTTTGTAGAATGAGGACCAGAACTGTAGCTTCAAAGACTTTCATAGAACTAAAAGGCTTTCTGGACATTTCTTCACCTTGTGTTATAAATGGAAACAATCCTCAGAGTTTCTGATTTGTTTAAATAACAGACTGCACATCAAAGAAAACCTTTATAAGACATGATATAAAAATGTGTATAAAATAAGATATATATGTTTATATAAGTTAAACTAGTTATGCAATACTTCCTGGAAAAGGGTTTAGGTTACATTTAGGTAGAAATGATTAATATAATTTAATAGTGCATTAAATTTACTTTTTCCTTTTTCTTCTTTATTATGAACACTCCTCTTCTTCCTTCTCCTCCCATGTTTTTCTTTTTAATGTTACCTAAATTTGTTAATCACAAGACTGTTTTTCACCCCAAATCATTAGCTACCAACTACCTTACACTTAACTTACAAGAGGAAATGAATGATGCTCATTTTCTGAATGCAAGTAATATTTTCATTATGACCTTTTATTCTCAGATCTCTATAGAATCAGAGCACATTTCAAAAGCCATTATGGCAATGAGCATAAAATTTTTGTGTCAGAGTTTGAAATGAGAAAGTAGAGGCAAGGTATAATTGAAGAATTTTGTGAAGTTACAGTAGTTATAATAAATCTACTGAATTAACAACATTTAAAGCCTAAACAAATGACTAAGCCAGCCCAGTAATTGAAAAGAATAAATTTATAAAAGCAACTAGTGCTTTTATGCCCACTTTAATGGTCAAAGTCTCTTTGTCTAGATGAAAATATAAAATAAAAATCCAAAGTGGAATAACACATCAATTGTTTCTAAATCAGATATTTTATTACAAAAGACATTAACATATTTTCATACTTGTAAATATTTTGTCACCTAGTGAAAAGCACAACATGTACACACAATATACATGTAGAGGAATGATGAGGACAATACATGTTCACAGGGCCACTTATTGTGTGTAGTTTAAAACACTAGAGAGAATACTTACATTGCATAACAAATTTGCACCCATCTCTAAAAAGTATTTATTAAGAAAATCACTAAATTCAGCAGATATTGTAGCTGAAATTTATTTCCTATACCAAAATAGTTATTACTGAATTCTTAAGCTACAATGCACTGTATGGAGCATTTTTACCTAAATTTGTTTGTCTGATAGAAAGTGAAATTAGTATATGCAAAGAAGGTAAATGGTTCTGCAAAGATTCTTACAATAAGAGGAGCTTGATACAATTTATAAATTTGCAACAATATGATTACTTCTGGGACTGACAGGTTTGCATATTTGATGTAGGAGTTAAGTTTCTTGATAGGAAGCTGACATTCTTTTTTTTTGCTGTGCCTCAAAATCAGAAATAAAAGATTAGTTACAATGATTTTTTTTCTCTTGCTGAGGAAAAGAATACATTATTAACTCAGGTGACAGCAAAGTTTAGAGTTTAAAAAAACCTGAGGACATCTTAAAAATAACTCAAGACATCATTTCTTAAAGATCTTTATCCTATGTCACTCCAGATACCAACTCTGAAATCAAGAAGCTACTATCTGCTATCATCCTCTAAAGTATCAATATCACCCATGCTACCTGGGCATTTGTAAAGATCACAGATCTCAATCAGATGTTACACTGTTTGTTGAATACCAGATTTCCACAAGGGGCTGTCTATAATCATCATCTTACAAAGTACTGCTTAGAACTTTTATATCTAACATTCTGGTTCCTAACAACTCAGACAATGATTATAAGGAGGGCATGGATGTGAGTGGAGGTTTCTGATCCAGATCTGTAGGTCTGTAAAATGAATCTTAAATGTCTCCAATATGATTTATCTTATTCTTCCCAATAAACATGACCTAAAATCGCCAAGCCTTTCCTTAACATCTCACTGAACAAACTATGGCTTCCAGTATACATGTAGGCAAGTTTTGTCAAGAATAAAATTAAAGAATTTTTCATTTTGCTTAGTTGTATGTCTGACAAGGTAGGAGAGTTGGGATCATGAATCCTACAGCATAATCCCATGTTTGGATCTAGCATGCTTAGCTAAGAGTGTGAGGTTAGGAGATGAAATGGTGCAATTGGAATCCCAGCTCTCCTTACAGATTCACGATCTACATTTCATATTCTACTACACTTCAGTTTCTTCCTCCATAAAAGGGAGATAATACTACCTATGACACAGGTTGATGATTAAATAAAATAACACATATAAAGGATTGGGAACAGTACCTGAAATCTGGCAAGCTCTTAATAAATGCTAGCTATTATTTTTTTAAAACTAGTACTTAAAACTGCAGGATAGCTTATATAACCAGCTTCTGTATCCCTCTGCCATACTATTCCAAGGATATATGGCATTTTAAATCTGAAGAACAGTACAAAAGCCCAGGATTCAATCCCCAGTACTACAAAAAATTATTTTAAAAAGAGCCATAAATCTACCAGACAAAAGTGCACTAACCTTTCTTATTATCAGTATACAAAATTTGTAAAAGTTGCCTGCAATCTAGGAAATAAAAGTTTAGGCAGAGAGGCAGGAGGTCCAATTTAAGCCCTAGCTCTGCCCTTCTCTATGTGACCTCAGATAAATCACGTAACCTCTTTGGATCTCAGTGACACCTATCTCAGCTGTTAAACAGAGCCTGTACTAAACATCCAGATACAGCCTGGATGTATGTGAGTAATTCTATTGAGAAGGTAATCACCACTTGCTAGCTCATAAGTACTTCCCATCAGCTCTTCCACAAAAAGTAATATGGGGAGCACTGAGGAGGCCTGTTTAGATTGTTCTCCATGATGGCAAATGTATGCATTGAGAGTTCCACAGATTCAGTGGATAAGGAAGGCAGAAGGAAGAGGCAGAGAGGACACATGAGGACCTGGAACGTCCTGGCAGTGAGGAGGCCCTGCAGGTTTCTGAAAGGCTCTCATGACCTCTTGCCTCGATTATTACAGGAGTCCTCTAGCCTTTGACTGAACCCACTGGTGACTGTTGGAAAGCTGTGTCATTCATTTTGTATTTCCAGTATTTCCTAGCACAATAACCAGTATTTAAGAGTTGACCACAATATATGTTTTGAGTAATGAGTGAATGTCCCCCAATCTCATCTTAGTGGTCCCTGATTGGCTATGTCCTCGGGTACACTCATGTCCCGTGATGTGACGCTGAAATGTGAAAACAGTGGTCCCACTCCCCTCAAGGAGATCTCGGAGGACTGGACCACTGGGATTTCCCAGACAGAAATGAAAGCCTGAACTAGTGACAGCTGTGGGAATGGAAAGGAGAAAATATGATGTTAAGAGTTTGGAAGATAAACTAGTCGAAGTAAAATCTTACTTGATTTCTTTCCTATTTCCCTTTAGAATAATTCAGTAAAGATCTGTCACATCAAATTGGAAGATTTGCCTCGTATCTCCAGTTAAACACAAATTGTCGTAATTTCCCCCCTCCAGAAAGTATACTGATGTGATTTTCTACTTTAAAAATCTAGTACTTCAGTCAAAATCAAGTAATGTTTTAAGAAATCAGAGAAAGACAACAAAAAACCCCAAGGAACTCTATTTATTATTTTATGAAAGTCTAACTTATTACTAAAACTTACAAGCATTTTTTTGAATCCTGTGTCAGAGAAATATTTGCTAAAATTGCATCCACCATCTCTATTTCAAAACTTTAATTTACTTCCCTAATACAGTTTAAATGATGAACAGAACCAAAGCAAAGAAGAGGGATTTTCACTAATAAACCCACACACAAATGGAGTACTCTGAAGTAATGCTCCTCCTATAATAACCAAGATTTTATTATGTTTTTCCTCTGCTATAGGAATGCATTTTAAAATCACTGTACTTATTTTGGAATTGGCATGTTTATAAATTAATAAATATGGTCCTTACAGTTTTCAAATATCAGATGATTAGTATTTGTAGAAACAGACCAAAAAGTTCTTAAAGAGCATAGTACTAATTTCGTTGGATATCTAATATAAAAATATGAGATACCAGCTCAAAATTTTAAAAACTTCTAGATTCATATTTTATACTGCAGTATATTACCCGGGGTATTAAAATGCTGCTAGCTACCTCTTAATGAGTACCTGAGCTGTCATTTTTAATAACAGATGACAATTGTTATCTATAAGTTGATATTTCCCTGAAAGGCATCTGATAAGAACTTAATATAGTTAAGAATAGAAACTGGCTATTCCATTTGTGAAAAATTGCATTATTTTATCATGCTTGGCATAATATCAAAAATAACATATATAATTATAATTTTTTTAAAACCAATGGATGTCAAAATAGACATTCTATTAAGAAGCAGAAATTTATACAAAATCTAAGTAAGCACCTCAGTCATTTGTTTTAAAAGGTCATCTGGTGTACTGAAGCAAAAAGAAGAAAACTATATATATATCCAAGACAGAATTTATAAAACAAATAAACCAAATGTTTAGGCCACTCTAAAGTAATTATACAATTGTAAACCGTATGTTATAGCATTCTAGAAATCTTATATCATTAAATACTAAAAAATTTAAAGTACCTCTTCCACAAAGCTGTCTTTCTTCTCTAGCATTTCTCGTAGTGTCTGAAGAATTTTGATGCACAGTTTTTCTTCTTTCTCCATGAGTTTCTTTGTATGATTGATCAACCTTAAAGCAAAACATTAGACTTTAACAAGGACAGTGATTTCAAGCTACAAACAAGCATTATAGGCTATAAGAAAAAAAAATCACACTTTGAGAATAGGAAGTAAACCAGAAGCATGTTTTCAAATGTTTTAAAATTATACTTCTGCTTATACATTTTCTATTATTAAAAAATATTTTATGTTTTCTGGGTGTGAGGAAGGTACCACCAATGACAGTGAGGCAAAGGAAGCAGAGAAATGAGAAGAAGGTGAGAGATGAGGAGGGCACGTGACAGGGTGAGGGTCTAAGAAGCAATACAGAAATGCCACAGCCAACCTGGCCAATGACGACACAAGACACATGGAAGAGGAAGACGGGCAGCTCACAGACCCCTGAGGTGTAGAGACTGGCTAGTGTCTGGGTGGTGATACTTCTAAACGACATCTACTTCATACTAAAGGAGTAGCACACAGGGAAGGCTATTACAGCCACAGTCATAACCATGATTTCCTTTTAGACCTACTGAGTCTTGACAAGGTGTTGCATATTCCTGTGTTTGAGTCGAGTGGGCAGAAAGAGGAAGTGTTCAGAAGCTCTCTTTGCAAGAAAAGTGAAGCTTACCTCCCTAAAACTTCCACCCTGGGTTCTTTCATGTGAGTCTCTGAACACATGGAAACAGTTTTGTTGGACACTGGAAATTTCTTTTGAGTTTTTTGTTTCTCTCAGAGGATTTTCATTTTCTTTAAGCTAACTATTATTCTGCATAATATTTTGTGTCCAAGAGCACAAATCATTTTTAGTAAATTTTAGTAAAATAGTGTAACTTGATCTTCAGTAAAGTGCTTGCGGCACAACTGATCTTGGGTAAAACAAAATTTCACATGATTCGACTTTCGAGGACTATATTTTAACATGGATTTTAGGCCTTTCATATACTTTTCAGATTTTTGTTAAATTTCAGAAGAGTGAAAAGCAGAAGTGTTACGGGCCATCTCAGTTTGGAGACACGTAGTCACTTACTTGGACATGAAAGCGCCACATCTTATTCTTGCATCACTTCCCTCAGGGAAGAGCAGCTCTGGGCTGTACAGTACATCAACCAACACAGAGAACTCAGCCTGCACCATTGGGCTGAACTGCTGCTCCAAGGAGGCCACCACATCCTAAAACACAAAGCACCAGAGAAGCCAAGAGGAAGCCTAGTCAGATTTCACTGTTGGCAGATATGGCAAACCTAAGAAATACTAATCAGGAACGAGATCTAGGAATTCTAGAGAATACGGACCACATTTTCCCATGGCACCATATATCTGTGCTTTCATAGAGTCTGGCTTCATGTATAAATACTGCTTGGGTCTTTGGTCTGTTTTTGTTTTTGCTTTTTTCCATTTACAATATAAAGGAAGGGTGGGTAACCATAACATTTCTAAAAATGTAAGAGGAAACTTCAAGAAAGCCATTGAACAGACTTTTCAGAGTCGATGATTGCAATGGAAACACAGCAAAATGAAATAAATTGGAGGCATACTGAGGAACAGCTTAAATTTTTTTTTCATGTCTTTGGTCATCCAGAACTAATGATTTCTTCTAAAGGAATAATTTATCGATATATTATTTGAAGCATGTTAATATTATACAGGGTTCAATGACATTCATTGCTGTTTCAAATTATACTTAATGATAGACCCTCACTCACCTACCTAACAGCCTTTCTGCCTTATTCTTTGGTAAAAGAATCTAAGTGTTGCTTCTGAATCTGACAGCAACATTCTCAGGGAGATGAGCTTCCTTAGCTCAATCAACTTGATTAGTTTAAACCAGTGATGGGCATCTCATTTTCCTCCTCTAGCAAATGGTCTCAGCATGACTGCATGATACAGTCCCAACCAATGAGACATCAAGGAAAGTCAGATGTATTTCTAAAATTAACCACAAACAATGATACTTTCTTGAGCAGTCTTTACAAGTTAAAGCATCCCCCTTTCATTTTTAAACTGTTAGGAGACAAAAATAAATCTTTTCACATTAAGCAACAATTTATTCACCCACAGCTATGGCAGATTTTGCTAAGCAGAAAACTTCTTATTATTCTCAGCTACAGAAGCTCAATGGGAGTTACCACCTTCTTGAGTTCTTATGGACAGATTTCAAGAGTTAACTTATCTTTAACCCGGACTTTCTCTTTCACTACAGGTGATCCTTCCTCCTTCAACTATCTAAATAAGCTTTCTGAGAAATTCCTAGTAACAGTTAAAAGAGACTACCAGGAAAGAAATAACATCAGGAAGAAAACTAGATATTATGTCAAGATGGGAGAAGAGTCCACGTACCAAATATGACCATGTATGTTCAGAGAAATGTCACTAAAATGTATCCTTCTTTTGTCTCTTTACTTTCTTTACTGAACAAATGTTGCTATGGCTGCTATGATGTATACTCTGTCTTTATCTATTACCTTGATCGTGGGCCAACTATGTAACCTAAGTCTTTATTTCCCCATGTGAAAACTTGGGATAATGATACAAGCAATCACAGGACCTTGCTGTGAGGATTAAAAGTGAGTGTCTAGAAGAGCCATTTGCTTGATTTAAATGTTAGTAATCATTATTATTGGGCATCAGTGAGCTGGGATCCTCACTGTTGACACAGTCAGTGGGAACTTTTCGGTCCTCATCTTACTGAATCACTGCTGTGTATTTTACATACTGGTTCCTACACTTTGAAATAATGTCTGCTCTTGAATTCTGTGATACCACACTTTATTTTCCATCCATGTTTGACCATTCCTTTACCAATTTCTGGTAGCTCCGAGTCCTTTTCTCTACTACATCTACAATTTCTTCTGAGAGATCCCATCTAATTCTCTGATTTTAATATCATATATATGCTAGAACATCCCACATTAATATTTCCACATTGACCTCTTTCCACACCTGTTCAGACTCACATATCCAACTATCAAATTGGCATCCAGTATCTAAATAGGCAGCTCAGACTTTAAGTTCTCAAAGAAACTTCCTAGTTCCAACTTTCTCCCAACCCCTTTCCTATGTCAGCAATGACATAATCATATTAAACCCAGAGTCATCCTTGATTCCTCTCTCCATTACCCTACAACTCATCCATACATCCACCAAGTCTTGTTGGTCCTAAACCAAATATGTGCAAAATGCATCCATGTCCAAAATTAATTACCAGTGTTATCTTCCTCTTAGCCAAGCTATTGTCATCTTTTGGCTGAATTAACACAAAGCAACCGAACTAGACTCACTGCTTCCATGTCTGGTTCCCGTATGTGATATCAGAGCATATTAAGTAATATACAGTCATTAACAATAACCCAAAGCAACTTTGACCTGGAAGATAGGCATTTTTAAAAGGTAGTGGTGGTAGGGAGTTGTAAAGTCTGTCCCCAAAGATAATTTGATATTTTCAACCATAATGTCTTCATGAAACACACATTTTTAAAACAGGAATTTAGAGAATATTAAAGCCATTGCATATTGTCATTGTACCTGTAATTTTTCAATAATATTCCTATAATCCCAAGCAGGCCCTCCAAGAGCTTCCTTAAAGCGTGGTCCAGAGCGAGCTGAAAGTCTCCAGCCCATGGCTGCTCTCTGTACCATATTTGAATGGCTCTTCATGAAAAGGGTATTGACTTGACTGTCGAGATCCACTGGAATCGCTATTCCACGATTTTTTGCTGAAAAAGAAAGATTTAAAATATTTCCCTCTTAATTTGACTAAACCTTCTTATGCATTATCCAAACACTCTTAGGAACATAGAACAAAAAGAAAAAATATTGGGCCAGGGATTTAGCTCAGTGGTTCCGTCGCCTGCCTCACAAGCACAAGGACCCAAGTTCGATCCCTGGTACCAAAAAAAAAAAAAATTAAATCTTTAAACTCTGCCATTAAATTGTTTTATATAACTGCAACAGCTTTTAAACTGAAAGTATTTCAACTTTTCAGACCAATTACTGAATTGGGTTCATTAAACATTCAAGAAGTTATTTGATTTCTCAGTGACTAATGTGGAAATGTACTTCATACAGCATCAATGTGGAAAAACACTGTAAAACAACCATGCAAATTTTTACTTTCCCAGATTCCAAAGAAAATAAGAAACCAGACAAACAACACACAGTGAAATCCTGTCAATTTATTCACTGATTTAATCAGTGTGTGTGTATGCACAAAATTGCATGTGATATAGAATCTGAGAGTAGAAATTAAAAGATGTAGAGTGTAAAACAATCTGCATTGGAGGACAACACATAGTTCATGTCTTTTTTTTCCCCAAGATTCACTGAAATCTGTATTTTAACAGACTTATATCACAGCAACAGTGAAAACTGAGAATGCTTGCCACAAGAAAGGCAGGAATGCTTAGGCATCTCTGCGAGACAGGATGAGGATGGGACCAGTCCATTACAGAACGAAGAGAAGAAACTGCCCCACAAGGGATTCAGGTTACAGCAGTTCTTCTAAGGCACACTCAGCCAATACAAGGTGTGTCATGGGGCACGGAGAAGTCACCTGGGGCGAGCCACTCATTAAAGCATCACACCTGAAGAGCAGGGAAGGTAAAACCCTCCTCCCTCACACTAACATAAACAGAGCAGTTGGCAGCAGCAATTTTACCTAGAGGATAAATACAGAAATATAGGTATGTTCTCTCAAGAAATGAGAATACCTGTCTGGAAAGAATGCCAAAGGAAAGGGTTAGGACTTGAAGATAGCTTGATGTAACTCCAAAAAAACATCAGGTAAGGGTTATGTAAAAAGAGGGAAGTCAGAAAAAGAAGTTCCAACAGAGAAAGAAAATATATTGAAGACTAACTCCTGAGCAAAGCCTCCATTATTTTAACATTTGCTGGTATTCTCAACCTGTCTTCTGCTACACACACACACACACACACACGCACACACACGCACGCACACAAGGGAAAGTCTACATGTCATTTGTTCAGTCCCTCTCACAGAACTCCAGTTCAGCACTGTCATATATGTGAGGATTCTAGTAGAAAAACAGACCCCCAAACTGCAGTGGAGACCCCGGCCTGCCCCCATGTCAGTCATTATCGGGCTCCATCCTTAAGAACACGCGACGGATCACAAACAAAACCAACCCCAGTGGACCCCAATGAAAACAAGTGATTCAAGGAAGAGCAAAAAGTAATTCTAATTATTGTCCTCAGAGAATTTGAGTATATACTGCATCCAAAAGAGTAGAAAACCAGAAAAAAAGACATCATAGAAATTAAAATGTAACCACACACGTTTACGCACAAGTAAACACTTCAAAAGGTAGGTGAAAAGAAAAGGATAGGAATAAAGTTGGTAATCTAGAAAAGGAAATCAATGAAACTACTAAAATATGAAGCATGAAAAAAATCAAAAGGGAAAATAAACTAAAGATTATGTAGTAGGGAGGGTCGACCCAGGAAGTCATATACTAACAAAAACTAGTTGCAGGAAGAAATAACAGACCTAATGGATGGGAAAAAAATATTGGGAAATTTCTTTGAGCTGAAGACAGGTGTAAGTTTCCAAATTGAAAGGGCTTACTGTGTTTTAAGTAGGATTAAATAAGCATATTGCATGCATATTTAGAATAGAACTGTAAAATGCTATTATGGGTTGAATTATTGTACCCTCCCAAAGTAGCTTGAAGTCTTAATCATCAATACCCATGAATATGACTGTATTTGCGAATCATTTCTTTGCAGATGTAAGCAAGTTGAATTAAAGTCATACTGAATTCGGCTGGACCCTCATCCAATTTGACTGGTGTCATTGTAAGAAGAGGAGAAGAAGCACAGAGATGCACACAGAAGGAAAACTATCACGTAAAGATGGAGGCAAGAAATGGGTTTATGCAGCTGCAAGCCATGAAATACCAACCACTGCCAGCACCCACAGAGGCTAAGTGAAAAGCACAGAGCAGGTTCTTCCTTGAGCCCTTCAGAGAACACGGTGCTGCCATCACCCTGATTTCAGAATTCTAAGCTCCAGAACTCCCAGGACTACATTTCAGCTATAAGCCACTACCTATGGTAATTTGTGTGGGCAGCCATGGAAAGTAACAAAAAATGTCAAGAGTAAAGAGAAAATCTCAAGAACTTCCAGAGAGCAGAGAGGGTTCCCAGAAATAATCAGACTTCTTATCATCACTGCTGAATACTAGAACACAGTGGAATGTCTTTAAAGATGAGAGAGATAATTTGAAATAGGAAAAAAGGTCCAAAGACGAAGGCGTGAAGGGCGGGGAAGGGGAAAGGAAAAGAGGGAAAGGAAAAACTATGAGAAAAGAAAAAAAAATGGAAATGAAATCTATGTAAACAGGGAAGGGCAGAGGGGGTGAAGGGTGCATAGGTAATGGGGAAAAAAAAAAGAACCAAGATACATCATGTACAGGTACAAACACCCAATGATGAATGTAAACGAATTGTATACCTAAAATGTACCAATAAAAGAATAAAAAAAAAAAAAAAGATGAGTGCACAAAATGTCTCAAAAATGTGACTGTAGGGCCAGGGATTTAGCTCAGTGGCACTGTGCCTGTCTCATAAGTGTAAGGACCCGAGTTTGATCCCCAGTACCAAAAAAAAAAAAAAAAGTGACTATATATCCATCTAAACTAAACATTGATAGGTCTCCCATCTGGTCTTGGTTTTCGGCCCTTTTACCTGACAAACATCAAATGTGATTCCCCAATAAAAACATTCCAGAACATGTAAAGACTCAGAAATTTTTCTCTGAATGCCTTTAAAATATTACTCAAAAAATGAGAAAGGAATGCAAGAAAATGCCAACTTGAGTATAAGAAACTGTACGTCAACTGGGTATGAACTTGAGGAAGAAAACAAGTTTGTGAACAAATGAAAGAAGATTCATTTGATAATAATGGGAAATTCTCTTCCAAATGAAAAAGTTTAAATTTCATAGCACTAAATTATTTATCTCAAATGGCTATACAGTGAAAAATGATTATGCAACATAATTTGTATGTTGCAATAATTGATTTGTAATGTTTATCAGTCTGTAAGGGAAGATTTGATTATATTTCATAAATAGAATGTAGATATCACAAATAATAACAATGTAAAGCCATTAATTTGGTAAAAACGAAGGGAGTATGCTAATTTGCTTATTTTTCACAGTGTGAAGAATATGACACTATTTAGAGCTGTTCAACCAAGAAAATCAATATAAAGATCAAATTTAAAGCCATAATGATAGTCACCAGAAAACACATTTTAAGTGAATGAAGACAAGAAAGTAAAGAATATAACAAAACTGGGTAGGGATAGACAAACTGTCTGGCTTGCTCTCAAAATGAAAGACAACACTAGTGAAAATTCTCCAAAGCTGAAAGATACTTAAAATCCCTTCCATAAATGTACTATTTTCACTAACAACACAAAAACAAATACAAATAACGTAAGAACAAAAACTGAAGTTTTAAGAGTACTAACAGTTCTAAGACAACCTTAAACAATCAATTGCACCACTGCCTGGATTTCCCGACTGAATGGTTTCCTAATGTTCCTGATACTGTTTTTCCAAAGCAGTTTCTCTACTCATACCCTTCACACATAGTCACCCATCTCCACTTCCGTTCCATCTGAAGAACAGATAGGCACCACATTCCCGAGTGGCGGACAGTTTTGTAAGTACTTAATCCTGCACCATGATTAAACCCTGGCGAGATTTTCTTCCTTTTCTGGCTGATTCATCCATAATCTGTGCTTGCTCTGAACATCTGTAAGAATCAAACAGAAGAGCCAGCTGGTACAGCACTTGCCTACCATCCTCAAGGAGCTTGGGTCCATCCCCAGCAACAGAAAAAAAGAAAAAAAAACAAAAACCACTCAAACTGCAGCCAATACTGCCTCTGTTACTTTCTAAGCAACAAAAATTAAAAACTTTAATGCTGTTCAGAACCTATTACAATCATATTTTACTAAAATTTAAGCCAATAGAGAACAAATCTATACAGAAGCACTGTTTCCAAACAGGAAGAATGGTATTAGAATATATCTCCCCTTTATAAAGGAATCAGATACATTAGGTGGAACTGACAGTTAAATAAGTATGGTTGCTATGAATATGATACAAATAAATGCTCAACGATAGTTTTTATAATTATCCCAGTGGAAATTTAGTTCAATGGCCATACTTCTGTTATTAATGATGTGGTTCTTTTATTAATAAATTCAAGAAAATCTCACCTACCTCAAAATTCTCCTATAAATCGCAGCCACTACATATTTCTCTATGGACAACACCATGGACAAGGCAGGCTGAGAAGACTCATCCCAAGCTTTGCTGAAAGATTTTTGGTTTCCCCAAAATGAACAACTTTAATTGGCAGTATCTAGTTTCCTTAATTAGCAAAAATTATACAACATAAATTAGCCAGATAAAATATAGTACTCTCTCATGCCTAAAGGTAAACTCAGGCCAATAGCCAATCAAAATTTCTAGGCAATAAAAGAAAATTTACTATGCAATTGAGAAAAAGAGTATTTGACTTAAACGAGTCAGCTGTGTAGGTAATAATTAGGTTTTTTCAAAAAACTGTAAAAATATGAACCTCTAAAGATGGTCTGAAATTGATTCTCTGCACTTCCAAAATAGTGTAAATATTAACCTGAAATCAAAATGCACAAGGCCAATTTAACTTTCTCTATATTGTTTAAAACTTCAAAACAATAAATTAAGCACAGAAGAAAATTGTAATTATGAAAAGAAAAATTATTATCTCACAAGAACATTAATAACTAAACCAGTATTTTTCAAACACAACCAAAAAACATTATCCAAATTGAGATGACTTTCATTAAACTAGAACAATTCTAGGATATATACTATGGAGAAATGTGAACTGGGACATATTCTTGGGATTCATAGTAAGAAAGAGCTAATGACTTTACTACAGCCTGCTATTCTTCATGTCAGTAGCATTAACTCCAAATGTGTGCTTTAATAAAAGGGGTCACGTGAAAGTTTAAAATGTTTTTTAAAAATTATTCTTATTTCAGCGCTGAGTTAGAGTACACCTGCTATACTGCCTTGTTAAAGACACACTGTCAGAGACCAAGCACAAAAAGTCCTTAAAAACTAATGTGAGAGAGGATGGCTGTTATTAATCCACTTATCTTTGATAAAGCTCTACCTAGAGATAACTAGTTCTCTAAAATGAGCTATCTTTATTCATAAGAATTGTTATTATTAGGCTAACCTTCTAATTAGGCTTATAAATCCTGAAAATTCTCTGGATATGACCAGACTTCATAGTGATTTTCAGATATAATCAAAATCTATTTCTAATTATTATGCATTAAATATTATACATCATGTGAAATGTTTTAATTAGATGGAATTACTGATGTTATCTGCCAGAGTGAAATCTCTGAGAACACACATAATGCAGTGATAGGTGCCATAAGAAAAAAATGCTAAGATAGATAAACTGACAGGCAGGGGAGAAAGGCAACAGAAAATGTATGCACTAATTAGAAAACTTGGTTGGTTGTCAGGCACTTCTGCACAGCTTCATCAGAATGAGAACAGTGGGAGGGGAGGAAGGTGCAAAAGCGTGGGCTGAGAGTGGTATCTTTTCTGTATCAAGTGCCCAGGATAAATCTGTACAGAAGCACTGTTTCTAAACAGGAAGAACGCTAAAGATATTAAATGCAAATTTCCTGTTGGCACTCAAACTATACTGGATTAATTAATCCTCAAATTTAAAGATACATACATATTTTTTGAATTATTCAAGAACTAGTCTCAGAACGCCTAACTAGTCATCTGGAAAAAATAAAATTGATTCCATACCTTATACCCTGTAAGAAAAATATATTCCAGATAGCTCAAAGTTTTCAACACAATGCAGAAAAAACAAAACCATGAAAATTCTCTATGAGGATTAAAAAAAAACTCAAACTGATCAAAGCTAGACAGAAGATGAGAGAAAACTTAAACCAACAACCTAAAAGAAAAATTTTTAAATTTAGCATGCCAGAAAGAAAATAAAAATTCAAATGATAAATTAAGAAAAAATTGTTACTTATAGGCAAAAAGCTCATGTCCTTAATACATAAATAGTTACACAAATAATTAAGAAAAATCCCAACAGAGAAAAAAATAATAAAAACACAAAAAATGACAACTGCAGTTAAGAAAATACCAATAGTTCAATCCTATGGGCGTTCACTGAAGACGGGAAATTCAGGTTGAAAGCTCATTTCCCTCAACTAAAGCCTTTCAGATAATGAGAAATCATTCAAATAAATTAAATTAGTAAGTGAAAAATTTTATATTATCATATGATTTATTGAGATTTAATGTAAAAGAAAATAATGGCGGGCCGAGGAGTTAGCTCAGTGGTGCCGTCGCCTGCCTTGAAAGCGCAAGGTCCTGAGTTCGATCCCCTATACCAAAAAAATAATAATAATAATACTAGGGGAGTTTTTAAAAACCATAATCATAGAAGTGTATCATATCAAACTCATTTTACAATCAACTATAGCACTCTCTATTAAAGTAGTTTTTTTTTTTAATAAAGGCTTTCTCAAATGGTTAATTTTTGTACATACTCTAACTTGGGGGGAAAGACCAACTTGAAAATTGATGTTCATTCTTCAAACCATTTATAAAAGATATTTAATAGAATTTCCATTCGGAAAATAGATTGTATTGCCAACAAAGTACCCAACATTAATCCCCCAAATCATTTTAGGATTATGAGACACACGGAACAAAATTCTTTTGTAAATAAAATAATAGGGAAGTAATTCTTGGATGTGTTTTCTCAAAGCACTTCTACCATGTGCTATCGTATTTTATATGAACAAGTAAACTGAGGAATAGTAACTGACCAAGCATATTTAAATATTCACATGACCTCTGTATTTCCCAAATCTCAGTGAACACTATGTTGTACATTTATTGCAAAAGTCTCTGTCCTTGCTTGCTCCACCACCAGTCTTAATTTATCTCATTGAGGGTAGAAAATGATAGATATATTTGTATCTTACATTCCAGTTAGGGCCCCTGCAGGTAATAATGCCTTTCCCTGGAAATTTTCATGGATTAGACCTAAGAACTTGTTTCTTTTTACCAATTTTAAATTCTATACACCTCAGAAGAAGGTGTAACAATGGAGGTATTTTTTAAAGCTTGGGAAGTTTCATCAGAAATATCTAACAATATACATGGTGAGTTCACAATCAATTCTGGCTTCAATTTTAAAAGGTTATGATGTTTTATCAAACAAAATTCTGAAAAACTTTGCATTTGTGTCATGTACAGTTTAAAATTACCATTTTTTGTGTGTCAGCCAAGTATAAAACAGAGAATACATTTGTTTAAAGAGACATGTGATAGCACAACATCACAAATGCCTGCTATCACATCAGTTCAAAGAGGCTTCCATCTTAGTTCTACCCCTGGCTAACTGCGCAACCTGTAGCCAATCTGCCTGGCCTTGCTTTAACTCATTTCTCCATCTGTAAATGGGACTAAGAATTATGTCCACATCATACAGTTCACCAGGCTAACACTCAAGCCATGTTTGCTGCTCTCAGCAGGTAAGTGCTGATTCAGTGCTGATTTTTCACTACCTTTGGTATTTTGTACAAATATGGAAGAGAATGAAGTATTTTTTATAATGATATATGAGTTGAGCTAATGTTGAGAGCACTTTACAGATCTCAATGTGCTGTGTAAATGCAATCATAAGTGTTATGTGCATTTAGAGGAATGTGTTTACCAATTCATAAATGCACTGAAAATTTGCTTTAAAAATACAAAGTACTCTCTTGACTTTGTTTTAAATATCTATACTCTTTGTTTTCTTAATATTATAGATTCTTATATATCTGGACTGTGTTAAATTTTAGAGCCTCTACGCATTTTTAAAGAGTTGCTGAAACACAAAAATGTCTGTATTTGAGCTGTAAAACTCCAGACAGATCCCTGCCAGTCAGTGTCAGGCTAAGTTTATGGGAAGCCACTATTTTAGACTGAACTCCTGCCCTAGGCCTCAGCAGGCTAGATCGAACCAGAAAGGAGTCATTCATTAACGCTAGTGCCACAAAATCAAACTCAACTCTGAAACGGGCCAGGTTCCCAAGAGAACAGGAGATTCACAGCAATCAATCAAAAGGGGCCCAGTTCTGCATGATAAGGAGGCCCCTCTGTCTTACTTCTGTAAGGAAAGTAACTTTGAAAGGGCCAATCTGCTTTTGATTCCCTGTGTCTGATTTCTTCAGACCTTTTCTTTCTACAAATAAGCCCACCTTTTTCTCAGCTCAACAGAACACTCATCCTCTGTTGCAGAATGTTATAAAATGATGTGCTACCTGCTTCTAGAATTGCACACAAAAAGCCAATTAGATATTTAAGCTAAATTTCTTGTAACTTTGCCTTTTGATGCTAGCAACCCAACGTGTCCCGGTTCTAAGGACATGAAGGAAGGACAGTGTAGGAAGAGGAGAAGTAGAAGATGGAGATGGGGGAAAGGTAGGGAGGGGGGAAAGGAAGGACTGGATGAAAGACAGATGAGGGTCTTTGTAAACCATGGCAGGATTACAAATTTCAAGTGCAGTGGTGAATTTGAAGTAGGCAAGCAATTTAATCTGATGTACTGTTAAGACCTTTCTAACTGCTGCCCAAGGAATGGATTGCAGCAGGACAGGTGGGAATTCAATAAGGAGATTCCTCTGTAATGCACATCTAATAATGAAAGATCTGAATAAGGGTGACTCACAGGAAAAATAAAACATATTTTGGAAGTGGTACCAATAGAATCTATTGCTGCTCTCAGGAGAATAATAGGGATAGTGACTGTAAAATAGTCAGTTTTTAAAGTAAACTAGGACCTCTTGCAGCAGCCATATCCTGGTTATGGCTCTATCCATTGCACCCTACCAAAGAAGCCCACTGTCAACTTCAAATGTTTTTGTGGAAAATTAGAAAGTTCCTACTCAGAGTTTTCTTCTTTGTCCAAATATCTCAAATGTTTCCAATCATGACTTCTGAATGCATTTCATTTCAGCCCTATACTTTCCTATGAACAGGATCTACCAACAACCAAAAACATAGAATCCAATCATCACAGACTTTACTCTTCACCTTCATCTTAGATAATAACTTTCAATGAATGTCTTCTTGATACTTACTTTGTAGTTAGTGTCCTTTGAAATCTACTAAGGGAGAAAAGATTTGCACTTATGACATAAGCTCAGATAAAATGAAAACCATATAAAAAGTGTAAGTGGCCAAATTGGGGAGAGTTAATTTATGGATAGGGGGATCGAGAATGTTTTTTCCCCTTCATTTTCTGAGACAGTGTTTGACTATGTAGCCCAGGCTGGCCTCAAACTCATAATCTTCCTGTATCAGCCTCCTGAGTGCTAGTATTACAGGCATATGCCATCATGCCACACAAGAATGGCTGTTATGAAGGAATTTTAACAAAGAATTTTGAGTCCTGGAGGTCATGGCAATGAAGGAAACTAGAGAAGGGAAGTTACAGTGCATATAATGCACGGGGCATAGCAGCTCACTTTGCTGTCAAATGAGATGCCTGCAGAATGGTGAGGAAAAAGAACACAAAGGGCAGGCAGGGCTGTTCTGTGGAGGCCATGAATGTCACAATGAGGAATCTATCCTGAGTGTGTTAGACAAAAGATCCCACTGACAGTTGGGGATTTTGTATGACTGTTTTAAAACCAACAGAATTTCCCTTGAGGAAGACGATTCTTTCAGCAGATTTATCTAAGGAAGTTAAGAAGAAAAACATTCATTTTCTGCAGTGATGTAAGAAGAAACTAAGGAGGGCTCCAATAGAGCCCCATGGAGGGAATAGAAGAGGATGGAGAAATTTAGGGAGGAGGGGACAGAATCTCCAGAGCTTAGCAACTGAGTAAACAGATTACACTTTTATTGCTATACTTTTATTGCTATTTTATTATAACTTGAAAAGTAACATTATTATTAAAAACTCAAAAATTATGTGAAAGTGTGAACAAGAAAACCAGGCTCACCTATCATTCTACTATTTGGAGATAACCAATGTTAATATTTTATTTCTACATCTTCACTCATTTTGCAATGTGCATGTTTTTAAAATAAAAGAGGGCCAGGGATTTGGCTCAGTGGTGCCGTCGCCTGCCTCGCAGGCACAAGGTCCTGAGTTCAATCCCTGGTACTAAAAAAAAAAAAAAAAATTAATTAAAAAAATTAAAATTAGGTTCTCTTGTCCTCCTTCATCTTCATATAATACACATTTTGGCCTCTTCCTCTGCCTATATCTCTCACTTCTCTTCCTAAACCATCCAGTTTTAATTAAACCGTTTAGGAGGAGCATAGAGAAGTAAGCATCAGTGCTGGGAAGGGGGTGAAAAGGAGCTGTATGGTCCAGAGCATTGGATCCATTAAGAAGGGAAGGTCTGTGTAGCAGGGCTGCATGGAGAGGAGGAGCAGAACTGGATTGGGGAGGAGGACAGGGGACAGCCGGGCACAGGCTGTGATGGATGAAGAAGGTCTTCCTGTGGATGAGTGAGGACTAAGCAGGGTCAAGAACACATCAGCCAAGAGCAGCAGCCTGACCCGATTGTTGGAGCCAAAGGCAGGGGAGGAGTCTGCTTCCATGGGAGAGGTCAGAGGCCAATGCAAGAGGGCAGAATCGTTGCTGCGTGTCCAGGCCCACGTGGGCTGTGCATGGGAAGAAGGGCTCCATCTGGGGAAGCATTACAGTGATTAGTTTATTCGAAGACAACTGGCATCTCCCTCAACCGAGTTTTCCAACCCAGATATTGTATATCTCTCCATTTATAAAAATCTTTTATATTCCTCAATAAGGCATTTTAATTTCATTCTCTTCTATTTCAAATTTCTTCTTAAGTATTTAATGTACTTACTGTTAGTGTGAATAACTTGTTCACATTTTTAATAGTATACAGAAATCCATTAAGTATAATATTTATAATTAATTACACTGGTAAACAAATTACTATGTGAGTTTTAGTAATTTTCATTTGAATTTCCTGAGTTATAACTGCTTTCAAATTTTATTCAAATCAAAAATGGTGCCATCATTAAATTTTGTTAATATAAAATCACATAGGTCAGACTGCAGACAGGGAGAGGGAAAGATTAAAAATTTTAAACGGTCATTAATTAGTTAAATCTTTATTCATTTATCACATATTTACTGAGCACATACTATTACCCTGGTCAAGTTACACAACCCAGATAATTCTGTTTTCTCAACTGTAAAATGTAAATAATCAAAGAACCTGTCTAGGGTTAAATGAGATACTGAAACATGATAAAAACTTCCCGATTCCTAAAGAACCATCAGAGAATAATCAGGTTTTCTTTTTTTCTTTTTTCAGTGGAGCCAAGTATGTATGTCTTTTTTTTCCCTCCCCTCTACTATTAACCTAAACACGCACATACACACACACACACACACACACACACACACACACACACAGAGGAATCTAGGAGACCTTGTAATCCCCTTGCTTCTCCTTCACTTACAATTTGTGAAGCCTTCAATGTATAGGCCCTTATTAAATACTGATGGACTTCAAACAAAACTGAAACACTAAAAATGGATTGGTAAGTCAGGCTGTTAATAAACCACACAATTCCACAATGAAATGTGAGATGATAATAAATTAAAATGATTCCTATAAAATCTTATTGAACTGCAAGTATATTTAAAAGTGCCATATGCAATATACATTTCAGTTTCGAAATAAGAATATATCCCCTTCCCAAATAGTCTACAATGCTCTAATTCATAGAATGGAAAGCTGTTTGTACTGCTATTAACCAAAAGCCCAATTTCTTCAAGAGATGCATTACTAGGTCAAACTGGACATCATGAACTTACCCACTTCAGCCAGTGTTCTGATGCAGGATTCCACCGAGGCTTTCTGTGCTGGATTTGGCCAGGTGCAGTTGTAAATTCTGAAGGCAGATTGTAGCAGCTGAATAAAAACTGGCTGATGTGTCTGAAAACATAAAGTAGGCAAATAGTGCCGCTAAAGTGGGATCAATTATCAGAAAGGTTCATCAAAATAACATATAAGGCAGTCTTCCAAGTGTCAGGGCTACATAATAAATATGTCACTCAACAATCTTTATATGTACCCACTTCATGATCTGCACCATAGAAAATCGATCACTTGTATTTTAACTATATTCTTAATCAGAAAATATGTCATTTCTTAAAGCAAGTGACATGAATTTAAATCCTTTTTTTTGGGTACTGGGGACCTTGAGCTTGCAAGACAGGCAGCAAAACCACTGACCTAAATCCCTAGCCGGGAATTTAAACACTTTTTATAAACTCTTGTTTATTCCCAAGTAAAACATAGTATGTGTTTCTAGACTGGTTTGCTTGGTTTGATTTTGCATGATGGGTAAGTACAGTGGACATTTGAACTAAAAGAACAATTTCCTACTTGCCTACCTATTGGTTTAAAATGTTTTTCTAGAGAAAGATAATCTGGGAACCACAGAAATAAAAATAATCAATCATCATTCAAGGTGGAGTTGATCAGTATCAACAATAAAAGATATTATCATCCCTCATATTTGTGTGGTACTTGGTCCATCCCCCCACCCCCAAGATGGCAAAACCCACAGATGCTCAAATTCCTCATATAAAATTGTGTAACATTTACAAATAACCTGTGGACAGGTTTCCCTGTAATGTACTTTTATACTTTAACATTACTTATAATACCTCATGGATTGTAAATGCTATGTAAATCATTCTTATATTGTATTGTTTATGGAATAGGGACAAGAAAATAAAATCTAGAATGTCATTATATTGTATACCTAAAATGTACCAATGATTAGAATGAATAATCGATAATGCAAAATAGGAAGAGAAGGTCTAAAGGGGTAGGGGTAGTGGGAGGGGCAGGGGAAAGGAAAGAAGGGAAAGGAAAAATGATGAGAAATGGAAAAAATGGAAATAAAGTCTTTGTAAATAGGGAAGGGTGGAGGAGGTGAAGGGAGGGTTAGGAATGGGGAAAAAATAAGAACCAAGATGTATCATGTAAAGGTACAAGTTCCCAATGAGAAATGTAATTGTGTTGTATACCTACAATGTACCAATAAAAGAATTTAACAACAAAAAATATCTATACACATGTTCAGCACAGATACAACTCTTTTTCAATATTTTTTTCCAGTATTTCTGATCTGAGCTTGGTTGAATCCACAGATTAAAAAAACTAGTGGATGCAGTAAGCTGGTTGTATGTACTTCCTTAGTTTCTCTGTGTATATATGCATATGTATTCTTTACACAAACAAATTTGGATGATACAATAATGTAATTCTGTGGCCGAATATTACTTCATAATAATTTTTCTTTTAAAATATGATTTTTTTTGGTACAAGGATTGAACTCAGGACCTTGCACTTGCAAGGCAGGTGGCATCACCACTGAGCTAAATCCCCAGCCCGAAAACATGATTTTTAATTGCTATATAATAAGCCACCCTATAGATATACCATAATTAATTTAGTTGTTCCTCCATTGTAGGCACTTAAAGTTGACATCAATTTTTAAGTATTATAAATAACTAGATGAAAATATTAATACATAAACTTCTGCTAATTGTTCCAGAATGAATTACTAAAGTGGAACTATTGATCCACAATGCCTACCCATTTAAAGAATTATACCATTATTTCAACAACTGGCAAATGGTCAACAAACAGATATGAAAGGTCTTATTCTGCTTAAGAGAGGAAAAAGAATTCAACTGGAAGAGCAAGATTTATTTAAAATAAACTTTGGTAAACTCAGAAAGGGGCATAAGAATAAAAAATATGAGAGAACAATGATCATTAGAAATGTCAGAAATGACCTCCTGGCCAGACTGAAGATTCAGCTTAGCTAATGTCATAGGATTATTACTGACTCAAAGAGGGTAATTTGTGAGAAAATGCTTCTCTATGGTATGTGGTCAAGTTACCTGGAGGCTGGTACTGTTGTCTGAAAAGGGAGAATTGAAGAAGCCGCTCACGATGTTCATGATGGACTCAGTGACACATTTCTCCAAGAAGATGTCTGCATGTTTCCTGTCAGTGGTTGTGTTGCAAACCTGGAGAGAAACAATTCAATATATTTCTCCACATCTTTGCATATAATTCAGTTCCAGAACCTTCTAAAAATCACCCTGCAGTAGTTCTCCATGACAATTTTTATGCTTTTCAAAGTTGCTTTGATTAGAAATGCTTCTTCCCCAAATCCACTGAACTGTGTCATTGCACAATAGCTTCTCCTTCAGGCTTGACTGTCATTTCGGCCAGGGCCCAGAATTCCTTCCCAGACTGTCATCCTCGTGTCCCTGTTCTTTCTCTCTCTCTCACCAACCTCCCCCTTAGTCACTAAGCATGGCTTTTCTGAAAAACACTTTCCCCGCTTGATATGAGGAAGTCAAAGAGGAAATAGTCATTACAAGCAAAAGGATGTGGTGAATGTAATTAAGGGTGGATTACGTATTCAGGCACTTGCCCTTAAAAGAACTGGCCCAAATGGGACAGGGAAAAGACAGGAACTATCTGGAAAGGAAAACAGAAAAGTGAGAGAAGATAAATTCAAACCCTTTTCCTACAACTCTGTTTTCCTCTACAAAGATTAACTGGGGAACATGAAAGTGGACATTTGCACACATTTTTTGCAGTGTAGGTGAAGTGCGATAGCACAATAGAGGAGCTGGGGATGGGCCAGAAAAGGACAGCTCTGCTTTCTGCTCTGATCTTTACATCTGAATAAATGAGACACAGATTGGCCAGTTTACCAAACTATACATTTCAAAGTGTGTCAGTGTAGACAAGTTGGAAAAGCTGATACGTGATTGAAAGCAAATGAAAACCACACAGGAAACATGGAGACAGGACTGAAAGAAGGGGGAGCAAGAGAGCAGAGGGTGTGCAAAGAGGCTGACACACTGAGACAGAGAAAGTTTCAATGTTCACAAACCATGGTGGGTAAATATGGTGGCCATGTGTTCCAGATGCTCTCAGGCAATCCAAATTTTTATGTAACTTTTGTCTTTCCCATATGATGCTTAATCAAAAGAGTAAGTAAATGTAATTTAATTTGATATTGCTTTAAAAATTTTTCACACAAATTCATAAAAAAAGAAAAATTCCTTCTCGAACCATGTGTTCCAGTGTTGCTGGCTTGTAAACTAGATGTGTGAAAGCCAATGTTTGTAAAATGGAGGAAGAAGAAAGAAGCCATGTTTGTGTCTAAACTGCTTTCCATTTGGCAGTTTATTCTTTCCTCATCTAATATGACACTTACCTGATGCTCATATTAAAACCAAAAGCTTTTCAGTATAATTAATATCATAGGGTTAGTGTAGGGAATGATACAATTAAAAGAAACAAATTAAGTTAAATGGTGTCACTTAGCTCTTGCCACAGTGTATAACAGTGCCTGGCACACCCAAGATTTTCCACACAGCTTCTCCCCTTTACTTATAGGAGATATGTTCTGAAACCCCTAAGCAATGCTTGAAACCATGGAGAGCACCAAAGCTCATACAGTATATGCATGCATACCTATGATAAACTTTAACCCATCAATTAGGCACCAGAAGAGATTACCAACAATAAGATGGAATGGTTACAACAATATACTATAATGAACATTATGTGAATGTATACTCTCTCTGAGGATCTTACTGTACTTTTACCTTTTCACTTAAAGGAAGCATTTTACAGCTTCTCTTTGGCATATCCCAATTGACAGCATCACTCTTCTTGCATGCTTGGACTGTGATTGAGTAAAGTAAGGGCTACAGGAACATGATCACAGTGATAGCAGGAGACTGATAACAAACAGGGTTTACAAGTGACTAATAAGCAGGTAGCATATACAGTGTAGATAGGTTGAAAAGGGAGATGATTCATCCCAGGGCCCTGTGATGACTCAGGATAGTTCAAGATTTCATCACAATTTTCAGAATGTCATTCAATTTAAAACCTACTAAATTTCTTATTTCTGAAATTTCCCATTGAATGTTTTTTAACTTCTGACAACCTCAGATAACTGAGACTGCACAAAGTAAAATTGTAGGTAAGAGGGCATGACTGTAAATGCTCGTGAAATGAATGAATCAATTAATTTTGACAATGAAAGAAAGACTAAAGACTGTTATTTTTGTTTCAGGTTAACTGTGGACTAGGTTATATTTATGGACCACTCTAACCTAAGATGAAAACTTAATGTGATCCCAGAGCTAATATAAAATTGATTTTTCCATGATAGACATGAATTAAGATTTAGTGCTTTTAGTATCTTTCTAGTACTGGCTTTTACATTGAACTTTTCTGATATGAAGGCTGAAACTGTCTTAAAGTTAAATAGGTAGTTGACCAATTCTGGTACGACCAGCCCACACAACCATCTCCTTTATCCAGGGATATCTCCTGCAATTGTGTGGGGCTTTGGGGAGTCATTACAGTATCACACGGCATTACATGTAACTGGACAATAGCCAGAGCTCCACCCAGAAATTTCCTCTCCAGTCAGTAGATTAATAAAAGTAATCTATTTCTAGATAAAGACTTTTCACAAAATCCTGGATAATGAAAAGTCTGTGTTTACAAACTGTACAGAATGTATTCCTCTCCTCTTGATATTTTTCTGCCAAGTATTAAAGATAACATTTCCACCTTGTATCCTACACTGTGATGCCATGGATAGCCAGAAAATGTAGGAAGCCACTTTTCTTATTAAAATTCTTTAAAAATTTTTCAGGAAATAAAACAGAACATAATAAATAGCATAATATTTCTTTATCCTGTCCTTTATTTTTATTGCCTCTTTAAAACAAAGATTAAAAATGGCTCAAATAAAATTAAATCACATTACACGGTTACATGTTTTTATGTGTAACATATATTTTAAAGTTTCAATCTGTTTGCACCTATTAATGACATGATATTATTTCCTATAAAACATTTCCATGTACTGTCATTATCTAAAACTTATTTTAAAGGGCTATATATTTATTCCATCATTTTAATGCACCAACATGCTTTAATCTATTTTTGGAATGAGTTAAGTAAGGTACACATTAGCAAAATTACAAATCATTTTTTTAGTGATTTCCTTCTTGCTAGTCTTTTGTGGGGATTTATTTAACTATTTATTTATTTAGCTATTATAAGGAATTGTGTACAATTGCTGATTTTACTTTCAGATTTTGGTGGTCTATTTCCCCAAAGGAAGAATCACCAGATGAGGGTGTGCAGACAATTTTTAATTGCTTTCTGAGTTGATCCTCAAAATAATAACTTTCCAATGCCGTCCACAAGTTATCTACAGATGCATAGGATGTTCCTGCATGCCCACCAGCCAGCTGTTGCTCTCAAGCTCTGACTGGGGTCAGGTAATGTGAGGCACTGGCAGGAGATCAGAGAGAAGAAGAAAAGGAGAAAGTCTGCAACCTTTGCTGGCTCTGCTCCATCCCCTTCTCCTCTCCCTGCAGAGGGCTCATGGTCTTTGGTTCCAGCCTCTTCTGAGCCCTTCCTCCATGTGTCCAGGCTCCCCAGGCCCCAGGAGCACTGGCTGTCCTTTGCTTCATTCAGTCCTGGAGGTGACAGCTCTACCTTGTCCTCAATTCCTGGGTGCTCTCCTATCCCTTCTCGGTTCCTTTGTCTGCACCCACATTTCTTGGAATGTGCTGTTTCTTACCTGAACTGACTGCTCTACCTACAAATGATAGTTTTGTCCATTTAATAATACTTAAGAGTTATATTATTTTGCATTACTTACATTGCTAACAAGGCTGCATACTTTTCATATATTCATTTCATTTCTATTTTCTTCCATGTGCAAGCAATTCAGACCTTCTAAACCACTTTACAAAAGCCTGGATAATGACTACAGATTATGTATCAGTTTAATACACTTTTCATAAGCTGTTTTCAGATTTCACATTCTGAGTCTTTAGCATATTTATTTCATTGTCTTTCCTTATGTGAACCGAGTTTTAACATTCTGGCACTATTACTTCTTTTGATCAATACTATTTATTTAATATAAGTAAGACAAAACTTTCCTTCTACAAAGGAAAAGAATAGTCTACATTTTTATTCCAGTTTTTAACTTTAAACTCTCTGGAATTTTATGCTATAGGTGACCTAACTTATACATTCTGATATTTTTCCATACTAATACTCAACTGTCCTCCAAACATTTATTAACTAGTAACTTCTTGCCTCACTTTTAAGTTACTTAAGGTTTGTCTTACAGTGTGTCACTAATGATTCTCTCCCTAAGCCTCTAGTACACATCATCGATTTTTATATTTTAATACTGTTCATGAAAATGAAGTGGTTCTGTTTGTCATGTTTCACAACTTTTAAAAAATCCATCTTCTGAGATATCTGCCTTATTCTATCTCCAGATGAATTTTGCTATTCACTGGTCAAACTTCATGGCCTAGCATATGGGATCATAAATTATTAAATTAAAGCTAAGTACTGGACTAGGAATTACATTAGTGAACCAAATCAAAGTCCTTCTTTATATTAGAACCTTTATTCTAATGAAGAGAGACACAAATAGACAAACATAAAAATTCAATGGTTGAGAGAGAAAGAAAGAGAATAATAAGCAATAGAGAAGAGGTGCAAGTGGTAGACAGAATGCTGCCAGAGGGCCAGGGAGGGCCGTAGGTTGCTATTTATTTAAATTGCTTGGATAGCATTTCTCTATAAAGCAACATTTTGGGGTGTGGTGGCACACTCCTGTAATCCTAGCATTCTGGAGCCTGAGGCAGGAGGATAACCAGGAGTTCGAGGCCAGCCTGGGTTACCACAGTGAGTTCAAGCCCAGCCTGAAATGTGTAGTGAGACCCTGTATCAAAAAAAAAGCCTCTATTCCACTGCTGGGGATCTTCCCCAAAGAATTAAAAGAATCATACCACAGTGATATATGTGCGCCCATGTTCATAGCAGGACAGTTTGTAACAGTCCAAATGCCCATCAACTGGAGACTGGATAAAGAAAATGTGGTTTTTTTATAAAATGGAGTACTACTCAGCCATAAAAAATGAGAAATTAGAGACATTTGTAGCTAAGTGGATGCACATTGAGGCAATACTCTTAAGTGAAATAAATAGGACACACATGTATAAATACCGAATAGTTTCTCTGGTGTGAGAAACTGAAAGTGTAAATAAGGACTAAAATGTATGTAATGTGAAATAAATGTATGTATGTGAAATAAAATGTATGTAATGTGAAATAGGAAGAAAAGGGGCAAAGGGAAAGGATAGAAGGGAATGGGATTAATATGAGAAAATGGAAAAATAGGAACAAAATCTTTGTAAATAGGGAGGAATGGACGGGTTGAAGGGAGGGCTGGGCAAGGGTGAAAAATAAGAACCAAGAGAAACTATTTAAAGGTGCAAATTTCCAATGATGAATGTCATTATATTGTACACCTAAAATGTACCAATGATTAGAATGAATAATCGATAATGCAAAATAGGAAGAAAAGGTCCAAAGGGGTAGGGGTAGTGGGAGGGGCAGGGGAAAGGAAAGAAGGGAAAGGAAAAATGATGAGAAATGGAAAAAACGGAAATAAAGTCTTTGTAAATAGGGAAGGGTGGGCTAGGAATGGGGAAAAAATAAGAACCAAGATGTATCATGTAAAGGTACAATTCCCAATGAAAAATGTAATTGTGTTGTATACCTACAATGTACCAATAAAAGAATTTTTTTTAAAAAAGCAATATTTTGATGAAGAAGTGAAGGAAGAAGCAGCCATGGAGATTTCTGGAAGAAGAGCAATATATTCCTGGACACCAGGAACTGGTCTATCTGGCTCATCACTGGATGTGTGGCATCTCAGCACCTGATACATATTTTTAAATTATTTGCTGAATAAACAGATACTAAGTGAAGTTTTCAGAAATAATTATGTCTGAATTCCTTGCTGGCACATATAATGTCTCTCCTCTCTTCTGCTCTCAAAGTGACTGCTACCCTTCCAAAGATGACAGTTTTGTCAAATAAATTTCATACTGGAGCAGTGCTTCTCAGAATTTTCTACAACGACAGAAACTTCCTAATCTGTGATGTCCAATACAGAAGCCATAGATATGCGTGCTTTCTGAGCGCTTGACATGTAGCTGGTGCAACTGAGGACTGGATTTCTAAATGTTATTTCATTACTCCTAGTTCAAATTTAAATTTACAAAGCCCAGTGTGGCAAGTGGCTAGCCTCCAGGCGGGGACACTCTAGTGCTTGGAACATACTTTGGGTTACACAGACCACAGGACATACATCCTAAGATGCACTTCGGTCTGCCTCAAGGACAGCAAAAATGTTCCTCTAAAAATGGGAGGCTATCTTTTTTATTTTAATTTGTATTTCTTCATTTATGAGACCAAAACTTCTCCAAGTACTTGTTTCCCATATCTCCCTTTTTACATGAATCATCAGCTCATACACTTGGCTCTCTTACAAATCTAAATTTATTTTTTTAAAAACATTTTCTTAATATCAATATATGTTAACTATAGGAACTCTGAAAAAATACAAAAATACAAAATGGAAAACAAAAATTATCCACAGTTCTACAATTCAGATGAACCATGGTTAACATTTTTATATCTTCTAATCTTTTTGTGCTGCAGTGTATATTTTTTATATAACTGAAATCACTCCAGATAATCAGTTCTATATCCTCCTTTTTTTACTCAACACATTATCGTTAGCATTTCACGTGATGGAAACCTTCAAAAAATAATCTCAGCACCAGGGATTTAGCTCAGTGGTTCTGGCGCCTGCCTCGCAAGCACAAGGTCCCGAGTTCGATCTCCAGTACCAAAAAAAAAAAAAATCTCAGTGACACTAACATTCATCTTATAGATATGTAAGTTATTTAACACAATTTTTCTACTGTTAAATATTTAAGCTATTTGCTACTGTATATTATCACAAAATAAGTGGATGATCATCTTTGACCAAAAATTATTGATTTTCTTGCATTTCTAATTATTTCCCAAGGACAGATTCTTGGAAGGTAAATTATGTAAAACATTAAAAAGGTATAAAGGGGATTTTTTTCATGCATCACCAAAATGCTTTTCAGAAAGACTGTATAAAATTATACTGTACTTTCTTCTACTAGGTATGTAAATGCAAACCTAAAACATAATATTAAATAATATTAAAGATAACATTTAATAGTATCTTTTCATGCTTACAACTTGAATGGTTCAAAATTGGATGTTATTTCCCTTTTTCACATATTTTTAAGTTACTAACATTTGAACATTTTTTAGAGATTTATTAACTACTTGCGCTTCCTTGTCTATAAATGACAATACATATTTTGTCCACTTTCCTATTAGATTGTTAGTGTTTTCTTACCAATGCATATAAATGTTTTAAAATTTATTTATTTATATATTTATTTAAGCATGTATTTATTTATATTACTTGAGACAGAGGCTCACTATGTAGCCCCAGCCTGGCCTCTAACTCATAACCCTTCTGCCTCAGCCTCCTCAGTGCTGGGATTACAGACCTGCACCACAGCCCCTGACCATGTGTACAAATTCTTTTTTTTTTTTTTTTTTTGGTACCGGGGATCAAACTCGGGTCCTTCTGCTTGTGCAGCAGGCGGCAAAACCACTGAGCTAAATCCCCGGCCCTAAGTATAAATTTTTCGTATGATACTCACTATCTTTTTAAAAAAGTATAGTAACTTTTTTCCATTTTGATGTTCTTTTAAATTTTTAATTTATGATGTTTTATGTACTTAAGTATTAAATTTTCAAGCAGAGAAATGTCTGTTTTTTCTTGGCCAATTTTATCCACTGCTGTTAGGCTTCAAAAGGCCTTTCTCATCCAAGGTCAGATAACTATCCATCTACTTTTCTTTTTTATTTTCATTTAAAAATCCAGTGGGTTTACTGCTATTATGTGACATGAGTTCATTTAACCTCAAACAGTAAATGTCTTCAACAATCATTTTGACTTAACTTGATGAACAATTTTTTTGAATGCCTATTCCAGGCCAAGAAAGTTTTATACACTTAGGATCCATCAGTGAATAAAATATACAAAATTCACAATTCTAATGAAGTTTACGTTGTGAATTTAATAATTAAAGGACCACAAACTATGGCTCATGGGTCAAATCTAGCTATAGCTATTAAGTTACATATTATCAATGCTCCTTAACTTATAGTAATTTCTATAATAGTTGTGACAGTAGCATACAAAATTGGAATATTTATTATTCTGCTCTTTATAGAAAATGTTAACTGATCCCTGGAAATAACCTGTCCCTTCTCATGAATGAGTAGTAATTTTTATTATATATTATGATCATATATATCTGTTTCTGACTGCTTCATTTCACTGTTATGTCCACTTAATTCTGTGCTTAGACTACACTTGCTTTGTTTTTAGATCCCTCTTTAAGCATACTTAACTTCAGATGACATTTATTTATTTATTCCACAGTCACAGGACACCGATGATGTGAGAGATCCTGCTCTAGGTGAAGTATACAACAGGGAGGGAAACAGACAAAAATCCCTGCCCTTCATTTGTTTCTTCTAAAACCAATACAAATACATAAAGAAAGTTCTGGTGGTTGTGAGTTCCATCGAGTTTAGAGGAGGAGAAGGAAGAGGGGCTTACCACAGAGTGGTCAGGGAGGGGCTCTCCAACAAGGTGCCTTTAAGCAGAGACCTTAAAAAAGAGGAGAAGTCCTGAAGAGACCCCTGGGTCAAGCATCCCAAGAAAATGCAAAGGTACTGAGATGGGAGAGTGTTTGGAGGAGCAGCAAGAAGGCTCCTAGATGGAATGGAGAGCTACCTGGAGATGAGAAAAAGAGAATACAAAGACAAGTACAGGTGAAGCAGAACAAAGGCCAGATCATGCAGGAGTTTTACTCTGGGTAAAACAAAAAGTCTTTAAAGGGACAGAGGCATGATCTGAACCAACCTCCTCCTCTTCCTCCCTCCTCTTTTCTTTTTCCTCTTCCTGCTCCAGATGAGAGATAATAGTACCTTGGATCAGGATAGTAAGAATGGAAGTGTTTCATAACTGGCCACATTTGGGATATTTTGGATACTCTGTCTGCAGAATTTGCTGAAGGACTACAAATAGAGTGGAAGAAGATAAACTTTACAGGTGACACCAAGATGTTTTGCCTGAACGCTTCCAGTGAATAATGAGACTGCCATTTTTTGAGATGCTGAAGACTTGAAAAGGAAGTGTTTTGCAGTACAGTGTTTTAACGAATAAGGAGTTTGAAGTCAGATATCAAGTGGGAATGTCATGTAGACAGTTATATATGTGGGGCTGGACATCAAGCGGCGGGCCTGAGTTTCAATCCACCTGGCACTACATTTATGAGAGAGTTGAGATCAGCAAGGAAGTGACTATGGTCAGAGATGGAATCAAGTTCAACATGTGAGTCTGGTGCACCTCAATATTTAGAAGTTGAGAAGGTGCTGAGGAAATAAACAAGAGATGAAGGAGTGGCTACTGAGCTGGAAGAAAGACAGGATGGGGCTGATCGTGGGGCAAAGGGAAGAAGTGTTTGAAGAAGGAACCAACCAACTATGATGAATACGGCTAATAATTGAAATAGCAGGCAGTAAGATGCAGGATAGGGAACAACAAACCAAACATCAAGAACACCTAAACAGGTGTTCAGTCCAAGTGGGAAGCATCATTATAATGTAGCATGAAACTTAATGAGCCAAATAACATTACAGTTGAAGGAAAGATACTACACCAAAAATAAAAGTTATGTAATGCTTTATACTTTTTCACTTCCTTGCAATGTGCTAGCTAATAAGGCCATATGAAAAAAACTCAAATAATGCTTACAGTAGTTAATTTAACTTAAGAAAGTCAAGAAAATTCTGTAAAATCTATTTAATCCTACCTAATGAAAGAACTGGGGAAATGTGTTTCAAAGTATATATAAATTCTTGTTTATTCCTTCCTCCAACCTCTTTCATTAGTTTAGTAAAGATAGTCAGTGGTTCCAGGGATCTTCTGTGAAAACAAAATACCCTGATTTGTCTTGTTAAGCAATGACAGATGGAAAAATGACCTGACACTGGGTTAAGTGAACCGCCTAAATTATTTCTTGGTCTAATTTCATTCTGCCAGTACATTACTGAGAATGCTGTTGATCATTATTAGGATACGGAAACTGACAGCAAAATTGGGAACATCTTCAAAAAATATTGAAGTTGGAGGTTAACATTGATTATCATCCACCCCCTTCCATGTGCTTTCTAATAATGACTAAGTCCCCTGACTTTGCAACAACAATCAGTCATAAAGCCAAAGAAAAGCATTTCTGCCCTACAAACACCAATTTTAGCTGCATTAGAACATAGATCAAAGTGGGTTGTGGTCAAATGCTCTGAAAGACAATATAACAATTTTTCACGGGTCTACTAACTTTGCTGCCTGCCTGAATCTGGTGTATTTACAGGCCATGGACACTCTCTGTGTCAGGAAATCAGAATGAAATAAGTATGTGAAACAGTCTAGTATCCGTTTATTTAAAACTATCTTTTGGAAAAGATTTTCTTATATTGGCTATAAGAAGATAAAAGACAAGGAAATACAAACAAGAAACTGAAGGATACTAAAAGAGATGGCTACTCAGAGAGTTTAAAGAGCAAACAAAAACCCCCAGTAGTGCTGACTCTAGAGAACCAGGGAAAAAAAGGTGGAAGGTATGAGTGACCTCGTATGTTAATATCTCATTTGCCTTTTAGATAAAACTTCTCTCCAGTTATTGCTAAAATGTAACTGTGCTGCCTAGACCCTACATAAAGCCCTGCGTCCCATCTCCTCCTTAAATAGACACGGAAAGACTAGAGGGAACCAAAAGATATGAAGACAAAGATCCCAGAAACCACATGAGAAGGAAAGCAACTGAAAGGTGTGAAGAAAGTTCTGGAAGTCATGTGAGCTGTTATAAAATATTTGAGAAGCTGTTAGGGAAAGAGGCACCCTACTTTATAACAAGCTAGGAGAATCACCTAGCAAAGTATGTCTCTGAAACCCACAGGGAAAATTATGAGGCCAATCTAGAACATCTTAAGTTCCTGTAAATTACACAATTTCATAATTTCAAAGTAGACTGCTAGCAAGGAGGCTACGTTGTTGTAGTAAGCGCTTACATCTTTGCTTAACTGAATTGTTCAATGCTGCTGGAGAAGGAAGATCAAGCTAAAATTATAAAAATAAAAACTGACTCACTATAAGAGCTTTGGATAATAAAGTTGTGCCATAATAAAGCCCAAAGGGGCTTTGAAATCGGTAATAAAAATATCCAGGTGGGTGTTGAAGACTATGAACTGGACATAACGTTGAATGATAGGACTACTAATCTCTTCTGTGAGTCTGTATATCCAAGTTATCAAGTGTGCCTTCCTCCACACTCTCTTCACCATTTGTCACTGATGTAAATCAACTGTTCTAGGATTTCATCATTTTGTTGTAACCTCTGAATTGGATTCATGTTCTCTGTGGCAATTCACATCAATATTTACTACCACATAGTCCAGCTGCAAGGACATGGTTTCTACCTCTTATCTAAACTGGGTGGTCTTCCCTTTGGTTATCTTTAATATTATTATTTAGAATATGTCCTGGAGAAGCTTCTTAAAATTCCTTACAAGGGTCTATCCATGTAACCTTGTAATAATATGGTGATGATGATGTAGAAGATGTTATTAATTCTCTTACTAGGTGCCAATATGTGTCAAAAGTATCATGTGCATTATTTCACTGAATATTCCCAGGAATCTAACAATGAATGTGTTATTATTGTAGTAATTTTATAGATAAGAAAACTCAGGGTCAGGAGGATTGAGTATCTTGTCCAAGATAACCAAGCTAGTAAAAAGCAGTGTCCTTGAACTTTGATCTTCCTAATTGCTTTGAAATCCCTTCTCCCAACCAACATGCTCTAAATACTACAATGATTCTCAAAGTATGGTCCTTGGACCAGCTGCAGCATCCTGTAGGAATTTGTAAAAAATGTCAAGACTCTATGGTCCTGACTCAGAAACTCTGAGGCAGGGTCAGCAATCTGTATCGAGGAAGCAGCAAGTCTGCCTAGAAGGCCATATTCCACACCCTTAACCACACTTATTTTTGTATCTTGAATTTGCAAATTTGTAGTAATATTTTAATTCTTCTGGAGGGGGAGATAAAAAAATCCCAGATATGGAAAGTCAGATTTACTTTTCCTTCTGTGAAGGGGAAAGGGTGATTTCTTATCAAACTTGTTGAAAGGATTAGAGAGCTCCCATTTCCAAATATAAAGAAGCAGAAAACAAGAAGGAAAAGCACTTTTGCAACATAGTTAAGCTTCTGTAGTTAAACATGAAGAGTGAATAGGCCATGAAGATCTTGAAATTCCCCTAAAGCCGTCACAGTAAAAATAACATGAATTATCTGCTCAGTCAAAATTCTGAACACTTCTACATGCCTACTTTTTTTCAGAACATAAACCTATATAATTTTGTCTTATGGCAACATCAATGGAGGGTGTTTCCAAGGTGGCATGGTCAATGGCAGTCATCATCAGCTTTCTCTGATTAAAAAAAAAAAACGAGATCCTTTTAGCTTTAGAACTCAGCTGCCTGGAATGTGACCTTGGACTCTCTGAAGCTTATCTTCAGTCAGTAATACTGTGCAACTGGGCAAATCAGTCTCATCTCTTTAAAATCCCTCTGCACGTGCCGTTTTAAAGCTCAGTCACCGGCACAGAATCCATCCTTTACTTCAGGGACTCGGAACATTCTTGTGGCAGGTCAGATGCCAAGTTTTCACAAATCCAATGAGAAGGAATATGAGTAATATGATCAATGCTATAAAAAGAAAGATGATTTTGCTACAGGTACAGATTTACTTCTAATTGCACAGAAATGATGTCAAACAGGAACTATCTACATCTCATGTACTTGAACTTAGTAACAATCTCACATGTTATACGACACCAAAGGTAAAATAAATGTGTTTCACTTGGAAGCTCTGACTAAATAAAAAGACACCATGTACTAAAGTAACATACGATTCACTGACTTAACCAAGGGTGTTCTTGAATACTCAATTTTATAGTTGATATTTTATTATATCTACTTCGCCATCTCCCCCTCTAGCATGGGTGGTAGGGAGGCTGTGAGCTAACATAAGAGTATCCATTCTGTAGAATGATAGAAATAGGGACCTCACTAATTCTCCTTCAAATACAGCTGTACCTTAACTCATGAAGCTAGTAGCACTCAGGCATATATGAAGGTCAAAGGGACTGGGACAGGTTACCATAATTTATAGCAGGTCTAAGAAGGTGTCTATACATGCTCATCAGTAGAGGAACCCTTATTTAACTTAATTTCATGTTTCATCACTTTAAAGGGAAAACTAGAATGGATTTTTTAAAAACTAAAATAATAGATCTTGGCTATTATAATTCTACAGCACACAAAAGAAAAGGCGAACATGTGCTAAAGAAAATTAAGAGCTATCTACCAAGAAAATCCACTCTTTCCTTTTTTTATTCATTAATTTACTCAGTATTAACAAAGGGGGAAAAAAACATATGCTAGACCGTCTCTAGAAAGTACCAGCCAGCTGTACATGTCCTCCCTGAATCCCTCTCCTTTCCAGAAAAACAAGAAGAAATGGACTCAGAATAAAAAGAACAATATGATGTTTCTGACATGAGTAAAAACAGATGATTAAATTATTAGAGTGAGCTTCCAACAAAGACTGGTTAGGCAACAGTGAGCAATGGTCAGTCCTGAGAAGTGGGGCCAAGCTCCTATCTGCCTGAAAGCAGGCGCTGAGGTCTCTCGGGGCCTTTTCCTTCTGAGCTTTCATTGTACTCACGGTAGGCAGCTGAATACAAATTGATCTCTGCCACATGTCTTCTCTAATCAAGGTAAAAAGCCTATTGAAGTTCCATTTAATAACAGACAGATATAGTCATTTGAAAAGACAGAAAATGAATACTTTATCCTTTGCTATGCACCTTATACTAGGCATTGTGTGTATATTAACTCATTAAATCTCAAAATCAGGTGAAGCTCACTTACAACTACATGAATATAATAGACTGAATCAAAAGGTCATTCGTTTCATTGTAGATTTCTATCCAGATGTTTAATATTGTTTGATCAATATATATATATATATGACCTTCCTAAAGTTGAATAGCATTTAATAGTTAAACTATAACTTACCCTTGCCATATCCACCAAGAAGTTCTCAAATAATTTCCAAATGTGGTTACTTGTGTAGATTTCTTTCATTTCCACTTCAGTGTCAACATAACAATGATTAACAAAGTTCACATAAGCAATTTTAACCTGTGCAAGTTTCAAATAAAAGAAATTTCATTTCTTTATTTACTGCCTTCAAATACCACTTATGAAATGCTACATCAAATCTATGTCATTCCTATAGAAGATTTTGGTATGTTCTGTATCTACCCAGAAAGCATTCTCATGTCTCTTCTTTTGCTAAGGTGACCCACCCAGACCTAGGCAGTGAACACAGAACCTAATACAGTATTCCATTTCCCTAAGCCCAGTATTTGGTGTGACAGTGAGCATTTTCCTCAAACCAAGCCCATCATCTTAGGAGTCAAAAGTGTGCTCTCAATTTCTCTCTCTCTCTCTCTCTCTCTCTCTCTCTCTCTCTCTCTCTCTCTCTCTCTCTCTCTCTCCCTTTCCACCTAAGCAAAACATGATAAACTTAAAATATATTAAATCATCTCCTACAGGTGAATACAGGAAAATCATGCCTAAAGAAAAGAATGAGGCAAAGCACAAAGAAACAAGAGATGAAAGAATACTGACACTGTTTGAACCTCTAGACCCACCTGAACAACTGTCCTTCAAATTCCCAAGTACAAGAGCCAATGAAATTCTTTTTCTTATTTAAACTAGTTTAATTTGGTTTCTGTTACTTGCAACCAACAGTTTCTTACTGTATTGTTTAAATATGTTGACAAAATAATACATTGACATTTAAAAAATTTATATTACCAGTCCTGAAAAAAAACTGGCTCACAGCTTATCCCCAAACTGTATTATTTTAAGATGTGGTAAAATTATTTTCTAGAATTAGAAAAATTCTGCATAAAAGACTAGGATGAGTCACCAATGCATAGCATTTCTAAAGCACATAGGGGAATAGTTGTTGCTTTTTTTTTTCTTTGCTTCTTTCAAAAATATAATAAATATCATAAATCTTAAAAAATGCATATACATAAAAAATCATGACAATCATTACAAGGGATGCATGGAATCCAAATTAAAATTCGTGAAGTACAGGGTCAGTTTTTATGCCCTAGGAATTTCCTTCTATCTGACTGGGGTCCAGACAAACTGTCAATGGCAGAGGCCTGTGTCAATCAAAAGTCACAGGGTGGGGAGACAGCTGAGCCAGGCAGCCCAGCATCAGGATCTCACAGCAGCCGACAGTCAGTGTTTTCTATGTGCCAAGGGTCCTTGGCATTTAGTATATATTATCTTATTTAATTGAATCCTCTGAAAATCCTATGAGGCACATAAGTATAATTACTTCACTTTAAGATTATGGAAATCGAAGACTGGAAAGGTTAAGTAGCCTATCAGGGTCAGTGACTCAACTGGGAAGTAATGGATCCAGGATTTTGACTCATTCTTCAATTCATTTCTTCATGCATTCAAAACCCAGTTACTGAGCATGGGCTCTGGTTCAGACAATACGATGGTGACCAGAAAGAGCTCTAGCTGTTACCTCCCAGAGTTTACAATTTTGGGCAAGAGTAAGAGGGCTAAAGACATTTGTTAAGTAAAAAACCATGTTCCATACTATGGATTCTTCTAGATGCCACTAAGGGAAGGCAGGGCACTTGTCCCAGAAGAAGATCTGAAGGGTGAAAAGAAAAGGTTACACTGGTGACCATGGATGGTATCCTCAGAGGGAGCTGAACGAGGGACAAGGCACAGCCAAGACTAGCACCTCACATAGGGACAGAAGCTATGGATTTCCTCACTGAACTATACGTACTCTCGCTGCCATTTTGTTTCCAACCAATCAAAGCTTGAAGTACCCTTGGACTGAGGTGTCAGTAGTTCCACAAAGTTCCACAAAAATATTCTTCCAAGTCCATCCCTACATAGGACTTTTTGGAAACAGGGAAGTTAATCTTCCCTGACACCTTTTTAAGTTACTGTGATTTAAAATGTTTGGTTCCATAATATTTTCAGTGTACCACATGTTTATAAACTTTGCAATAATACACCACAATTGAAAGAAATTATTACAATGTACATTCCTGGAAGCCTCATTAATAGAACCCTGTTGGCAGATAACCAGCTTCTGCTGAAGATTTTTTTTCCTATCATCAGAGCCAAAATAGGAGAGAGGGCAAAGGAGGATGTATAAATACAGCAAAATGTGTGAGCATATTTTCAAGAATGACTCTATTCATAAAGGCAAGATAAACCTGTGGTGTCTGATATTGGATCCTACAAGACTATCCTAGCATCTCCCATCAATGACTCCAACATTTAAGAAGCACTTGTTTAATGCTCAAAAACATACTAGAGACTACAAGTAAATGTGTCTTTGTTTGCAGCCACTGCTATGTTCAGAAGTTAGGAGACATCTGTAGCAGCTTCCAATTAACAAACTGGAAATACTTTAAAACGGTTGATTCTCCTCCATAACTTCTTATAGCTAAATGCAGACTTTGTATGTTCTTTTAAATTTTCTGAGTCATAGAGCTAAATACAATTCCTTGACTAAATATCTGATCTCATTAATAAATATTAGCTACCATGGGGGACCACTGGTACTTCAGTGAACTTTAAACATTAAGGACAGTGTGGGGCTGCTATGCTTTGGCCAGGCTTACCTCAGGGATGCAGTCATCGTGAGTGACCACCCTCACTATGTCGTCCAAGGGCAGAAGGGAATTGCACTTGATTTCGGTGTACACGTTTTTTCCCTCTGTGCACGCTGCCAGCAACTCCACAAGAGTGATATGGTAGGCTAAGGGGCCACTGTCATCCCCTCGGTCTCTCTCTGAACACATCATGTGGAGAAGGATTGGAAATGATGCTCTATCATTGTAAAATATCAGCACATCTTCACCCCCATTTATCAACTGAAATGATAAGAAGAGAATCTACATAGCAGTCCAAATGTTCGTTCTTGAAATTATTTCCAAAGGCTTGACCTATCTGAAAACATGTGTATCTCTTTGTAAAACCATAAGTAATACTGAAAATGCAGAGCTACGCCAAGGCAGCATGGTGAAAAGATGATAATCATATGCCAAGTGACCTGTTACAAAACCTATCAAAACCAGGCAGGAGCCAGACATGGTGGCACACATCTGTGATCTCAGCACTCTGACACACTGAGGCAGGAGGATCACAAATTCTAGCCCAGCCTGGGTAGGTCAGCAGCATAGTGAGAACATGTTTCAAAATAAAAAGTAAAATTGTTTTCCAATTCTTTCCTTGGTGAATATAAAATCAAATTAGCTCCCACACATTTATACACAATAAAGAACTAATATAAATGCAAATATACATTTAAGAAAGGTAAATTTTATAAGTTTATTGTAATGTTTCTTACAATGTTAATAATAAGAATATACCTATAAAACTTGAAAGCCTTAAGCTGAGTTAATGTTAAAATTTCTAAATGGCAGGAGGAATGGACATTGAATCAATATGGAAACATCTTCCATTCCCAAACTAAAGGCATATAATTATGAAAATGTCCTCATACCAACATAGTCTGCTGTATGACTGTCTGCTAGCTGTGGGTGGAAGCTGCTTAATGCACACAGGCCACTGGACAGGCATTCCACCACAGAGCAGTGGTTCACCCAGTGGACTCCTTGGGCCCCCAGGTCCCCGGGGCCTCGAGCTTGGTTCCTCAAAACTTACTCATTAGGAAAATCTCACTCAATGTCAAACACGAAAATCAAAAGGGCAAAATAAAGAACATCACTCATTTTTTTAAAATAAATTCTTAAACTAAATAGCAAGTTTTACCTATTGCAATAAAGCACAGGCGAGTAGTTTGAATTCATTATGTTGGGTCCCTTCAAAGTTCTAGCAAATAACGGCAAAGGACACCCATTCTATATGTCAGAAACAGAGCAACAAAGGCATGGGAAAATTTCTCTCTTCACTGTATTACCGAAAAAGTAAAAACATAACATTTTGCCTCTTTAACTCCAAATGCTCATATGAAATAAGATTTTACCCATTATTCAACATACCCAAATTCACAATGGATCAAAAGGGAAAACTCAGAAAATCATAAATTCAAGTTGCACCTGTGTTGCTTCACTAGACTAGAACAAAATATATTTATACTTAAGTAGTCATGACTCATTTAAATAATTTTCCAAACCTATGTTATGGTTTTTTTCCCACCTTTAATTAATAGAAAATACATATTAGAACATACTGTTTACGGGAAATGGATACAATGCAAATTGAGAACGTACCTCTGTCATGACCATATCCTGGCATTTCTTCACATATTTACCATCTGCTTTTACAATTGTTTGCAGAAACCTCAGGTACTCCACGTGGCGGCCATGTGTCTCGATGCAATGCACAAAATGCTGCACCACTCTCTCACTGATCTCATTGCACAGATGGTAATTGTTCATGAAGATGTACCGCATGGTCTCTGCTTCAAGGAGCTAGGCAGAGAGAGGAACGCGCCCTTGTAATGATGACAAGATCCATTTTCTATTCTACAGAACTCAGACTCAGTTGCCTGGTTGTGACCAGCTTTATAATCTATGCAAAGCCACAGTGAATTATCTGTACATGCCTTCCACAAAATGCAGTGAGGTCATAAACCATCAAAAGAAATTTAACTCACAAGGGAATTTAGTACAGAAAGGAGCTTACACTCTTCAAGTACAGTGTGTCAGCAACAGTGTTCTTTTTTTATTATTATTCCATTAAGTTCATTGGTACACTGTAGGTAAACATTATGATCACATTCATTATTGGGAATTTGTACCTGTACATGATACATTTTGGTTCCTGTTTTTTCCCTTCCCTTTCCTTCCCTTCCACCCCCCCAGCCCCCCTATTTACAAAAACACTGTTCTTGAGATTAGTTTTATTACTTATTATTCAACATTAATTCTTCCTAAAGATCTGCTTAAATACATTTAACAGACCAGAGTCAACTCCATTTTTGAGTTTTCCATGTTTATCTTATTCGTTGTATCATCAAGTTGATTCTATGTTCAGCCATATTGTTTTTGTAACATTAAACTATATACATGTAACTGAAATTGTCACTAACATATAAAATTAGTGTAATTTTAAAAGTGTTCTTAATGGAAATAAAAAGCTAATCAATTTTAGGAAGAGAATCTCTATAAGGAAAAAACAAAGTGGCCAAGACTAATAAAATTCTATTAATTAATGCTACCCAAATAAATTTTACACACACTTTACTATAAATTTCAGTGGTCACAAGAATACTTACACCAGGATTTAAAAACAAATTCAGATGTTTATGAAGAAGAACTTGATTCTGTGGATTTCCCCGACAAAAATTTTGGAGGAATATGTGGGCCAGATTCATTACTTCATTCATCTTTTCATCATTCTGTAAGTCAATAGGACAGCACATGATACAGAGAAACAAACCTAAACACAAATACTATCGAAAAATACGTCCTCTTACCCACATACACTTTTCCTCTGCCTCCCCTTTATGTTCCCCCTCTCCCAGTAACCCTTGCTGTCTCTCCTCCCCACATTCTACATCTTTATCGGCCTCTCCTTATTTTTCCTTGTATTTGTTCCTGTTGTTTCCCAGCGGATCCTTTCTCCCCAGTCTTAAGACTGTCTACCAGATTTCCGGGCACAACCATCTCCTCCTCCTCTGCCTCACCCCACACCTCCTCTGTCCTTCCTTCCTCTTACTCTTTTTTCCTTTATTATCTCGCCTTCTCTTTCCCCTCCTTCTTGCTGTCCTCTTTTTTTTTTGAAAATGACTATTTTATTCATACTCAAGGCATACAGTAATACTTCAGTTCACCAACACTTGTGCTTGCAAACAATTCAGTTCACAAACAAAAGTGTTTGGCGCAATTTTGCTTCTGTTTGCAAACTACACATCTGGTAACAAACATGACTGTGGCCATCTCTCCCACATAAACACAAATGCGGCCATCTTCTCCAAATTCACAAAATTCGTAAGCCAAGGTACCACTATAGTTTTAAAATCATTTGATATTATATTCAAAGGACTCTATTTCCTAGAAAGTCACTCTCCTGTACGTTTTAGGTCCCATTACCCTAAATTAAGTTGCTCTACAGAAATCAGCCAGAATCATAACCACAACTACAAAATAGTGTCCAGATCAGTCTTTTCATTCCCCTTTTCAAATTTTGTTTCAAAACTTTTCCCTCCATATCACTGCCAGAATTGCCTTTCTAAAACACACCACAGTTACATCAAGGGTCTGTTCATAACACATCAGTACTTTCCTATTTCCTGTGCAGTAGGAGCAGGCTCCCAGCCCTGATAACACAGCTTTCTCTTATAAGACCCATGGCCCCTCCTGTACGCCATCCTGTTCATGCTATTTTCATGAGGGTCCAAACCTTTACTGAGCTTCTGTGCTGGGCTTTTTTATGGGTCATGGGTCTGGCTCAAATGTCTTTCCCACTCTTGTCTGCTGAGCAACACCCACCCCTTTTTTCACAGTTCAGCCCAAGCTTCTCCTCCACCATCCAGTCCTTTCAGTTTCCCCACAGATAATTTAGTATTATCTTCTTTGCTTTGTTTACATTCTTAGTGGATTTCTTTTTTTGTTTTTCATTAAGTTTATTGGTACGTTTTAGGTGTACAATACAGTTACCTTCATCATTGGGATCTTGTACGTTTACATGATGCAGCTTGGTTCTTATTTTTTCCCCATTCCCCGGCCCTCCCTTCACCCCCTCCACCCTTCCCTATTTACAAAGACTTTGCTGTTCTCCTCTTAACATATGTTGTTCCCTTTCCACCATCATTTTGCAAAACGTAGGCCTCGAAATTAATTCAGAGAGAACGAAAAATTCTCTTCTTAAAGGTGGAAGTCTAAAATTTTCATGTACAGATGATTATCATTATTGTTCATGCAGTTCATGTCAAACTTCCCAAAGGGAGTCATGCATTGAGTGCCAGACTATATTACATGAATTAAACATTTTCTTTTTTTCTAAAGTAAGGGTTTATAGATTATGCCACTATAACTAAATAAGAAGCCCATAGTCACTAATAGACCATTTCTTCATATTTAAAATATGAATAAATTAAGTAGATCAATGATGGCAAACCTATGGCATGCGTGCCATAGCGGGCTGTTTGTTATCACTGAAAGCTCAAAAAGAGTCACCATCACTGAAATAGCCTATTAAATAGAAAAAAAACCCCTCCATTCATAACCCCAAAACTGGGAATTTTAAATTTCAAAATCTAGTAGCTCTTTTACCTGGATAATTGAGAAATAGTTAGAAGACTATAAAAACACTTCAGCCACAGAAACATCTAATTCCCACCCAACACTGGCCACTGAAGAACATCATCAGGACTACTGCATTCATGTTTCTTTAGAACTTCCATCTTATTCTTTGTTTCTAAACAATCTAGCTATTAAAACCGAGCAAACAGATAAGAAGAAAGTAGGATCAATATCCTCAGTGCTTCAGTTATATTATATGAAGAGGGGAATAGATTATGTGCCCATGTCCGTGTTATAAGATCAGGAAAAATAATGTGGATAATAAACACTAAGGATTTGATATCTTTTGTTGTCTTTCAATAACTCTTCTATTGTTTTCTTTGCCATAGCTTGAATTATGCCAGCTTAGGAATGGTATAACTTACAATTTTACATAAATTAAAAGTAACCACATTGGGAAGGGGGCAGGCAACCCATTGAAAGCCCAAATGGGGTGAGCATCCTCACAGAAAGGTGGCCTGGTGTGCTGGCACCCAAAGGAGGGGAAGGGCCACCCTCCCAGAGGCTGTGTATCAGAGACTCAGTAGGGTATGAAGGTATTCACAGGGAGGCATGACAGTAGCGTGACAGAAGACTATAGTGTAGTTTTATACAAGATATTGATAAACAGGTAGCCATGCTGTAGATAATGGGAGGGCAAGTCTCCCACTGTTAAGGAATGGACATGCAGTATGGGAAAGGAGAAACTAAAATGAGTCCCATGGTTTTGAAATTAGAGCTATGGGTATAAAATCATGTCTTTCAATATGTATAGGTAGATAAGAAAATAAATGTAATTTGTATATACTGTGTGTATGTATTTATGTGTATGTGTGTGCATACGTGCACACCTACACACACCCATATGCATATTTCCTGGCTCTGTCTATTTAGAAGACTGGAAGGGTAACACCCAGATAGCAATAAGCACACTCTGTTCTCAGAACTCTCTTTCTAAACGGCACTCTGCACCAAATAGAACATGGGCTTCCTGACAAACTGGGTTGGAGCAAGAAGAAAACAAGTTGATTCTGGAATATTTTATTGTGCAAGAAAGCACCCACAGAATGAAGAGGGAGTGTTACAGGATAAGGAATCTAGCTTGAAGTGGCTTCATTGGTCAAATCTAGAATAATCTGTGAAAGAAAATTACAATGGAAACCTATTATAACTTACTGAATAAAATTAGCATCCACATGTCCATACTGATAACAATAAGTGAATGAATTGAAAGTTAAGATAAAGAATGGGACATTTACTTAGTTTCACAGAATCTCTCCACAAAGTACTAATTATAAAGGGAAAATGAATACTTCTCAATGGAGAATCCAGACAGAAAATCAAGCAACCAAAGTGGACATCATTAGTAACAGGATAAATCAAAACCATGTACCACCTAGTAGGAGGCAAGGAAAGGAACTTAGCATCTTTCTGTAATATTCCTGCCAAAATTACATTACTGAATTTAGTCACATGAAGAAACAAGTGGTACAAATTCAGGGACATCCTTCAAGGTAACTGGCTATCTGCAAAAGTATCTGTAAAAGTAACATGAGCCTTCTGGCATGAGATTTAAATAGATATGATAACAACACGGTGTATGTTTCTAACACAACTTGTCTGGACAACAAGAGAAATCTGAATGGGTGTGGGACGAGGTGGCAGTTAAGTTGTGTCTCCCTCCTGGCGAGGAAAGCTGCAGATGGTTACATGTAGCACGTCCCTGATCTTGTCTCTGTGAAATACACGTGAAAGGGCTCAAGGATGAAGGACTTACTCTCAAATAGTTAAGGGGGGGACAAAACTTCTTTATAACGTTGCTACACATATGAAATTGTATTGAAGTAAAAAGATAAAGACAAAAGTTATTGAAGACAAACCTTTTCATAGGGTATTTGCAGAAGATCCAACACCACGGAATGGGCCCCCATATTTTTCAGTAACCGTTGGTGTTGATTCCGACACTTTTTATTCTGTACACAAAGTTTACTGAGCCTAATCAAAATCTTTTAAAAAAAGGGAAAGCATTAAATACAAAAAAATAGCGATTTAAGTATAAGCAAAACAGTATTTGTCATGCAAATGTAAACCTATGTTAAAATATCTTATATCTGCTGACCTCCTTCACAATCCGATAGTTATTGCTCTTATTGCTGTCGATCTGCGGTGTCTTTGTCCCATCTTGTACTGGACTTAAAATGTTTGATTCCTAAAATAAACACAAATATATATTTTTATGCCATACATAGCTTTGTAATAATCTGCAATAAATAATTTAAAGTTGGTATTATTTTGTAATAAATTTTTCAACCTGAATGGGGGGTTCTTTTTTGGTGCTTTCTTATTGGATAAAAAGTTCCTTGAGGATCAGGGATTTAGCTCAGTGGTGCCGCCGTCTGCCTTGCAAATGCAAGGACCTGAGTTAGATCCCTGGTACCAAAAAAAAAAGTTCCTTGAGCTATATAAATTACCACAACCTACTATGAACCAAATTACAAGATAAATGCTGTTATTAATAATTAATGAATTAAAATTTTCACAAAGTTATACATATGGTTGGTGTGTGTGTATATATATATACACATATATATACAAATATATGTATACATTTCAGGCATAGCATGGTTTATATTGCCTACTGGAAAAGGAACAGGAAAAGTCCAAGTCATAAAAGATATAATTTTATCATCAGGGATAAAGCGTAAGGAAATAAAGAGTGAGGAGCATATCACAACAGTACATCGTAGGGAAGGGAGGAAAGAACAACTTAACCCAGGGATTCTCTGCCACATTACCATGACAGCCTCAAGAGTCATGACTAGAGGCCAACCAAGTATGTACAGAGCCATCAAAATTCAAAAAGGAAAATAAAACTTGAACTAAAAATAATATTTGCTTATTAAGAATACCTGAAAAGCCAAAAATACTGCATTATAACAGTCGGTGTCTGAAGCACAACAGTAAAAAGCAAATATGAGGAGTGTACATGTTTTTTAAATATCCACTATTGGCATCACCATATAAAAAATCCACCCATTACAAACACTTCCCTTTACAGGAAGTATTAAGACTTAACATGTGACTGATAAAAGACTATGGCGAACAGATGTAAAAGACAGAGAAGATATGCTCCCTCTCCCAAGAAAATTACAGACTACCTAAGATAACAGGGAGAAACAACAAAAGATTTGAACTGAAAACAATTCACAATTGAAAAAAAGAGAACAGCTACAGGTTCAGACAGCTTTATGAGTGAGGTCAAGTGTAAGCCAAGGTCTTCAAAGGCAGAAACTACCTAGTTAAGCATAAGGGACGCATGAGCGGGCAGAGGAAGACCTGTCAGTTGAACAAGTCACTTCAGCCAAAGGTCTTGCAGCACGAACAAGCATATGGTGGACAGAAAATGGCAAGGACTGACAGTGCCTGTTGCAAAAGGTGAAGCACTTACCTGACAGGTTTATAGTAAGTATAAAATTGCCCTTGGGATGACTGTCAAATCCAACTTGGGTCAAAAAATAACCTAAATTTCTGGTTATAATGGTGTTGGACTCTCAGAGTTAAAAGGGATCTCTGAATAAGCTCAAGAAGAAATGATGAAGGTACATGAGGCCAGCTGTTATAATTTCATTTGTCCTCAGCTGGTTTTCCTACTGTGATCCACGATATATCACAAAATTAACACGAACCAAGAAAGAAAAAACTACTGTCCTTGATAGTCAATTCTGATGGGGGCTTCAAGCCTCAGAGTGACCAGATCCATGTTAAACCAGCACCACTCATGGGTCACTTTTGCCTTCCTCTTTTGCTTCTCTTCTGGCAAATACGGTGCAAGGTTCTCAGTCTGAATGCCACTTTAGCAGGTGATCCCTGCTTCAATTTGTAGCAGACAGAAGTTCCTCTAAATGACATTTCTTCATTTCCACCTGGAAATATCCAGCATCACCAACTAACCTGTCTACCTTCCCTCCCATGTCACAGAGAATAAAACTTCTAATGCATGGATTTTGAAATCCGTCTCCTCTTCCCCTCTTCCTGCTATACCCCTGTTTCCTATGCACAGCATTTTCTACCTTCTACTGACTCATTCTCATGTCGGAAAATATGGGCAGGTTGAGATTCTCCAAGCACTTTCAACAATTTGCCCCATCCTGGGAAGTGGTCTGGCCTCTCAGATTATTGCTCCCACCAATAACCCCAAAAGAATCGTCTACGCGAAACTGTCCTAAAGTTGCTTTACATACCAATGACTCATAATTATGAACACTTTCTTCCACATTTGACTCCATGGCTCGTTCCCATTTTTGCTAGACTCTATTCTACTTGTTTTCTTATGACATCATTACCTTCTACCCTTTAATCATACATCTCTTTCATTCAATAGAACTGGAACTGCAAAAGGAAACAGAAACAAATAGTGAAAGCCTTGTAAACTTTACTAATAGAGATTCTAGGGCTGGTTCCTCATCTATCATAATAAATAGTAAGAGTGAAGGGAGAATAGTCCAACTGCATTCCAGGTTAAAAAGAGGGGGGATGAGATATTATCCATAAGACACTAAATATTTAGTGAATCCTAAAAAGTTATAGAGGAAAATATTAGCAATTTATGTAATTGAAACCAATGTAGATGAGGAAAGGCAATCCAAGTGGCAAAGATAAATCAAACTATTGAAATGGAAAGACTAGAGATCAGAGAATGAGACAAATACAGTTTCTATTTGATATCAAAATAACTTATTGATGAGAAGTAGAAATTAGAAACCCAGAAATATAATCAAAATTTTTTTTTCTGGTCACAAAGGTGGAGGCTGAATTTTTAAAGACCATTTCATTTTTTTCTGGAATGAAGAAATATTAAAGAAAACTAAATCTATACCACAAACCAGGATTAAGATATTATCATGTCTAAAGGTTGACAAACCTCCTAAGGTAAAAAGATCTCTCTGATACATGTCAACTTTAAAGAAAGCAGTTAAAAAGACAGGCAAAGCTTCGGCACATATATTTTAGGCTGTTTTTTCAAAACAGTGCCCTGAAGAAAAATCAACAGTCTCGTTTTAAGAAAAAGTAATCTTGGGCAAAATGTACTAAATTACAAAAAGTTATGGTCTTTAGTTGAACCTGGGGGAAGATATAGATATTGCTAAACCATGTTAAGAAGGGAATTATGAAGAATAATGATTTTAATTTTAAATTTCCAGCAGTCAACACAAGAACCAGCACTGGAGATTTCAATAAATAATCTCTTTTAATTTTAGAAAATAATTCAGCTGAACAAAGTATCAATCCATAGAACATCTGGATAATTCCAAAGGAGTGATCAGGGGAATTTAAGAGATACATAAACTATGTAACTAAACTTAGGCTTTTTTTTTATTCTGAAAATGCTCTAAAGAAAGTTGTTTAAAGAGCTTTCCTCCACAAAGGGAAGAAACCGACTGTATTCTCTACATCCTACACAACTTTAGTCCTAAGTCAGTGACCAAAATCAAAGCCCTAAATTTATTCTAATGACCAAAAATTAGAAAAGCACAAAACATAAAAGCCTGACATCTACAGGGTCCCAGAGCTGAGCAGGTTCAGAAAAAAAAAAAATGTTAACACTGAGAACCATGCCATGCCAACCGCACATGTGCAAACAATCCTTTGACAATGGTGAGGAAGAATAAATACCGTGCCCTGATAGTACTTGTATTCTATTATACCCTCTGCCTGTCACCTGGACAACCCAAATTTATTTCCTCTAATGGAATAAATGAAACAATTTTATACAGCCAGCTACACTTTTAATTGTATAATATATACCATAATATAAAACAGTAGTTTCAGAAGCAAGACAGCAAGAAGAGGGGGGAAATGAGCCAGGCAACAGGACTCTAGGCAGAGACAAAAAGAGTGAAATGCTGCCTTGAGACAGAGGTTCCTCCTCATCTTTTGTTTTCTTCTTCTATTTCTTTTTTTAAGTGTATCAAGGCTAGCAAGGAAATTTTTCTACCAATAGTAAAAATAATTAAAATAATGTTTCATGGATTACATGGCAAACCAAATACTGGTACCAATTAATGGGGATCCAGCTTCTTTAAGCAAGGGCAATCGTGCTTTTAAAAATAGAACTTTCCAAATCCTACCATGTAGAGCTGGCAGCATGTGCAGCTGCGTGATTAAAATAGCTCAGTGCAGGCCTCCTATGTATCCCTGCCCCACTGGGCTTGGGAGGGGAGGGGCTTCCTCACAGAAGGTGTGGAGTCAGCATGGCTGCAACACCGCTCACCTCTGTACTGCAAGCCTTCTCTTCTTATAACCTCTCTTCAACCCAAGCGATGGCATCACCAGCCAACAAGCCTCCCCCAACTTCGGATGCCAAGCAACAAAGACAAAGCCTTTCAGATTTTCTTAGTCTATCAGATTCTAATTTGATTGACATGCTTCAGAATAAACATTTCTCCTTCAGACCACTGAGCGATAACCCTGTGCGGGACAATGAGTCCTCTGCTCTATGAATAACATCATGTACTGCACCTGTCATTTTGCAAGATACCAGGGCCTTTCAGAATGTCTAAAATCACCCTAGATCTACCGACCTGCCCTTGCAACGTAAAGCTAATTTGGACCTCATGATGTCGTGGCTGACGGCATCTGCTTCCCCGCTTCCCTGGGAGGTGCTCAAGGAAGCTTGGGCCAAGACTCACAGTGTCCTGAAGGAACTGTGTCCCACTACTGGCAGATAACATCGTGCTAGACTTCCCCTCAACCCAGGCCCCAATCCCTTCCCTACTAGAGAATAAGTGTGCATCCCTCATTTACCCCAAGCCCGTTTCTGCCTCCCTCCATCCCAAGACAAACACTGGTGCTTCCTGGTTGATTTGATGTCATTTGGGTTAGTATTGATGTTTAATCTGATGTCCTAGAAAACACCCCAAATCTCCTGTACTGTATGAATCTCCAACAAATAAGGTAACCAACAAATAAGGTAAAAATATGTATCCCTGGAGAGCAACCTCTTGCTTAGAGAGGTACAAGGAAGGACAGGGAATATATTGATCATAGATATGTTTTACTATAAAGTAATTGCTTTCGTAAGATGCAACTGGAACTCATTGTATGGAGGAGGGTTTTTTAGCGACGTGTCTCACTGTGTTGTCCAGGCTGGCCCCTGACTCCTGGGCTCAAGCAATCCTTCTGCTTCAGCCTCCCCATAAGCTAGGACTACAGGTATGTATCATCACAGCTGTCTTATCCCAGTAGTATCTTGACAGTATAAACCATACACAGCAGGAACTTAGAATCTTCACTAACAGTTTGTATTGAAGTGAGAGTGAATGGGGAAGAATGAGGGAGGTGTCAACAGCTACTCTTTTAACAGAAGGGAAACACTAAGTTCAAGCTAAAAACAGTATTAATTTTCAGTGAGACTAGAAGACAAGAAGAGTACTATTATCGATATTATACAAAATGAGTAAAAACTTGCCAGTACAATATAAAATGTATAAATAACAGACAAGACCCTTTCACCAACAGAACATCTTAGAGTAACAAAGCACTGCACAGGAAATGAAACAGTAACATAATAGAGCCCTCTGAGGCTCTCTGATACCTGATGCATACTGAAAGTTTCCCTAGTCCTAATTATGGGGCCATGGCTGTAAGAGGAGGTTGTACATACAGAATGTATGACACAGGGATCAGTACTTTCTTTCAGACTCACTGTTTACCAAGCACTCATTACTGAAATGTTGATGCCTGATCCAATGACAAATGTATGTTCTGATATGAATGTGTCAACTTTATTACCTTAAAAGACATTCGCTGATAAACCATATACAGTAGGAACAGAATCTTCACTAAGTTTGTATTGAAGTGAGAGTGAATAGAGAAAGCAGAGGGGAAGTGTCAGATAGCAAGTATTAACACAAAGGGAAATACTAAGTTCAAGCTAAAAACAGCATTAATTTTAAGTGAGGATAGAAGACAAGACGTGAAAATACTGTTGTGGTGGAAGGAATTCAAATAACAATGCAGGAAGTCTGAGCATCACATTTAAAAATTTGCTTTACAACCAAGTAGAATGAGGATATGTAAAACTAATATTTGGGTAAAAACCAAAACTAACTTTTTTTGGACATACGTTGTATGAAAAGGATTACTGATCCTTACCTCTGGCAAGTACCTTGAGAGATAAGTAATGTAACATAAACAAATAAGATAAATTATACAATCTGGCTGAAGCAAAAATAGAAAATGGAGGTAAAAAGGCAGATTCTAAAAAGGGGAATTCAGAAAATAACTGCCCAATATTAATAAATAACAGTTCTTCATGAAATTACCATAGCGTTCCTTCATTACCGGTCAGATCAAGTAGCAAGTCTGTGTTTAAAACACACGGACTCTCAATACCTAGCCACGAGGATCTGGCATTCTACCAGACACTGACGTCAAAAGTCAATTTGTCAGTTGGGTGTGATGGTACGTGCTTGTAATCCCAGTAGTTTGGGAGGCTGAGGTAGGAGGATCACAAGTTTGAGTCCAGCCTCAGCAATTTAGTAATTTAGCAAAACCTTGTTTCAAAATAAAATTTTAAAAAGGGCTAGAAGTATAGCTCAAAGAGAAGGCCCTGGGTTCAATCCCCAGGAGCACATACAAAAAGTCAGCACATTAACTGCAAATTGCATTGCAGAAACAATGTTTATGCAGAACACTTTTCCCACTGTGCAGAATCAAGTGCCCCTACTTGAAAAGCAGAGCTTTCTTACAAGGTATCCTTCAAGAGGAAACTGTTTCTTTGCTGATTCATCAAAATATTATAGACAGTAAAATTAGATAGAAATTAATATACAGTCAGAGAGGGACTGCGCTGTCAAGGGAGTCAGCTCAAAAATAAAGACATCAGAATTGTGGCTGGAGGCGCATCTGAAGAAGGCCAGGCCCAAGACCAAGTTACAATGGCCAGGCCTCCATGCCTCCCTAAGGGATAAGCAGTGACTCGGAATTATACTGCAGTTAGCACCACCTGGTCCAGGAAGTCCAGGTAGGCATCAGTCACCTGGGTGGGTGACCAGAGCATCAGACCCATCCCTTCCCTAAAACGCCTTTGTTCTTTCCATGTACACTTGCTACATGACCTGCTTCCCTATTGGCTCAATATTAGCTAAGTGGCTATACTTGTAATCCTAAAGGTTTATTGTAGTCTAACCCATGTTGTACCCACATTGTGACTTTGCTGTAATAAATACCCCTGACAATGGGCCTCGAAGGCCACCTCACTTTGGGACCTCTCCTGTCTCTTAGGAGCTATTCCTGTTCCCCAATAAACCTTTCCTACTCTTAACTCCATTGTCCTTTAGAATTCATTCTTGGATTTCAGGGGACATGAACTTGGAATATCGGACATCTAGCAAGTTGGGAGTTACATTTTCCCCTATATCAAACTCAAAGAAGACCAGAAGCAGTAGGTAAAGACTGAAATACAGATTTTGCCTTTAAAGAGTAATGGGATATGGAAGTAATAGAAATCCAACAATCAAAGATGTGCCTAGAGAGAAACTGAGAAACAGGGATGAAGGGATGGAAGAGGGAAGGGAGAAAAGAAACCAATTAATTTATGAATAATTAAGTATAATAATTCAAAAATACAATTAAGATAAAAGCTGCAAACTAAAATGCAAATGCCTATGAGGGATGTTAATACTAAGAAAGACAAACAAAAACTCAAAAACAAGAAAAGTTTATCATTTCCCAGTGAAATAAGATCAGGAAATCTCCAAAAGGACTTATAATCAAATGTGCTTAAAACCAACAGGGAAACAAGGAGGAATAGCATGGTTTCTGCACGTGGAACCCTGGGAAGTTGCTGCAGCATGGAATAGAGACCAGGAAGACTCCATAGCAGCACTCAGCATGGGCAAGTGGGCTTTTTTTGAAAGGGGAGACTACAAACCAAGCATTAGCCTCAGGCATGGGTCCTGGATCTCCTATCAGCCAACAAAGAAGGGCCAGTTATGCTGCCAGACACTAGTGTGGGTTTCGATTTCCAAATAACTGTTTCTCCCATAGCCACAGTAATTTCCTATAGGGAAATTTTGAGAAAAACCTTCTCAATGAAGGTTCACACAAACTGCTTTGGCACCAGGCAGTGCCTATTGTTTGTAGAAACTTCTTAGGAACAGCAGCTATGGAGCCAATAGAAACTCGACTTCTCAGGCAGGGGATGAGGGCTGAAGCCACAGGTCCCATGAGAAGCGGTTAGTTTGCAACTCCTTGGAGAGAGTGATTTCCCTCCCCACACACTCATTCTCAGCCAGCTTACTGACTGGACGACCGAGGGTGAATCCTCAGAGACTTCTTTTTCAGTTAATTTTGCTCCTTGCATCACATATTCATTAAAAGAATAAGAATTCAGAAATAAAAACAGGCAACTATGAATTTAGAATGGATAGATATGAAAAAGAACTGATTAGAAAACTTGAAAATGTTCTATATAATCCTCAAAGTAAGAACTGGATAAATGGTTTAAACATCGGGCTTTAAATTGCTGAGAGTGTAGGTAACTTTTTAAGAAGAAGCTTGAAACCACATACAAGTGGGTAGACAGATATAGGCATGTGTACAAATAAAGAAGCAAAATCACTGTAAGAAAAATAAATAACCAAAATAAATAACATAAGCAGGGGCTTCCCCTGGGAGCCCTGTGATGTCCAAATGACCCGCTTCTCCGGCCTAAATAAAGAGATGGATGAACATACAGGGCAATCCTGACTTAACCCACACGGATATGGTTTCTTGAGTTAATCTCTCCTTCTATATTTAGAAGTCAACACATATGTGAACATGATGAATTAGTAATTTCTCCTAATGCTACTAACATTGTCAACTTGTTATACTCTAGGTTTTAAGCTTTCAGAAATTGTGGTGCAGTTTCTTAATGCCGGGGAAAGTTTAGTAAAGGGAAACACTATGGTATGTAAAAGATAGGACAGCTCATAGGCACCAGGGATGCAATGGCCACACTACATGACCAAACCCATTCCACTTTCCTCCTTATTTAAAGCAGATCAATAAAAGTAATGGGATAACTTTGGATCCTAGGCTGAGATGTACTAATATTGGTAAATGAACTGATAATTCACCTTTATTGCCCACATGCTATACAGAATCTATAATTAAAGAGGAAAGAAATGTTTATGTTATTGAGGAATTTCTTTAATTACCAAGATGAAGAATCACATTAATGTTACTAGTCCTCTGACAATGAAGCAGGCACCAAGTCAGACCATTATGAGCTGTTTTAAAACAATGCCAATGGTCCTATGTTTAGAGTCTTTGTAAGATTAACAGAACAACAAGGAATCATTATTTGCATGGTCTGCTAGAGCAGATGCTGCCTGCTAGTGACTGTTTCCATTGACACTGTGATCTATTCCATCCTGTTTACAAGGCATTGCCCCTATCTTTGGTTGCTGTTTCATTGCATAACATAAGTTATTTGGTTGTGTGTAAGTTAGAAATTTTATAATTTCTCACTTTTTTCTCCTTAAACTAATCCATTAGAAATGTACCTTCTCCTGGCTTCTCATGATCTCTGAGGGTACATTTGTCCCTTGCTTACGCTTTCATAACTTCACACCTGACTTTAAGCCTGAGGCTCTTCATTGATTTCCCACCTTGCTCTCCTGTTCTTCTGAACCATTCTGGATTCTACCAGATGAAATTTTCCAAGCTCTCTGCCCACAAATCTTCACAGATTTCCAATCCTCAGCCATTTAAAATACAAACTGCTCTTCCTATTTGTGGTTGTTATTTCTTCTGAAAACATTAGCTAACTAACTGCTCTCCATCCTCCAAAACAGGCCTAGGCCATGCCTTCTACAAGTCAGAAGCCACAGTGACCCTCGTCTTTCTGAACTATGTAGTTCAGTGTCGGGTCTTTGTCTATCTTGTTGAATGCTTTTAAGGGTGTCTGTTCTGTATGTTCAATCTCGGAGGAAGACAGTCATATCTGGAATATCAGACTGAATTCTCGATATCACATTTTAAGAAGGGAAATGGGAAATTCAAGTGAGTGTGATGCTGAGTGAGCACGATGAGAAAGGGTCCCCAGTTTCACTTCAAACAGAACATTTTAAAGGAGGGTGCCACTCTGGAGAAACATGACAGCTAACGAGGTAAAAGAGGTTTAGGTTTGCTCCATATTGTCTCAAACCTAGCGCCATGAAAAGGCATAATACGGACAAATATATGGGCTCCAAATACAGACGTGCTCTTTATTGTTAAAAACTGTCAAGTAGAACATGGTAAATATCATTCAGAGAAACTTATCCTATATATATAAAACGACAGATATAACATTTCACATATCTTTTATGCACCATGAAAGTACACAAAAACTTCAGCACATTATTCAAGCATTGATTTCATTATTGGCCCTAAGAGCTTTAGTCCACACCTGATAACATGCATTCTGAGTTTTAACGTCTCACACACACACATACACACACACAGACACACACACACACACACACACAGCCCAAAGAAAACAAAGCTTGCATCCCCAGAAAGATGGAAGATAAGATCAGAAACCCTAAACAAGTCAGCCACAGTGGCACACAACTGTATTCCCAACATTTTGGGAGGCTAAAGAGAAGGATTGTAAGTTCAAGCCCAGGCTGACGTAGCAGTACCCTACCTCAAAATAAAAATTTTAAAAAGGGCTAGAGATATAGCTCAATGAGAAGACGCTGGATTCAATCCCTAGTACGGGGGGAGGGGGGCATGGAGCAAAGCCAATAAAACCAAAGGTAGACACCTCAGTGATAAATCAAGCAAAGATGTAGCCCACAGAAGTATCAAGAGGTACAGATCTTGGCGGTCTTGGCTCTGGTCAAAGTTACTACTGAGGCACCTATATACAAAGATAACCCCACTTTCCTTCAAGAATTAAGACTATAATTTCCACTAATAAAGTGGCCCCAAAGCCCCAAATCAAAAATTGTATTTAATATGGTTACAGAATGCAGTATCTCAAAATGCTTCACAGAAGCAAGTGAAAACTCTAAATTAAATACAGCCCTCAAAAGAATTTCACATAGAAAGTTCCAAAGAATGTAAGTTCATAACAGCAAAAAAATTTTTTAAGTTCTTCTAACCACATAAATAAGCACTTCCCAAGGAATTCTGTAAGAATAGCTAACTTAAAACTGAAAAGTACCCTCCTACTAAAAACAACCAGATTCTAGTTATAAACCTATTTTAAGTACATTTCTGAACTCACATTAAAAAAAAAAGAGGGGGACAACTCCCAGAAGCTCTCATCCTCCATACCCCAAGCAGAAAAGAAGTAACCGGAAATGAGATCAAAAGGCTCCAGTCTACCAGGCCACAGGATGAAGATCCCAGAAGGCAAAAGCCAGTACTAGCTGTGCAACCTGGAAACTAAGTAAGCCCTGAGCAAGCATCAAGTTTGGGGAGCTAAACCCAAAATTCCTGTTTTAAAATAGGTGATCAGGAAGGGAGCTACGTGGTCTCAGACCAGCAGTGCCCCCTGGCATCAGACTGAGGGAATCACAATTTCTCTAAGCGGGGAAAGCATCCCCTGTTCAACCGCTTCGGCTGAGGTCAAAAAGATAATGGGCTCAAAGCCTGCATGCAAATGGTTATAACAGACTTATTTATAATTGCCCATGGATGAGCTAACTGTAGTATACCCATACAATGGGCTGTTATACAGAAAAGAAGTGAGCTATTAAACTACAGAAGAGTATGGAAGAACCTTAAATATACATTTTTAAATCAAAGAAGACAGTCTAAAAAAGTTATGTACTATATGATTCCACTTTATGACATTCTGCAAAAGGCAAACCTACAGAGACAGTAAAAAGATCAGTGCTTGCAGGGGACCCAGGGGCTCAGCAGGGGGAGATGAACAGGTGAAGCAGAGGGCTGGGAGGATATTACCCTGCAAGGCACTATAACGGCAGACATATGATACTATGCACTTGTCAAAGCCCCCAGAATTTACAACCCAAAGAGTGAACCCTAAACAAACAATGCACTGCGGTGAATGAAAACATGCCAATATCAGCTCACTCATTAGAACAAATGTACTACATTAAACCTAGATGCTAAGAATAGAAGGAAATGAGAGGAAAGAGCAAGTACATGAGGACCCTGTGTACTACCTGTGAAATTTTTCTCTGAGCCTAAATCTGCTCTAAAAGACTACTCAAAAAAGATATGAATTCATAATCAAAGATGACCAAAAATATAATGAAATGAGGGCTATAAGTGAGAATCATGAAATTCACAAGTACTTCAGATCCTGGTAGCATTACATACAGCCAAATGGAATCACAAAAATTAAAAAGCATAAAACATGATCAAAGTGACCAAACAGATGTGATAATAATTGAATTTTGTGTATGAAATAGCGTAATGGCTAAAGTTAAAAATTCAATGGGTGGAATAAACTGTTAACACAGCAAAGCTGAAGAGAGACTGGAGTGAGTCTGAAGAAATTATTCAACATACAGATAGTACGACGTTATGGGTATGAAAGCTTTCAGAAGGAAATTGATAGAATAAATTACTAGTAACAGACATCCTTATAAGGTTTAATATACACCTAATTGAAGTTTCAAAATTAAAGCACGACTGTTCAACATACAACAGATTTCTCCACAGCAGCAATGCAAACCAAAAAGCAAGGAACAATATCACAAGTGTGAAAAATATCTCTCTCAACTAATAAGTTTCATTCTGCAGTAAAAATAATAATCCCGGTCGGGGATTTAGCTCAGTGGTTCCACTGCCTGCCTCTCAAGCACAAGGTCCCGAGATTGATCCCCAGTACCAGTAATAATAATAATAATAATAATAATAATAATAATAATAATACTTTAAACATATATGCATCTAATAAAATAGCTTCCAAATGTATAAAGAAAAAATTTAAGGCCTAGGGATGTAGCTCAGCAGTAGAGCACTTGCCTAGCATGTGTAAGACATTATTATTCTATTAATCTCTAACCTTCTAGTTTGACTTCAGACTTTTGAAAAAATTTAATGCCATGGTTTTCTTCTGAGAAGCTGTTTATGCTTTCCCACCGAAGCCACATAACTGACACACCATATTGCACAAGGTGTGCTCACTTAATCCTTACAGCAATTTGAGCAAAGGATCATTAGTATTTCCATTTTATAGATGATAAAAAGAAAAATCAGAGAATGAAAACAAGTTGCTCAAAGTCACACTAAGAGGCAAATCTGGGGTGTCTGTTCCCTAAATCCTTGCTATTAATCACATACACATTGGCATCTCTGGGCTGCGTATTATTAACCGACATTTAGCATGCATTTCCATCCTTCAGGTTCCCCTGACTGGTCTCCCAAATTCCCCTACAGCTAGAGTTCTAAATCCAATTCAACTTCTGCAATGAGAGGAACTCATGTGGAATGCAGTTGCCAGAAGGAAAGTGAAGAATGTCTTCCCCAGGCCTGTGAGGGCCAGAAAGAAAATCCCAATAGACAGGAGTGCTTCCCACGCACTCCGTGTTCCATTATCTCGTCACATACTTTTAACAAGCGAAGCAGTGGTGACGGCTGCAGCAGTTGGTGGCAGCAGCCAAAGCAACTTCTTGAGCTCTGACTTGTCTGATTATTTGAAATCAGTAGTCCCTGGGCAACCTCCAAACTGTACTACTCCAGACTTTGCAAATACTTAATTCTTTTTGTTAAATCACTTCCTCCATGAAGTACATATCCTTTCCTGAACTCAACAATAAATACCAGCTTGACTGAGTTCTATTCATCTGAGGATCCTAGGAAATTACGTGTATAAACTACATGTAAGATAGTCTCACCTTTAGAATATCATCAGCCAAACCACTTGTTTCTCTTCTTCCTTACATAAACACAAAATGCTTGTGAGACTTCTAAAGGTTGCTTTGCGGGATAGAGGCTCTTTCTACTACCTTCCCTCTGTGTCCAGGAACTGCAGACTAGTGATCAACATCTTTCATGGAACATCTCATCTTACTCTTAGAAGATATTTTTCTTCATTGAAAACTTTTACAAAGAACATAATGCATTTTCTAAGTTTTAGTCTGTTTTACTTTGTTTTTGTTTTGTTTTTTTGAGGTACCAGGGATTGAACTCAGAACCTTGTGCTTTCAAAGCAGGTGCAGTGCCACTGAGCTAAATCCCTGACCTTGTTCTATTTTTATTTTTTATTTTTTATTTTTTGGTACTGGGGATTGAACTTGGGTCCTTGTGCTTGCACAGCAGGTGGCGAAACCACCGAGCTAAATCCCTGGCCCCAAAATAATTAATTTCTTCTCTTATTTCTTTTTTTTTTTTTTTTTTTTTTTTTTTTTTTTCTTTTGGTACCAGGGATCAAACTTGGGTCTTTGCACTTGCAGGGCAGGCGGTGGAACCACTGAGCTAAATCCCCAGCCCGCTACATTTTATTTTTAAAAGAGAAGATTTTTTTTCTTTTTTTGAAAAGGGAAGCAACACTGTATTTATTCCCCAGGATGTGTATAAAATACGTATTTTCAAAAGGAAGAGCTATTTTCATTTGTGAAAGCATAATACACGCATTAATATCATTAAATATCATCTCAGAAAGTACAATCTCTCATTAAAGAACCTGGATTTTATCATCAAAAAGGTGTGTCAATTTGAATTGAATCACAGAGCTAATTGGCAGTGAAGAAGTACGTGGGTTCTCTGAGCTTCAGTTTATTCAACCTTAGAAATGTGATGTCTACAATAACCTCTGAAGCTTCTTATAACATTTAAAAAGGAGATTCCATGATGAAAATGTTTGTTCTGAGATGTAGATGCAGTAAATACTAAATAAATGTTAAATTTTCTCATATTTCATAAATACGTTATGGAAAAATTTTATCCCCACCTGAAAACTGGTCATAAAACAAATTTCCATGAAGCAGAAATACCATATTTATACTGATAAATTACAAAACCACTGGCAAAGTTCCTATAAGACAATATCAGAAAATTATAGATGACTGGTAATTAGTCCTGAGACAAGTATAGCCACCAATTTAAATCTCCTTTGAAACTCTTCAGCATTTTAATTACTCCTAATCTTCCACCATTCTTCACTCCTAAATACAGTATTTTGAGTACTCCAACAAACATAAAAGCTGACATAGATGAGCCTATCTGAATACTTTATATTCTTGCAGATTAAACAACAAATAAATAGGAGCTGAGGGGATAGCTCAGTGGTAAACCACGTGCCTGGTATTCAAGAAGCGCTGGGTTCAGTCACTAGCATGATGATAGATAGATAGATAGATAGATAGATAGATAGATAGATAGATAGATAGATAGATAAATAGATAGATATAGATAGGCAGGCAGATAGATGGGCACTGAAGAAATTTTATGCACTATCAATTATGATGCTAGTACTGGTCTGCTTTTATTTAAGCATTACCACTAAAACACTGTTTCTAAAAATGGTCATATGAAAGTAAAATGGGAAAAGAGCAACAATTAACTACTAAAAGCAAAATCCAATACAAGGAAAGACTCCAGATCATCATCTTACTGTAACTCTTCAACTCAAACACAAGTTCTTAGCATTTTCTTGTTGGCAATAAAGCACAGTGTTGTTCCCTTTAGATATTCTTGTATATTATATAAGGATATGCCACTATTTATGAAATTATTTACAAGCTGGCAATAAGTAGCTACAGTGAATGCTGACAATAAAAACTCCCTTCTCTCCATGGGTCTCAACTTAAGGTCAAGATTTCTTGACTTCTTTCCCACTACCTGCTACTGTCCTAATTCCCAGATTTCCCAGGTTTCACAGTGGAAATCAGAAAAGCTAAAATTTTAGACAGATGAATTCAGAGGTAGTAACAACTAACAATAATTAACCAAAGAGCACCTGTGGCGAGTTCACTAACTAAACAATAAAAATATGACATTTTGTTGATCAGAAACAATTTTTTCCTTATGAACAATTTTGATTGTAGAGCAAGCATATGGTTACATAATATCTTGCTTAAAATATATTATTTGGATCATTTCAAAATAGATCTTGGAAACAAACCTCATTTGGCTCTTCACTGCCTTTTACTTGATTTTCACCCATTTCTCCATTCTCGTAGCTGCTGCTCTTCTCCACCCATAACTCAGATTTCTCTACAGTCAGCCGAAGTTGATCGAGATCTGCCTTGATTTGCTTGTAATTATCTACGTCTTGATTGGACACCAGTAATTGCACCTAAAAACAAGAATTTCACACTTATATACGCTTATATATTTGTATTAAGCTATCTTTTATGTTAAATTACTTTTTTACCACTTTGAAAAGTCTGGCTAGGGCAAATATTTTTTTGAAAAAACCTTTATAGCATATGAATATACTGGTTATAATTCACTGATACTCCTGAGTAAGTTTTTACGGTCAATATACATCTAAAATATTCATATATGTTGTAGAAATACAGAATTCAACCAAGAAATTTTATACCAAAAGGAAATAAGAATAAAAGAACTCTACTTTCATTGTTGATACTCATTTTTCTGAAACTTTCTCTGTTTGAAAACAGGTAGAAACATAAAGTAAGCAGAAGAAAATATAGTTAAAACCAAAGCTTCATAACATAAATTTTATTTTATTATAATATATGTGTGCTATGACATACAAATACGTGTAAAACTATCTGTAGTTATATGATTGCCTTTATCTCATATTCATTAGCATATTCTTGCAAAACTTCCTAATAAAAATGTCCTATTAAATAAAATAACTATTAATGAAATATAAGCTCATAGATATTACTAATTAATAATCTCAAATTGATGTCTTATTCAAAGATCACAAAGAAAAATATTAGATCTCTAACAGTTCTTTTCTTTAGATTAATGCTTTCTTTCAGTTACGAAATATTTATTTCAGAGCTCCTGCTTGTCCTAAGCAATGAGTCAATAAAATGTAGGGTCAAAATAATAATAGCAGTGGCAACAAAATTCCTAATAATGTTATTATGCTCCAGTGCCTTCCTAAATCTTAGTGCCTGTCATTGATATTAAAGGTATTAACTGAAAATCACTTGTGGGGAACTCTCTAAAACAGATCGCGTCTTGCCACAGACAAAGCCATATCTATCTTTAAAAATATAAAGTGTCCCCAAGAAAAGCCATGCAGTTTCATTAACTCTCCAACACTGAAGTCATGGAGGATGTTATAAGCAATATTCTCATTGTTTTAGCTATGGTTCTTAGCAAGACTACTCAATTTTAAATATTTTTTATTTTTTTCCTGTCTGGAGAGCTGGGGATTGAACCCAGGGCCTGTGCATGCTACAAAACTGCTCTACCACTGTGCTACACCTCCAGTCCCCACCTTACCTGTTTAAATGCCTGTAAAACTTCCGCTCTCTGGCTAAAGTGCTTGAACAGCAGCTGCAGGGCTCCAGACAGCAGAGGAGCATAGTCATGCATAATCAGGTGAATGAGGACCCGGAGAAACGTCCTGCCTCCTTCATCATCAAGCTGGACTGGATTTTTTTCCTTTCTAGAAAATGAAAAATGATTACAAAATAGCACATTTATATAATATCTATATTAAAGTAATTAAAATTATATCTGTTTTCAGAGGTCTATCGGGGGTTTTTTTCCCAAATTAGGAAGTGAAAAGGAAGAACTTTTTACTTTCTTCCCCTCGTGTAACTGATAGAAAACAACCTCAAAGAAAACTTGTGCTTGGTCATAAAAGCAGGGATGACCAGCCATTCTAGTTGGTCCAAGACTGAAGGGGTTCTGAGGCAAACTGGGATGAGTTGGTCAACTATGCATAGAGAAAAGACAGTCAGCATTTCAGTCCAAAAGCATTTTTTTTGAAATCTCTATGGATTTGTAAAAATTTCTTTATTAGCATATGTTTGCAGTACATCATGAATACATTCACTGCATAGTTGGTACCTGTGCATGACCCATCTTTTTTTTTTCTGTGCATGTTAGACTTTCATCCTCCTCCACCCAGCTGCTCACATAGCAGACATATTTGTTTCATACTCTTATATTCATACATAGGACTTTTATTTGAGAGTTCAAAGCATTGACTACAAGTATCACTCCCACAAAAATCCAAATTCTTGCAAGAATTTTATTAATATATGTTTGTGAAACATATGATGATTGCATTCATCTTGGGAAACTGATACATATATATACTGCATCTGAATTATTTTTACTTCCCCTTCCCCTTCCCACCCTCTCATCTCCCCCATCTTCAGATCCCATTCCTATCTCCACATTTCAAAAGCAGTTATGGAGAATGTACCCAGTGACTGATTTTCCCCAGAGCCAGTGAGATCCCTACATGTTAGGGGGACAGTGCCTGGGGAAGTACAGTCTACACATGCACAACCTTTACTGCAGCAGCTCTTTATGTTTGAAATAATGGGACTCCAAATAAAATTCCAGTGGAATGAAAGGCCTATCTAAAATCATGCATTGCTTAATGATGGGGATACATTCTGAGAAATGCATGCTTCGGCAATTGTGTCATTGGGTGAACATTACAGAGTACATTTATGCAAACTATATATATGTAGCACACACATATATAGGCTATATATGTGTAGACAGTGTCACCTATCTCTTCTAAGGCTATGATGAGCAAAACAACACAAGGTTAAAACAAGCACAAGAGAAACACTAGTCTAACCCAGAATACTTCTAGGTAGATACGCACTTTTTAAGTGATTAAAAATATAAACAGACATACACCAGTAACATAGGCATCTTTCATCGTTATCAAGTATAATGTCCTGTATGTGACTGTACTTGCCTGTGCCATACTTTAACACAACAGGGAGCAAAGTAGTTTGTTTATATCAGCATCACCACAAATGTGAGGAACGCACTGTGCCCTGACAATAGGGTGGCTGGCTATGAGATTCCTAGCCCATAGGAATCTTCCAGCTCCATTATAACTTTGTGGGACCACCACTGTACACGTGGTCTGTTGTTGACCAAAACATCACTATGCAGCATATGGCTGTATCTTAAGGTGAAACCATACAGTGGTTCTTTCTTCCATAAAAATGAAATACTTCAATAGGAAAACACAACAAAAATGTTACTATAATACAAAAGCAAACCTAAACCAAATGTTTACTGGAGATAAAAAAAACCTTTTTTTTTTTTTTGGAGGAAGGGGGTCCCTTAATTCTTAGTCCTTGTTTCTCTAACAACAACAAAAATGTAATAAAACGTTTAGTATAGCCTTTTTTGGATTTTCATGTTGTCTAATAAAAATGAACACTAGATTCTTGATAATTTTAGCTTAGATGTTTTACTTTTTCATTTTGATTGTTGTTAGCTTCATTTCTGAAAAAGATACAACTCTACAACAATAAATGGTAGGATTCCTGATAGCAAAGTAGAGTAGTTATGCCAAAGGCATCTCATTTTCTTTAATCATGGATATTTCCAACTGGCAGCAAATAGCTTTATTTCTCACTATAAAGTTAATGGTAACATTAAAAGAAGTTACGTTTTTGCCTCAAATACCTAAGTTTCAGGGAGGCAGTATTTTACAAGATGCAGTGATATTTGTATCAGGAGAGTTAAAGGGCATTCTTGTGCCATCATTATTTGAGGAAAGAAAAGCAAAGAATTCAGGGGAAAGTTCAATACACTGATCTCATCTCTCTTGTCCTCTTTTTTTTTTTTAACCTAAAGAAAAGCAATGCTTTCTCCTCTAGAGTAAATTTACAGCTTGGTTTCTGGTAGAAATTATATTAGCAACATAGAGGGTCTAAAAATAGATATATGGAGGTGAGCAATAACAAAGTAGCAATAAAATTCCAGGTAAAATTTTATTCACAAGTAAGATAAAGACACATAAATGTTACTATACCTTCCAGCAAACATAGTTTCTGCCTGAGCTGCAATTTCGTCTATATCAGGAACAATAGCTGCAAAGAAAAAAGGAGAAATCTATTCTTTATCTCACTTTGGAGCCACAATATTCATATTAACAGTAGCTTACCTAAAAATATTTTGCCTTAATTTCTTTATGCCGCCATAGATCAATTAATAGCTTTTAAAATTACAATATAGTTTTATTTCAATGTTAGTATTTTAAATTAAGCTTTCCATTTACTATTTCTTTGGTGCTGAGGATCAAACACAGGCCCTTGTGAATATTGCTTCCATTTTTTAATGTAAGCTATATTTTAAACTAAAGTGTTATTGTAGTCAAAGGTAGATTTAAAAGACTAGAAAGCACTATCTAAAGGTGCCTCTTAACTATATGAATATATATATATATATCTCCATTATATGTGTGTACTATATATATGTTCATATATACATGTAACCTAAATTGGTGATAAGGTAGGATCATTCTTTTAAAAATCAAAATATACATAGAGCCTTGTTGCTCTACAGTATTTTTTTTTCTTCTGCATACTAAGGATTAAACCCAGGGCCACCCTCCCCCTAGGCTTCATTCCCAGTTCTTTAATCCAAACAAAGTGGTCTTTTTTTACCTAAGCTTATTTAACCTCTAAAATTCCACCTCTTTCTCTCGTGCATAGGGTATTTCCTTTCTTTTTTTTCTATCCAAACCATGATTCCTCACTGTTTCCCACCACTAATATTTTGAAAGAAACATGTTTAAATGATAAATATACAATTCACATCTCCTCTCCAAAGCATGAAAAGAAAATAGAGCAAGACATACAAAGGCAAAAGCAGTCTGTCCCTTCCTCCCCAGAATGACGTCCCTTGGAGATGCACACGAGGCAAGTGTTCAGGCCAATGAGAGAGAAAGGATTTCCTGGGTGCCCCTGAACCTTCCCTCCAGTACTTTACTGACACTCAGAGCTTATGTTTCCAGAAGTCTAGCTTCTGGGAGCCAATAATTGTTATTCTTCTGTCAATGCAACCGCCAGCATGACTTTCTGGATCTGCCTTCCTGTTCCTGGAAATGGCCCTTTGGGGTTCTATGCTTCTGGGAAGCAGAAAAAAGAAACGGTTGCAAAGGTGCCAGCCTGACTGCTCTCAGGCAAGCCAGTCCCCAACCACGGGGGCAGGCTGCATTTGGGGTTCTGAAAAGGATTCGGACGCAGGCAGTGAAACACTGGTCCTAAAATATCCAGTTTATCTGCATATCTGCAATCACTGAATCCTTACTGTCCACTGACCGACAGATAAAGAACAGAACAGTTCCTAATACTGCCACGGTAAAGAAAGTTTTGTATCCGTGTACAAATCCTACCCTCAGAAAAAGAATTCTGTTAACCAGTTAAATATTTCCTAAGACATAGTTTCCAGCCTGCCACGGCTGGCTTAGTCTATCCAGAAAAACTGGCAATTTAGTATTTCTTAGTTTTCATAAAGTCCTTTCTATACTCACAAAAATTTTCCAGTCATTTTTGTGCTCTTTGGGTGCCAGGTTCCACATCTCAGAGATAGAGTCGCTTCGTTCTTACTCTTTTCAAATGTGAAAATTGAAACATAATTCCAGTTTATAACCATGCAAAGTAAAAAATACTCCAAACCAAACCAATAAGCACTGGACAGGGAACGCCCCATCGTTATTCTTTAGGAAGGCGATGGCATCCCCACAATTTACCTTTCCTCCTGACTGTTCTTTGATGCAGGTGGAAAAATTTCTCTTGGATTTTCACTAGAAAGCATAATGCTAATAAGATTCAGAATGGACTGAGGATACCTTGGGAGAATCCTAACTTTCGTGACCCATAACAAGTAACTTAAACTCTTTGCCCTTGGTTTTCTCATCTGTGTAATGGCACAGTACACATTTCCTGTGCCTCACAGAATTGGCAAGCTCACAAAGCACAAGGTCTTCACAGGAGTTAGCACAAATAACAGCAAATATCCTCTGGCATTCTGGGCCAGTTATTTAAAGCGCTGAGTTCTCTCGTGTCATTAGTGGAAGTAACATCTACATTTTCTCTCATAAAAAATCTGTTGTGTTTTAAAATATGAAAGGCCTTTTCAAGTTCTGAAAACCTTAAATGCAAGCAATAAGCACTGTCACAGAGAAGATACCTGATGGCACCAAAGTATCTGGGGAGCCATTGGTAGATGTCTCAGCAGGGTCATTGCTCTCACCAAACTCCTTCTTATATATGGACAGCATGTACGAGATCCTGTAATCCAGTCTGACACTCAGGATAAACTATGAGAAATGATCAAAACAGGAAAATTCTGTATTAATTGGCACAGTATTTAAAAATGCAGGTCATTGCACAACACCATGAACAACACCTTGAACAACACAGCCATTCGCCTTTCGAATGAACTGGTAACTTTATTTGGGAACTCTTTACACTCAGTTGTCTTCATATTTAACAGTTTTAAGACTGAGGAAAGGAATGTGTTTCTACAAGCCGGTGTTAGTAAAATCCCACAGCAAATGCTGGACAGAAGGAAATTTCATTCCCCATCTTTATTGCCAAATATTCCAAGTAGAGACTTCACGAGAGTCTGTAGGAAGAGGTAATGGTGACATAATTTGACTTAACACTGAGCAAAGTATTCACTGGGCCCAAGAAGAGAATGCTGGAGCTGTGACCCTCATTCTGGCACAAAGAAGCTGAGATTTTAGATACAACAGAGTTGATTCCAGCGGCATCACAGTCAGTGCTGGGGCTGGGCTATAAGAAAACAGCTGAAATAACCTATGTACCTATGTGCCACCACTTTTCCCCATTGGAGTCTGTGTTTCTTTAGGTTTGTGTTGTTATCCACCGTTGTTCTCATTAACTGATTCAGTGACAGAAACCTAAGTACCCAGTAAGGCTCCAGACAGGCCAGCGCCATGAGGAATGCAAATATCTGAAGCCCGCTGGCCTCAAGAAGCCATTAACCAAGTTGAGAAAACAAAATACAACATTTTAACATGATCAGGAAACGTGAAGGATTAAACCATGCAACATAAATACCATGCAGATCAGAGAAGGAAAAGTCAGGATGTGCTACAGATTAGAGGATTTACATAGTTACCTTCCAGCCAGGTGGCCTGAGACAAGCCCAGTTTCACCTTTTGTCCCAGTGTAATTATCAACCATATCCCCGCTGCATGCTCAAGAGAGTCTCACTTGGACGGGAAGCAACATGGCCGCCCAAGGTGTAGAGGTCTTGGCATGCGTGGTGCCATCTACCTTAGCCCCTGCTATCTCTGCCACCCTCGGGTCACATTGCCCCTCTCCCCCCCTCCTGCTCTCATGCTGACTCCTGTGTTCCGCAGGCACTGGAATACCTCTGATTTCTCTCTTTGCATCCTCCGTGTTGTTCAGAGTCCACTTTTCCTTAACTATTCTTCTCCTTCACTCCATAATAACCATTCCTGAAATATCTTCCGTGGTCCAGTTTAAAGAGCTTTGTAAATGAAGCTTTCGTTGGTTTTCCAGTCAAAATGTGAAAAAATTCTCTCCCTCCCATCCTTCTTCCTCTCTCCCTCTCTCCCTCCTTCTCGCTTTCTTCCTTTCTCCCTCCATTTTGCTAGATCTTTATGCTCTTCTGGGCATCTTCTGGGCCTGATATCTCTATCAGGTATGCACAGTTAAATTTACCACACCTTTGTTCAGCCTGGTACTGAGGAAGATGCCAGGGGGACAAAAAAAGTGCCAAAGAACTTCCTGCTTTTGAAGGGCTTATAGTCCAGAGGAGAAAACAAACACTAAAGAGATTCTTTCAGGAGCATGTGGTGAGCACTGCAATGCATACTGGGTGAAGTGATTCCAGTTACTAAAGGGATTTACAGAGCAAGAAACAGACATGGGAAAGAGAACCACAAAAGAGCTCTTGGATTTGGCAGCCCGGAACAGGAGCGGGGAGTAGAACTAGGGTGCACGTGCTCAGCAAATAAGAGGTTTCATTAATGCTTTGTAAAAAAGTAAAGAACAAAGTTGTCAAATGTGAAACACTAATAAAATACTTATCACTTTAAGTTGAAGATGAATACTCACAGAATTTAATTTCATATATATATATCCAAAATAAAAATTTTCATTGTCTAATTATAAAGAGCAAATAGAAGATGGAAGAAAAAGAGGAGAAGGAAAAATGAAAATATGAGCAGAGAAAGCATTTAGAGAGGGTCAGATAGACACTCCAGGAGGCCGAGGCAGTCTGGGAACTTAGCGATTTAGTCACAGCCTGTGGCAAAATTTTAAAAGAACAAAATTTAAAAAGGGCTAAGATTGTAACTTAGTGAGAAGACACTGGGTTCAATCTCAAATGAGTGGGGGGGGGGGAGAGAGAGAGAAAGGAGGGACTGAAAATGAGAGACACATTTAAAAATGGGAAAAGATAACCCTGATAGAGGAAAAGAGCTGTCAGCAAGCAGGTTTGCCAAGGAATGAGGCTACAGAGAAATTCCTGAACGTGCATTCCAAGGAAGGAACATAGCAGAGTGAAGGTGACCCGACACAGACTGCAGCAGTCAGGGCAGGAACGCAGAAGTTCAAGGAGACTCCCTAAAGTGCCCCAAAGAGACAGCAGAAATGAATCAGCCCTCCACCACTGTGCCACTGCTTCTCATCATGTTTTACCTGTTAGGGATTTTTTTCCAATGCTCCTTTTGTGTAACTGTGGGCTACAATGAGTTCATGTGTTTTACAGGTTGTCCCGAGAGGTAGGATGTCAAGCTGGGACCTTGTTAGGTCCCAGACCAGGCGATCCCTACCTTTCTCAGCTCAAGGAGAGGAAAACTGTAAGTGATTTTTCAGGGTCATGAACACAGGCTTGGGAGGCCTGCCAATATTTCTCAAGATTCTGCCTCCAGAATTCCTGGAGGAACTGTGAAACCATTTATGATGATAAATCTAATTACTTCAAATGAAAAATGTACAGACCCTTCCAGGACGACTGACCCACTTCTGGTAGCTCAGTCTACATTAAATTATGATGAAAGCCTTAGTAAACTGTATCTAGACTCTTAAGAGATTCTTGAAAACTCCAGGTTCCATTCTCCAAATCTGGAATAAATGCTATCATTAAGAGATCATGGCCGGGCATTTAGCTCAGTGGTTCTGCCTCCTGCCTCACAAGCACAAGGTCCCAAGTTTGATACCTGGTACCAAAAAAAAAAAAAAAAATATATATATATATATATATATATAAATATAAATAAATTTTAAAAACCAAAATCAAACAAAAATAATGATTTTAAAAAGAGAAGGAGATCATAAAACTGCTCTCTGAACTTACCAAAAAAAATGCAAGGAATTCACAACTACCGTAAATGGAAAGTTTTTTCAGTAAGTCAGCACAGCACATGAAATAATTTTTCTTGTTTAAATTCATAGCACTAGGTATTAGACTAGGTTAACTTTTTAAAAAATTATTCCTAGTCCCTTAGAAATAAACTCATAAAGAGAAACAGTCATTGATATAAAATACTAAAGTCAATGATAATTTTTTTAACAAATAATATTTTATGTGTGTTTCTTTGCTACAATAATGAATCGATATACAAAATTATATGTTTGAATCCATTAAAATAGGAACATAATTGGAATTCAATCATCATCTTTGCTTGTTATAAATCCTTCTTATATGGGCTAAAAATTCAATCAGGATCAATATTAAATGAAAAAATATGAAAGCAGTTTTATCGATCTGAAAGCACTTCACAATTGCTAAATATTATCATTAGTATATTTAACGAGAATGAACCAAAGGGCTTGAGATGTTAAATAGCGTCGGGGTGAGATTTCTTATCGGGCTTGTCCTTTACTTTAAAAAAAAAATTAGATCAACAGTACTGCAGAATATTTGCACAGTGAGAACAAAGAAAGTTTAAGTGAAATCAGTATAAGCAAAATGACACCGATGTGACTTAGTGTCGGTGACAGGACGCACCTGTAAAATCTCAATGATCTTCAGCTTGGTATCCATCACGGTGATGTCCTCGTGCTCCGTGGGGTTCGCCTGCTTGCTGGGGTGGGCGCTGGGCTGCACGTCGGGCACGCTCCCGGGAAACAGGGAGCCGCGGCTGAGCACCATCTGCGTCATCATCTCCCCCACCCCGTGGATGGTTCTCATGACGTTGTTTCCTGCCACCAGAAAAGGCCTTCGTCCACACGCAGGCAGCTGGAGACCCACAGCTGTGCTGCTCACTTGGCCACAACCACCAGCTCTGGCTCTTTCATTGCAGATGAAGTTAAGACTCTGCAGACCCATTTCAAAGTGACAGATTCTCTCCCTCTCTCTCTCTCTCTCTCTGTCTGTCTCTCTCTCTCTTTCATACTGGGAGTTGAACCCAGGACCTCAGGACCTTAGCACTGGGCTACATTTCTAGTATTTTATAAAAAAAAAAATTTCTATTTTGAGACAAGGTCTTGCTAAATCCCTAAGCTGCCCAGATGGACTCAAACTTGTAATCCTCCTGTCTCAGCCTCCTAGAGTGCTGGGATTATAGACTTGTGCTGCTGGGCCTAGCTCAAATTAACTGACTTTTCAAAAAACGAAAGTTTACATTTCTCACAAAATACTTTCAAATGATGCACCAAAGGTAAGTTGTTGGTAATATCCAAGTCAGATCCTTCTGTAAGACAGCAGTAAGTCCTACCACCTATAATACCAATAGGCCCTAATTTTTACAATAACAAAGGTTATTCATAACAAAGGTTATTCATCTCTAAGATACAGTGAGCTGCAAGGGAGGGATCTCTTGAGCACGGGAGTTTTAGGTTAACGTAGGCAACACAGTGATTCTGTCCCAAAAGAAAAATAAACCACAACAAAAACAAAAAGCACGTTCATTCTTCTGAAACTCAGAGATAACCTAAATAAATCCTCTAGCTTCACCTGCTTTTAGATACTTACTTTGACCTCTGGTTTTATTATTTATTTCTTTTGGGGATTTTTTGTTTTGTTTTTGAGACAGGATCTCACTGTGTAGCCCGGGCTGGCCTGGAATTTGCTGTGATTCTCCTGCTTCAGCCTCCCAGAGTAGTGGGATTACAGGCATTGGCCACCACACCAGGCTCCGACCTCTGGTTTTAGAAGCTGCCTGACTAAATAATAAGGTAATAGACCCCTGCTAGCTTTCCTATACGTAACGCCTCTGATGTATGATCGGTCACCTGACAACAGTTGTTTTGCATTTGTGTGTATCTGTGCTGTGTGTGTGTTTGCATTGTTTTGTTTTTTGTGTTTAGGGATTTGGAAATAAACAGGTCTAGCTCAAACTGGTGAAACCACCAACCTCTTTATCATCCACAAATGTCCCGTGCTTGACCTTTTCCCATCAGAGGGCCAAAAGCACCACCCACAGATCATGATATTGCTGCCAATTTCTGAACTCACGCCCTGTGAAGAGCCCTGGTTTGTTTACACCTGTGCAGAGCATGACTCATTCTCTTCTTTACTGTCCATCACCTTCCCCACACATCAGGGCACCCTGCTTTTTCAGCCCAGGAGTACCCTTAAACACTGTCTTCTAGGATTTGAGTTCCGGGATCCCCACGTTTGGCAACCTCCCGAATAAACTCTGAATAAACTCTCTCTTTTGCCAAACTGGTGGTTTCTGTGCCCCATAATCTTGTGGGGCTGGCAAAACGGGCCTGGTTTGGTAACAGGATTGCACGAAAACAACTAAATGCTGAAAGTCAGCAACCTAATTCTATACTTTTAGCTTTTTAGCTTTCTCTGCACAACACTTAAAGAAGGAGCATGTGAGCAGTTTTAGGAAAAGACTCTGCTGAAGAAGAAGGCTGTATTCTAAAACACACTTCCCACCCCATCTAATTTGAATAGAAAACTGTTAACTCAAAATCCACCAAAAAATAAGAAAAAAATGTTTAAGGTAATTACAGAAAAAGTTAATAACAGACATGACTGCGTTCAGTGAGGAAGCACTCTTTCTGTGTTTTCTCCTGAGTGTGGTTTTTCATTCATCCATAGATAAAATTGCATGATTTGATAAAATTGCATGATTTGTATCATGAACCTACTCCTTACACTGACCACAAACAGCTGTTAAGGAGCCTCCTGTCACTCCTATGATTTATGTTCTCCTGCCTAACTGTTGTTTCTCACTTCTAGTTCCTACAACAAGCATCTAGGATTCAAAAGAATGGTTTTCTATTTTTCTTTCCAAACAGTGGTCTTGGCTTCGTGGGTGTTCATGGAAGTTTGCCTAAGGGAAAGATCTAAGAATCTGGCAAAGAATGTTCCCTTCCCTATGTGTGGAGGGTGTAAACCAAGAGAAAGGGAAATGGAAATAAGACATGATGAGATTTTAAAAAAACTCTCCATTCCAAAAGAACATAAACTGTGGGAATACCTACAGGATTGAAGGGCAAATAATAAATAAAAAGAAAATATTTAAAAGATGACTCAAGGGAATCGGGATGGCCCAGACTACAATTAACCACTACTAGCTACTATTCTTTGCACATTATGTAAAGATGACATGCTTCTCAAAATTCATTACTTTATCTATATGTGAAATCAGTAGATTAAAAGATGACAATGTTCCAAAAGTAACATTTCTCTAACTTCGCATATTCGAAGCAGAAATTAACTTGAGTTTTCACTTTGAAGGTCTTAGATGTTTTATTACATTGCTACTTGCATAAGCCAAGGAGGAGAGGGGTTGGTCAGAGAAAAATATAGAGAGGTAATTTCCAAGTTTGGACAAAGTTGCGGCAAGAGGATTTGAGACAGCCTCCTATTTTCTTTCAGAATTACCTCAAGGCAGAATGCTTCGTTGTCTATGGTTCTCAACCAACCATAGCAGCTGAGTATTTCCAAATCTCCCTTCCCTGTTTGCTATGGGATGGGAGGGACGCACATCTGGCTGTTGGCAATGGTTTTGAGTCACAGATATTCAACCACCACATTTATGGGAGTCTTGATTGAAGTATGCATGTGTGCTAGCCTCAATGGGCTGCTTTCTCACCACTAACACAGAACAGCCTTCTTTGTTATTCTTAACCCTGATTCGAGCCGAAATTCTTGGCACCCACAGTGCCTGCATTTTATTTAGATTTGTATGGAAGATAATCACTTAATCTAAATTAGTATTACAAAGAAAGTCATCCCAGACAATTCTTTCCCCCCAAATATAGACCCTGTCACCAAGAAGTTAAAACCCAGAGACCAAATTAATACACAACACATGTTGTCAATGAAATCCAAGGTTTCCTTGGTTGTACCGCGTCCTTATATGCCTGTGGCACGTGGATGCCACAAAATCCTCCTGACATTTCCATGTATGGCCAACAAAGAGGTCTCAAATTAAAAGATGCTATATTTTCTGGCTTTGCTTGGTGATGATGAGAAGTGCTGAAATTGTGAGGTATTGCAGCATGGAAAACATCAAGCCAAACACTACATAAATCACAGACATGTAAGGTTTCTGGTATCCATTTTTCCATAGGAAAAAAAGTTCTAATTCTAGACTGTTGAGATAAGTCAGAGGTGATCAGCCCTCAAAATTGCAAAGGAAGAAGTCTATTATTTCTGTTCTTAATCATAACTAGTTAATACTGGCTTAGAATTTTCCAAGTAAAAGGCTACTAAACCTGGTCATGGTAGCACATGCCTATAATCCCAGTATATTCAAGCCTAGCCTGGGGCAACTTAGTAACTAAATCATTATTTTGAACTAAAATATAAAAAAAGGGTTGTGGATATAGATCAGTGCAAAGATCCTGGGTTCAATCCCCAGTACGGAAAAAAGAAAAACCCTACTGTTTTATAATAGAAAGTTTCTGGGCAATCTAATCCCTAGAAAACCAGTTTCTTTTTTATGTTTCTCATATTAATCTAACAGAATTTGGATCTATGTACATCCTATGTTGAGATGGTTGGAAAACCTGCAAGTCATTTTTATTAAGTCAAAGCAAGAAGGAAGGAATTGCTTAGAAAAAAGGGTAGATGAGCTTTTCAGATTCTTTCATTATATGATTGCATACATAATTTTTACTAATCCCAATTTCCTCAAGAGAAAAATTCAAAAGTAAGAAAGGTATAATAAATTCATACTGATGATGGCTAGGAATGGTTTGGGAATACACTGTTTTATTTCTTTAATTGTTCCAATGAGCCAAGCTTCTATTACCAATTTCAAAGAAGTGAAAAATAATAAAGAATTTATATAACAAGAAAGCTGCACAAACCACAATTTAAATTTTCCCTATTCAGGACTAATTCTACTATGGGGATCATTATTGGGTTCAACAATCATTAGCAGTTATATAGATTTACAGAAAGTATAAGAAATTTAACAGACTGATTGAAATTTACCTACAATTCACTGACATTTTATTTGAAGTCATCTTTATATATTATTGCTTTCTATCAAAAGCACTTTTCTTTTATGAACACATATAAAAACAAAAATTTGAATTTTCCCATTATTCAGATTCAGAGAGGCATTTTTAAAACATTCTGCTTTCATAAGAGATTGTTACAGCTTTGTATCTAGATGTCCCCCTAAAGCCTCACACACTCAGAGGTGGGGCTTTACAGAGGTAGCTGGATGTAGGATTTGTGAATATGGAAAAAATATGTATGATAATTGGATTACTCCACTGGTTAGTTAGCATTATTCTGGGTGTGGGTAATGGTAAGCTCCACCCTGAGTGTAGCCTGGATGGAATAAAAAGCAGAAATCGAAGGCAGGCTGCTGCTGTTTGCTGCTCACTGCCTTCTGCTTGCCATATCATGGACTGTTTCTCCTCTGCCATGCCTTTCTGCCATGCCTCCCTGCCCTGGAGCCATCTGACTATGGACTGAAACCTCTACAAACTTAAATAAATCTTTAATCCTTTAACTTTGCATGATGGGTATTTGTCTCAGCAACAAGAGAGTAACTAAGCCAAAAATGATATATACTTGATTATAAGAGTTCTGTGAATAATTATTCACAGCAATTAGTTGTTCTGTGACTACTTAAGTTGGCTTAATGTTTTACAATAATAGAAGCCAAAAATGGATACTCCAAAATCCATGGTTATTTTCTATGAAACACATTTCTATAGCTGGATTTGAATAAATGCATCCACTGTTACAATAATTCCTTGGAAGCAAAATGATGCCAAATCGGCATGTCTTGATTCAGGCAGTCTTCCTGTTTCCCATCCCAGCTCAGCAGCTCCTCTGGAAAACACCTACATTCACTAGAACTAGAGCATTTTTCTATTTTAAACATCCTCTGGAGCAGTACTTCCTCCCAGTGGCTGAGGGTTTGGGTTATAAAAGGACTTTTCTACGTGCAAAGAAAACAAAAACATTAACGTAAGATCCAGGCCTGAATGAAGCTAGTGTTATAAGCAGAGTAACAGGTAATGTGGTGCCAACACAGATTAAAAGGCAGATCAACATCCTGAAAAGATATCCTGAAAAGACAATTAGACAACCAGCCCTCCCCATTCTAAGTGAGTCCCCAATATTTTAGAGAAGTATCCAGCCCCTATAGGGTTTTACTCCTCATGCTCAACCCAGAGGGAACTTTTTCTCCTCTGCCTGGGCTTCTCTTGCCCAGAAGTTTGCTAGCTTGTTCCCTTGCTCCTTTCTATTTCTGAGTTGTGTCACATCCTCGGTGACGCCCCTTGTGGCCTAGCCCTTAAAGAAAGACTTTTAAATTGAGGTCTGCCATGACTCTCAATCCATGCACCCACTTTACATTTCAGTCACAACATCACCACTATCTTACATCATATATTTGGTAACGTGTTTATTGTAGCCTCGCTTCCCCAAAATAACACCAACAACAAAAAGAACATAAGCTCCATGAAGACAGGGATCCTGCCTGGCTGTATTTCCAATATGTGGAATAGGGATTGATGTGTAGTGGGCACATAATAAATGTTCATTAAATAAGTGCATGAGTGAAAGAACAACAAGCTAGATAAATGAAGTACTGACAATGAGAATTACTTATAAGGCTTGTATACAAATTGGATCTAATTGTATTAACGGTACTCCATTCATCAAGCTGTCTTTTTGTTTGCTTTCTTTTATACATTTGTAATTTTTTCAAAAGCTTTCATAATTCTGTATCTCTTGAAATTTATTTATTAAAAGAAAAAAATTGATTGATGCCATTGAGATAAGGAGAACTAATGGAACCTGCTCTTATCAAGGGGCATTTCACATTCCACCTATCATGCTGGGCCACAGGCTGCACATCCCTCTACTTCACCTGACCTCCACAGCAGGCAAGGGGGAGGGAAATGCACCCCAACTGACACGGTCAGACAGGGACAGAGTCTCAAACATAGGTCAACAGATGTCAACATGAGTTTTTACTAGAACTCAGCCCAGAAAGAAAAGATTTCAATTATAATTCCAAAAACTGCTATTTTCTATTAATCATATTGTGAATTCACATTAGTCGCAATCATCTTACTCAACCAGCTTTTATTACATATGATGGACCACAGGATCCTAGTGGAATTTTACTTATGTTAAAAGATTTGGTTTTTATGGGCAACCCTTATTCAGAAAGTATTCCCGTAGTAACCAGTGTTCCTCTGTCTCCATACCAGTGTGTGTAAACATAAGAGAAGAACTTACAGTATGGTTGGCAAAACACAAATTAGGTCCACAAAATCAATTAAGAGCAAGTATAAGGCAGATGTGATGGTAGTAGTGTAGCATGAGCAGTTTACAGAATGACTTGGGGGGGGGGTGTCTGTTTTTGTTTGTTTGTTTGCTTGTTGTTTTGCCACACTGGGGATTGAACTAAGCTACATCTCCAGCCGTTTTAAAATTTTTTATTTGGAGACAGGGTCTCACTAGTCCCCAAATTTCCCAGGTTTGACTGGAACTTACAATCCCCCTGCCTGAGCCTCCCAGAGTGCTGAGATTACAGGTGTAAGCCACCATTGCCCAGCTGAAAAAAAAATTTTTTTTTTAAATTTGAGATCATCTAGGATGAGGGGAGTGAAAGACAGCTCCAGTGAAGACACACAATTCTGATCAAGTGGAGGATTTAGATTAAGAAGCAATGATCATTGTCAAACCATGTCACTGTCTTGTTCAGAATGTGAAACCTAATAAAACGTGTTCTGGCTTCTTGTAAGAATAAAATTATATAACATGCACCAAAAAAGCCTTGAAGAATAAAAGTATCGTATAATCGTAAGTTATTAGTTTAAAATGAAAAGTGGAGTACATGATCACACTTTTGACTTCACCTCTGAAAAGCAGCACTTCGTTTAATTAGCCTCCATTACAGTGGTCACCTCCCTGCTAATGAATAAATGACTCCATCACAGAATTTTAGCTCTTCATCTCTGAGAAAACAGCATCACCTCTAAAAGTATCACTTCTGAAAGACATGTCCTCCAGAAGAGTAATTTACAAAGACTATTTAATGGACAAAACAGATAATGCTACACCTAATTTCCTTGATTCTAAATAAACACTCACTGAATACAGTATATTAACAGACTGTTTACTGACTTCAAAATTTCAAGCTTAGAAATAGAACAAAACAAAAAAATCAACCAAAAACATATAGCTAAAATATAGTAATGCTATTATGCATCTTTTTTTTTAAATATCAAGTAGACTACTTGGAAGAAAACTATTTTCCATCCTACACACTAAAGAAGGATTATTCAAAGGATGATTTGAAAAAGCAATTCATACAAAGTAGCAGCTGAGTTCTGCATCTTATTTTGGATTTCATCACTGTCAAATACTGACAGTCATTTCGGCATTCCAAACCTCAAGATTTTAATTGCAAAACTGATCTTTAATTCTTAACAGTTGGGAATATAAGCCATGAATGAATTTACATACTGTTTTTATGATTGAGATGTAACTGGCTTACAGTGAAATGCACAGATCTTTTTGTGCAAGGTTTTGTGCAAGGTTTGCATGGTCCTCACAAAGGCTATGCACAAATAAACCACATGTCATGCAGATACAGAAACTTCTATTACCCCAGAGAACCTCCTTGTGCCCTACTGCAGTCAATTCCCTCACCTCCCTCCATCCCTGTCACCAAAAGCAAGCACTCTTCCGGCTGCCCACACTATGGACACATACTCTGGCCAATGTGGCATTTGACAGGTTTGATTTTAGTTAACGGTCATAGTCAAACAGTACTAGTTAATGAATCAGTGTTAAACTATAAAAAGGCCTCTAGTTTTTTGCTATTTTATTCTTGCCTTGACCAGATCAGTAGTCAGTTCCCTTTCCTAGGGGGATGCATTCCATGACCACTACTGCAGGAGTCTTCAGTATTTTTATGGACGAGGCCACACGGCCAGAAGTGAGTGGCGGACAAGGGAGCAAAACTTCATCTGTATTTACAGCCACTCCCACTCACATTACCACCTGAGCTCCATCTCCCGTCAGCTCAGGGGCAGCATTAGATTCTCATAGGAACGCAAACCCCATGCATGTGAGGGATGTAGACTGCTCACTCCTGTGAAACATCCCAAAACCCTGGACTCCTAGAAAACTATCTCCCACAAAACTGGTCCTGAAATCACAAATGGTACAAATTCTACATACACTATGTTTTTCCCTCCACATGCATACCTATAATAAAGTTTAATTTATAAATTAGGCATAGTAAGAAATTAAAAGTGCTAGCTGGTGGGCCAGGGATTTAGCTCAGTGGTTCCACTGCCTGCCTCGCAAGCTCAAGGACCCGAGTTTGATCCCTGGTACCAAAAAAAAAAAAGAGAGTGCTAGTTGGTAACAGGATACAACAATTATAGTAATATACTGTAATGAAGTTATTTGAAATTTATGAATTGCTTATATCTGGAATTATCCATTTAATATTTTCAGCCCGTGGTTGACTGCAGATAACTGAAATCACAGAAAAGAAAGCCAGAGATAAAAGGAAACTACTATATTTTTGTCAGTGACTTAAATAAAATCATATTTAGCATGTTTCTCAAATGCAAAGACATGAGACAAGGAAACAATATAATGAATAACTCTGTCAAATTCAAAACTACATTGATAAAAGTTGAAAACTGATTTAAATCCAAAATCAAATTATAAAAAGCACTGCTTAGATCTAAATAAAGCCAACTCAAGTACAGTTGAGTTCAAGCTCAGTAGGAATCAATACATTGTTACCAAAACACTCACTTTCACCTCCCCGTACTACAAAAATGAAGTGCTCAGAATAAATGAAAAAGTAGCTACCTGTATCTTTTCTGGTCAAATCAGTAGAAAATTAGATTTGAATCACAAGAGAAAATATTAAAGACTGCAGATGATCACACAGAAAAGAGACAATCAGAGGATGACTTGGCCATTTTCAAGCTTGGCACGAACCGACATGACATTGAATTTCTGTACGGTTTCAGTAAACAGCAGTAAAACCCAGTCAAAAATAAGAAGGAAGTATAATTATAACTTGACAAATGAGAAATAATAATTTATAGCTGTGAAAAGTAGGAAACACCTACATTTTGCTGCAGTAAAATCACAGTCCTTCTAACACTTTCATTGACCATCTGTAATGAGTGTTGTATGAAGTTCTAAGGTTCATATATTGATTGCAATGATGATTTCTGTCATTCCTTTCTGTGCCGATGTTCTATAAGTCTATGTCTAGGTTCCAATAATGTACCTTACTGGATCGCCCTTGGTCAACACCCTGGACCAGAGATTGAGAGAACTAGAGAACCGACCCCAGTGTATATTAACACTTAGAACACCCAATTCTGAGGTAAAATCATCCTCTTCAGTCATTCTATTTGGGGGGCATCCTTGGGTATGGGTCTTTCCTGATTAAAGAAGTTAGGCAATGTTGGAAGCTGTTCTTGGGTGTCAGGAGGACTTCTAAGACCCATTCCTACGACCTCTAGATAAGTCCAGAGTTTCAAAGTCACATTATAGCAAAAAGAATAGGACTAAACACCTTCGTACCAAACTGTGAAACATGCTCCCTTGCTGTGATCCATTTGGAACATCAAACTCAAAAATCTCCAAATGTGTTTGTTTCTCACACAAGCAGTGTTTTAACATGAGCTGCCATTTATCATCTTATTTCCCATTTGTTTTAAGATTGAAAAGCCAAACTATAAAAGTTAATATGAATGTTACATGAAAAATCAAATATGTGGAATGCTTTGGTCTAGAAAACACTTTTATTCAAGTACATAGATATCCATAAATACACCACTGAAAAATTATTTTTGAGATGTACAAAACAAGGAAGGAGGTCAAGACATGGATGGAACAGGGAAGGAGGGAAGGGAAAGGGGGAGGGATGTAAAAAAGGAACTAAGATGTATTCTGCACATGTACCAACTCCTCTTAAGGAGCATAAACACGAGGGACTACCAATATGTACTAATAACAAATAAGTTATAAATGTATAACACAATTATCTTTGAAAACCAAGTATTTTGTAGTGTATATTAAGCATGGCACAAGTCAACTATAGATTCAGAAATAGAATCTATTTTAACACTTTTTCCTCCCACTTGGGTTCTCTCAGTCAATAGATAAAAATCTTTATTATTGAATTACTTAGGTAGTGACTCAAAGAGTCTTTTATAAGACTGTTGAAAAGACAGAAAAAATAATCACAGAATTAACAAAAGAAAGGCGCAAGTATATATTTGTAATGTTAGACTCTAAATATTTTTCTCCTTCAAATGAGCACATATTTACATAAGGCATGTCAGTAATACACATCCATCCTAAGGACAGACAAGATCTGGAAGAACAATGATGCATGGCTCAATGACAGCAATATGCTCTGAGACATGTGTTCATAGGTGACTTCATTGTACAAACATCATAGAGTGCACTTACACAAATCCAGATGGTTTAGCCTACAATGCATCTAGGCTATAAGATACATGCTGTCAGACATGTCAGACCATTGACCAACATAGTTATGCAGTGCATGACTGTGTGCACAAGATATAGAAGTAGATACAGAAAAGCATCTGAGAAAATCTTCACTATTACTGGGGTGACAGCAAGAGACAGAACAAGTGGTGTCAACTCAATTTATGAAGACCCTTGGGCACCAATTTAAGGAGCTGAGTTATTATTTTCTAGAGATAATGAGAGCTAAAGAAAAGATGTAGAATATTTAGAAGGATCCTTATGTTGGACTGGGGAAAGAGAATGAAAACAGAATCAAGGAGAACAATCAGAAATCTATGAAAAGAAGGGAAGAGAAACATTCAGCTCAAGAGATGGTAGGTGGTAAAACTTTGAACATTGTAATTACAACTCTGTTTCTGAGACAAACAAACACTCATATAGGAATCATTCTTAGCCTTTAAAAGTTCTTTTTGATCTGACTAACAAAATCACTTCAAGTCAAATCAAAACTCTTAGTAAGTATATACTAAATCTTCTTAGGAAACTTGGAAAAAGTAGAAAACATAGTCCTTGAACATGATGAAGTCATTTTGGAAGAATACAGAATAATAATACTGTTTAGGAACATCAGCTACAGGGTAACAGACTTTTATTAAAGAAAGAGAAGAAAAGAAAAAGAAACTTGAATTCAAAATTTCCAGCAAGCTACAAGCTGCATGATCTTAAAGAACGCAGTCTACCTTAAAGTTTACTTCCTAGGCAAAAGCATACCTGACATTCTGGATTGTGATAATGATTAAAGACAAAATTATGCAAAAAACCTAGAGGTGTGCCAGTTGTTCGATATAAATAATAGATAACCTTACATAGCAAGCCCTTGCCAAATATTACATAGCTATTTTCTGTCTGCTTTTATATATGTGTTTTATTTTAAAAAGGAATATGTGAGGAGCATAATTTCATGTAGATCACCTGTTTGAGATCCCCTTGATATACAGAAAGAAGATTCGGCATCCCCCAAGGAGAATTATTTCAGTCACCACTGTATTACTAAAAGAAAGCCTGATGGTTTCCCAAGCGCCTTTTCTAAAACTGATAAAAGCTTAAAGGGAAAAATGTGAGAAGAAATACAAAAGACATTAAACCTTAGGCCACAAAGGGCTCAGAGGTGCAGTCAGCTTAGCACAAAGCTAGGGAGGGAATCAGACTCAGAAGAACAGAAGGTCACAGAACTCGTTCTCAACATCTGAGGAACTGGTGTCCAGAAAAGATACGCTGTCCAGACCAGGCTGTTCTGGGGCATTTGGAAATAGGTAGCTTCTAGAATGTTTTTTCACGCCTAGAACTCTGTTAGGCTCTTCAGTGTTTTAACGTCATTTTTATATTTTCCTTCTAATCACAATTTCCTATGCAGTCCTCATCTCAATTTTTCCAATCATGGTACTTTCCTGAAAGGTAATTACAGTGGATGCAGTGACAGTCCTGCCCAGATTCCCTCTCAGAAATAAAGGACTATAGCTCCAGCTGCTGGGACTGCTAAGGGAGGGCAGTCCTCCACTGTCCCCACCCTATGAGAATTAATCAATGCCACCATCTGAATGTTCCTGTCACCCCCAAATTCATATGTTAAAATGCTTGCCCCAAGTGATGGGATTAAAAGGTGGGGTATTTGGGGGTGATAGGTTCACAGGAAGGGGACTCTCATGAATGAGATTGGTGCCCTAATAAGAGAAGCTTGAGAAACTCCCCCACCCTTTCCCCACACGAGGACACAAGGAGAAGGTACTGTCGGTAAATCCGGAAGTGGATCCCCTCAGACACCAACTCTAGGGTGCCTTCTTGGACTTCCCGGCCTCCATCCTGTAAGACTGAAATATTTGTGAAATGGGTCTTTAATCACTTAGTCCGTGACTTTTTTTTTTTTTTTAGTATTTATGGGAACGTGTTTACAAACCACCTAGTCGGTAGCATTTTTGTTTTAGCAGCCCAAATTCTCTAAAGAGAGAAAATTGATGCCAAGAAATGGAGTGCTGCTGGAACAGACTGAAAGGCAAACATGGCTTTGGAACTGGGTGAGGCTGGCAGAGCTTTGAGATGCATCCTTGAAAAAGCTAGGTGCATTGTTATGAGCGGCCATCAAGTGCAGATGTAGCAAAGGCTCAGAAAGAGAAAGAGCTGTAAGAAAAGACTTAGTCTTCTTAGAGAATACATAAAAGGTACTGAAGTATACTGGCAGGAACATAAATGACAGACCATTCTGATAAAATCTCCAATGAAAATGAGGAACATATTATTGGAGATTGTAGGAAAGACAATTTTCTTTAAAGTGTCAGAGAAGAAGAACCTTTGCTGAATTGCATTCATGTTTTGTGGAAGGCAGAACTTGCTAGGGATGATATTGGTTTCTTGAGTGAGGAAATATCTAAGCAAAGTGTTACAGGAGCACTTGGTGTCTCTTGACTACTTACAGTAAATAGGAGAAAGAGATGACCAAGATGGAATCGTCACTCAAAAGAAAAGTAGAATTTTAAAAACTGGAAAATTCTCCTATCCATATTGGAAAAAATGAGAAAACCTGTTTGGAAGAGAACAAAGGTGTGGCCGAGGGACTATTTGATAAGGAATTCAGTACAGATGGGCCATGGTAGGGTCTAAATCAGTGGGGGCGAACCTATGGCACACATGCTGTAGCAGGCTGTTTGTATCACTGAAAGCTCTAAAAGGTTTTCCATCACTGGTTTAGATCCAGAATGTTCTCCAAAGCCCTCCAACACTCATAGGCCAGGCTTTTAGGAGGTGACTGGTTAATAGAGGGAATATAGCTAATTTACTGTTAGGAGGGGGGGGCCTCATTAGAAGAGGTGCACCACTGGGGGTATGACTTACATGGGTAGATCTCCCTCCCAGGCTCCTCCTGGCTGCTCTGCTTCTTGGCCAGCAAGATGTGAGTAGCTTTCCCTGGCCCAGGTCTTTCCACCATGTCACTTTTGGTGGAACAAGCAAAGCATGAGATCATGAGACTTCTGAAAGCATGAACCAAAATAAGCTCTTTCTTTCATCTATGGGTGTCACATATTTGGCCCAGAAAGGAGAAAGTGACCAAGATAGTCCATCTCCATGGAACGCATGAGTTATCATCAAGCCAATGGGGAGATTAGTGATCTAAACAAAAGCAGGAACTATTGTCCAAGACAATGAGAAAATGCCCCTGAAAGCACATAAGTTTTCCTGAGGGTTATCCTTCACATCATAGGCCCAGAATACACAGACCTGGAGCACACACAGATTTAAAAGGAGGGGGCAATGCCTCACATCATGGGCTTCACTTCCACATCTGGGCACTGGGCTCCTTGGCTGCCCCAAGTGGGGCTCCAGTATCCCCAGTATTGCATGCACTGAGCCCAACAAAGTTATGGCACATGGTTGCCTTCATCTACATCTCAAAGATGGCCTGGATAGCTACATGGCCCAGGCAGGGGACAACCTCAGAGGCAGAGTCATGGCACAGAGCTCCTACTAGGGCAATGCCCAGCAGAGCTGTGGGAGCAAGGCCACACCGCTAGACTGGTGTGATTCCTGCCCAGGAGAGCCACAGGCAAGGAACCCCCATGCATGAGAGCTATGGCGTGGGTGGCACTCAGCACCCTGCAAAGTCCTGGAGACAGTGCTGCCAAAAGCTCTGGGGCCCGCAGAGGTGGGGGTCACTGTCCCAAGGGGGCTGGAGGGCAGAGCAAGGAGTCACAAAATATTATTCTTGAGCCCTAAAATTTAACACTGTGTGCCCTGTTGGGGTTTGAATGTGTTTAGGACCTCTCACTCCTTTCTTCTTTCCTATTTCTAACTTTTGGCGTGAGAATGTCTGTCTTTTGTCTGCTCTACGGCTGGATGGTGGAAGCATGAATGTAATACATTTGATTTCACAGGTTTAGAGCTAAGGAGCAATTTCCCTCAGAATGGACCAGACTTTGAGTCTGTCTCACCCATATCTGATTTACATGACATTTACATGAGACTCTGGACTATAGACTTTTAAACTGGTATCAGACTGAATAAGCCTTTTCAGGGTACTGAGGTGAACAAATGTATTTTGAATATGAGAAGAACATGAATTTGAGGGTATAGAGATGGAATGTTATGATATGGATATTTATGGTCTCAAAACTCCTATGTTGAAATCTTCAACCCAAGGTAGAGGCAGAGCCTTTGAGACGTGATTAGGTGATGAAGATGAAGCCTCATAAATGGGATCAGTACCTTTGGGAAAGACGACTAAGAGAGATCTCTTGTCCTTTCCACCACATGCAGACACAGCAGGCAGGCACCATTTATGAACCAGGAAGCAGATCACCACCAGATACTGAATATGCTAGTACCTAGATCTTGAATTATTCAGCCTCCAGATTGTGACCAGTAAATGTTTGTTGTTCATAAGCTACACCGCTTATGGTGTGTTGTTATAGGAGCCCCACATGACTAAGATAACTAGTCTGAAAAGTCTCAGCTAGTCTGAAGAAAATTCACACACCCACTACCAGGCAGCCTACGAGGACAGAAAGACTCACCCTCTCACCCTAATGGAGGCCACTCTGAAGGGACAGCCCAAATTCAGTGTTCCCAGGGCCTCCGCTGACACTGCTACCCCGCTCACCTCCTGCCTTTGCCAAACTGGTGTTGAATCTAAGGGCTCTCTCCAGCAAATCTTCATGATCGTGTCCATCTCAGTGTCTACTTCCCAGGAACGCAACTGGCAATAAGAAATCCTAGAACTGTTCGAGGGATTGCTGTCTTTGTTGTTATTTTTAAATTAGTGGAAGAATTCCAAGGTGTTGTGAATAGAACATGCCCATCTGATACAACACACAGACACACAGAGAGACAGGAAAAACCTATCACTGTGGACAGACTGTGGAGGGGAGGAGTTCTTGCCTCTTAGAGTCTAAAGCTTCCTGTGGCAGAAGTTTATGATTTGGATGGAGAGGAGGTGTAGAGAGAAAGGAACAACAGGTGGCAGGAAAGTGGGTATAAGGAGTAAGATACACAGGGGAGATAAGACAGCTCTGCTGGGAGCAAAGGGACCTCACTGAAAGCAGAGAGATGAGGGTGGACAGGTGGAATCTGGCCACCAGATGGAGAAGATGCTGAGAGGCAGAATGGAGCTGGAAATCACTGACAGACATTTTCAAACAACGAATGGTACTTGTGATAACTCCTCTTTCCAAGGGAAGCTCACTTATGCCTCACAGCAGCGAACTCCGCTGCAAATTTAAATCCTTTACAGAGACCAGAAAGGAGCTCAGATGAAAAATTAAAAGGAGACAAACACAGATAAGAATGCAGCTAACTTCTACCTTAGGTATTCGCTCTTTGGTGTGTATTAAACCTTTTCTTGTACTAACCCTATCCGATCTTTCTCATCCCCTGTCACCACATACATTATCTCTGCAAAATCTCACCTAATACACGGTAAATTTTTCTCCCTCACTCTCTTTCTCCTTTTTCTTCTTTATTTTTAAAGATACTTGGGATAGTCTGAGTGAACTAAAGCTTCTGTTCCTAAGGCATTCTAGCTGATGTCTCTACAAAGAGCAATCACAGCTATTAATCAGGAGAAATGCTTCATGAATTATTTGCTAAAGTGTTTTGTAAGACATATTAAAAAGAATACCACTCAGTGAATGAAGAATTACATACTATTCATCAAAAAATCACTTTTGAACAGAAAGAGACTATAAAGATCATATTTAGATGAACCTCGTAATTTTATAAAGAAAGATATTATTTTCTGGTAGATTTTTTTGCCTGAAAATATTTTCCTCCTTTCCCACCCATATAACAATGTCAAATATGTTTCTGCTCCACCTCCCATCTCAATTTCCCTTAGCTTTTTTTAACAGCAACTATGTTGCCAGAAAAAGCATTTCAAAGTGGATGGTGTGAAGTCCCAGGCAAAGCAAAAAGAAGAGGAGGAGGAAAAGGACGTTTAATCGAAGAAGCAGCTGGTTCTTTGCCACTAGATGGAGAGTTTGCACTCTCTTACTCTCTTCTTCACATCTCCAGGGCAAGGGTTATTCTCGACATGTATATTTCCAAAGGGCCTCTCACTACTCCTTCCTTATATCCTCCCTGCTCTGAGTTGGGCCCACAAGACTATAAATCAGCTAGTGTAGCTCTAATCCTGTTAGGGCAGGAGGATAATTTCAAAGGAAAGGAAATCCTACAAGTAATAGAATTCACCAGTGATTTTTTTTTTTTTAGGGACTTCCCACTGCCAACATTGTAATGTGTATGCCAACAAAAGAGATTATCTAATTACTGACTGGAAAGAGGCCCACATTTCAGGGGTGAACTATGGAAACTCAAGAATTAGGAGTTGTGAAAAAGTAAAATGATAAATGATAAAAGGAAATTATTCAGTACTTGTTTGGTCTTTTGGTAGTTTTCTGTGATCTACTGGCTTGTCAAATTATGGCAAGTTCAAAGACAGGGAGACAACTGTGAAAAGAAACAATGGTGCTGTACATCCAGACACCCTAGCTGGACCCAAGGTCTACAAAATGGTGAAGACTCTATCGCTCCGTGTTGGAAGCTTCAATTTGAACCCCAGTCTCATTTAAACAACAAACACAGATAGGTAGAAGGATATTAGCAGGATATCTAACTAACAAATCAGACCCAAATTGTTTCCAGGTTTTGTCAAGTTCTCTATTCTGACCACATATATGAGGCATGATCGAAAACTATGGTGTGTGTTTAAAGTCTTCAAAATACTTATTAAAAGGCACATTTTCATCAACCCCCCCCTTGAAAATACTACCCCTTAATTCAACTACACTAATCCTATCCTTATTATTACTTTCTGAAGTAGTTCAGGAAGTCCTCTTTTCTGAGTGTCTTTAGTTGTTCTGTTGTAGCAACCTCTACATCCTAAATCAATTTAAAATGTTTACTTTTTATTGCCATTTTGGCTTTGGGGAAGAGCCAGAAGTCACACAGTGCCAGATCCAGTGAATAGTGTGGATGAGGATACACTGTAACGTTTTTACGAGCCCGCTTTTCTATTGGATAGCACTTGACAGCAGCATTCACCATATTTTTGATCACGCTCCATAAAGACACTCACAAAAAAGAACTTCCAGAACTGCTTCAGAAAGTGGCAAGACTGATGGAATTAGTGTGTTTGTAACAAGAGGGGTTACTTTGAGGGCTGACTGATGGCAATGTATCTTTTGCTGTAATATTTTAAATTTAAAGATTCACCATATATTTTGATCACCCCTTGTATGTCAAATAAAGGTTATACCTATTCATTATTCCCCATTAACACATATCATGTAGTTGATTAGAAGAATATATGAATGGAATTCACATTTGTCCCCACTATTTAAATGACTCTGTAGTCATTTATATATTTACCCTCTTATTTAAAAAAACCTCATTATTAGTAGTAAAATCATTGCATTGTGTATCCTTTGGCAAGCACCAAAACAAAACAACTGTATAATTTTTTAAATGCAACATCCAAAAAAGACCCAAAATATCCAACCTGCCAGCTATTATGTGCATTTTCTTTTAACTTCTACACATGACAAAGAAGAGCACTGCTTGACACAATCTTTCCACCCAAAGATCAATTACACTGAATGGTGCCCATGCATTTTAAATCGCTGAGATCAAATGATAGGTATTAGGCAAAGCAAATTGACTCAACATCGGGGCCTGCTGAGAGTGAATACATTTGTTTGAAAACAATATTTCTTTTCTTAAGTGAGTACACAGCCAAGAAAGGCACTGCATTGATACTTCTGCAGATCAGAACCCCTTGCTGCCACCCAGTAAGGCTGGAGAGGCACCAGCTCTCCGCATCTCTGGGTGGTTTGTTCTAATAATTTTCTGAATGTACCACCTCTAGTGCACAAAATGAGAACCACTTGTGAGCCTAGCAACTTCTGAGTGTGGCGACTAAAAGGCATGATGACAGTGAGCAGCCAGCGCCTGGGAGTTAGACCCAGCCTCTCCACCTTCTTCTCCAGGTCGAGGATAGCTTCCAGTGACACCTAGGGGAGCTGCCCTGTCACCCAGGACCCAGAAGAGGAAAACTTTGGTAACTGCCCCATTACAAGCCAGCCTTTGCCACCACCTCAAACTCTAAACTAGGCTTCCAGGATTCCCCAGAAAAACAAATAAATGCTGTGTGTGCACACCTTTTCAAGACTGGCGCCACTGAGGCTGGTACAAATGGAATTCCAGGAATTTAAACCTTTTCTTTCTTTTTTTTTTGGTACCGAGGATCGAACTTGGGTCCTTGTGTTTGCGCAGAAGGCGGCAAAACCACTGAGCTAAATCCCTAGCCCCTGAAACCTTTTCTTTCTAGACACCTCTTCCATTTCCCTGCCTCCAACCTGCCCAATACTGCCAGACACACCCCTGTGCATGGCCAACCCCAACTGCTAAAGCAGAATTAGTAAAGGATAAGTAAAAAGGATCAAAAAGACCCAGTGCTACGGCACAAAATTTTCTCAACATGGTATAAACATAGAAGGAACTGGTGTGTCTAGCAATGTTTATAAAGTTATTTTCTAATAACTTTAGTTGTTTTTTTAATTATACCTTCCCAACGACTTCCAAGTTTCATTAAGATAGGAAAACACAATCCAAATCATTTTGACACGGAAGAGCTGAGATAATGATACACTGAGAACTGTAATGTGACTCTTTATCTGTGACTCCTATTAATTGTCCTTCTTTTCCCCCAGGTAATTTCCATAATCTTGGATTTCCTCTCTGGCATCAACCACAGTTTCACCCTGCACCACAAGATTCTTCCCATGCCTGATAATTCTGTCTCCTCCACATTTGGAGATTCCAGAAATATGCTCCCTTTTGTTTAGTTAAGAATTTATAGAGTCTACGAGAACTTTTGTTAGGAATTTATAGTCTAATAGGACCCAGCTATAATAACAAATCTCCTGGAAGAGTTCTAAACTTGAAGTGTCGCTGTGCATAAAATAAATCCTTTACCTACCTGGCTAATTAAGTGATTTACTTTTCATTGTCATTGTTTTAAAAAGCTTTCAAATTTATGGGAAGAGTTGTGAAAATAATGAAAGAACTTCCATAGACTCTTTGCCCAAATAAATTCACAAATTCTGTCACATTAGCGCCCTCCCTCTCTCTCTCTCTCTCTCTCTCTCTCTCTCTCTCTCTCTCTCTCTCTCTCTCCCCACACACACACAGGCACAATATTTCCTACAATATTTGAGAGTTAGCTCCAGACTTTTCAACCCTTCATTCTTCAGCATGTGTTTGCTGAAAACATTCTCTTGCATAACCACAACACCATTATAAAATTCTAGAAATCTAACACAATACTACAACCTACAACCTATATTTAAATTTTAACAATTGTGCCAATAATGCCTTCTGTATAGAATACTTTCTCCTGATTCAGGATTCAAGTCAGAATTACACATGGCTTTTAGTGGTCATCTCTTTGTAATCTCCTGTAATCTGGACCACTTCCTCAGCCTTCCTTTATCTTTTACAACACTGGCATTTTTGTTCCCATTAATATTTATCCTCCATTCAGCAGCCAAAGCGGTCAGATCAGAAAACAATCCCTTCCCAAATCCCTCCAAAAGTTGCCCACCAAACTCAGAACAAAATTCTGCCCCTCCCTTGCTACGTTACCCACTATATCATTGCCCTATTTTATCTTTCATCACAGCATTATTGATGTTGCCACATATTTTCATTATTTATTATTTGACTGCTTCTCCCAAAGGGGCAGGGAGGGAATTGTGTCTGTTTACTTATTAACTCCCCTATAGCTAAGAACTTTGCTGATTTTGTTCACGTTAATTCCCAAGGACGAAAGCAGCATCTAGCACACACTGATTGCTCAAGAGGTTCCTCTGGGATAAATTAATCAATGGATCTCAGCTGAAAGAAAAATCAAGGTATCCAGAGGTGAATCAAGTTTACTAAAAATGATAAGAATTATTTTTTTTAAATGTATGAGGTTTGGGGTATAGCTTAGTGATGGAACACATGCTTAGCATACACAAGTCCCTGGGTTCAATCCCCAGCACCAAAAAAGAGGCCAACTATATTTCTAAGAGGGAAAATATGAAACAGGACAGTAGAGTGTGCAAACAAGATATCAGCAATTAGCAAATTTTCAGAGAAAATATTACTTTCTTTAGGGTAAAATGCTAAAAGCAGACTGTAAGCACTGAGACAAAACATAAGGATCAATTTCTAGCTTTTTAAGAATCATTTCCATTGGAGATTGTGAAAACCTCATATCAGAAAACATCGTTGATATGGAAAGTGGAGGCGACTCTGAACCGAATGAAGTCACTCGCACGTGAGATTCAGGCAGTGGAATGAGGACAGGATGGGCCACATGCATGGAATTGCCATTTGATTTACCACTGTGGTTCTTGGACTTCACTTCGCTCTCATTCATACATTGTTCAGAGAATTACTTTTACAAACTTACAACTGTCCATAAAAGATGCAAGAATACTAAAGAGCATTCATCCCCTGTGGCAGGCATGGTGGAGTTTCAGCTTGACTGGCTTTGGGCCCCACCCTGGGGATTGGTGGAACGTACTCCTAGGTATCTCTCGGAGGTCACAGAGGCTGGCCATGAGGTCTACAGCTTCTTCCACTCTAGCACTGTTCCCCTGCTCTGTTTCTCTGCTGCAGCGAACACAGCATCTCTGCTCCACCACCTCCCTCTGCCATGATGTTTGTGCCCTGAAGCCATCTGATCGTGAACTGAAGTGAAGTAAACCTCTCCTCCCACTTAAGTGCTGCATGTTGGGTACTGTGTCTTAGTGACGAGAAAGCTGGCAATGCATTTCTTTTCCTTTTCTCTCCATTTTCGGTCATGGCCCACCTCTCAGCCCTTAGCCACTTTCTTTAAATTTATGCTATACATAACAGTATTATTAGTCTACGTCTCAGAGATTATTACTCCACTATGTAGATTGGGCTATCTCTACTTTCCAGAATTTTCCTTGGATTTTAATTATTTTTTCCAATTTTTATTCTTTATTTTTATAGTACATATTTGCAGTACATAATGATCACATTATTTGTGGGGAGCTGGTATATATATATAAAACACATCTTAATTATTTTTCATCCCCTTTCGTTCCCTTCCTGTTCCCCTCCCTCCACTTCTTTATTCTCTTCCCATGTGCAAAAGATCTATCTACCTACTTCCTACTACCTATCTTTTATTTTGCTCTTTATGTATATTTTGGGTTTCTCATATAAGAGAAACCATGTGATATTTAAGCTTGTGTGCCTGATTTATTTCATTTAGGATTATGGTCTCCTACAAATGACACAAGTTTATCCTTCTTTATGGCAGAATGGTACTCCATTGTACACAGATATAACATTTTCTTAATCTGTTCATCTGTTGATGGACACATAGGCCACTTCCAAGAGTTAGCTATTATGAACTGTGCTGTTATAAACATGGGTATGCATGTATTGCATGTATCACTGTAATATGTCTCTTAACTATTTCAGGAAGATACCCAAGAAAGGAATTTTTAAATGGAATTTGTAGCTTTCGTTTTTTGAGGAATCTTCATACTGATTTCCATAGTGGTTGTATAAATTTACATTCCCACCGACAATAAATACAACCTCACCAGCAATTTGTTATTATTTGATTTCTGGATGATAGCCATTCTTTCTGGAGTAAGATGGAATCTCAGAGTTGTTTTAATTTGTACTTCTCTAACAGCCAGAGATGCTGAACATTTTTTTCATGTATGTATAGGCCATTTGTACTTCTTCTGAGAAGTATATATTCATTTCAGTTGCCCATTATTTGATTTGGTCTTTTTGGAAGAGGGTCTAATTTTTTAATTTTTTATATATTCTAGATATTAGTCCTCTGTGAAATAGGTGGCAAATTTTTCCCCTGTTCTATAAGCTGTCTCTTCACTCTGTTGTTTCCTTTGCTGTGCAGAAACTTTTTAATTTGATAGGATGCAATTTGTTGATTCTTGGTCTTATTTCTTATGCAACTGGACTTCTGTTCAGAAAGTCCTTGCCTATACCTATTGTCTTCGACAGTTTTACCTATTCATCTTCTGGCAGATTAAATGTTTCCATTTTAACATTTAGATCTTTGATTCATTTTTATTTTAGCTCAGTAAAAGGTGTTATATGGGTCTGGATTTATGTGGATAGCCAGGTTTCCCAGCACCATTTGTTAAAGAGACATGGATTGTAATTTTAAGTATCCATTCCATCATGGACTTGTTTTCCTTCTTCGTGGACTCCAGTTGTTCATCTGGTAGCTCCTCTTTGCCTTTCTTCCCTCTCTCCTCTTTCTCTCAGACTCTTGTTACTTGCTTCTTTATATCATAACCCTTTTCTTCACTATTCACCCATCTTTCTTCAATATCCCTCATTAGACTGTCATTCAAATCTCTTCTCCCTTGGACACCTAATAAGTTAGTCTGTATTTCTAAGCCTAAGTAAATATATACAATCTTCTATTTTATCCTATTTCTTTACCAAGTTCATCCAACTTTTATTTATTCCTGGTTTTTTGGTCCATTTCTGATCTTGGTTCTGGAATTTATGTTTCAAAGTGTTTTGTTTTGTTTTTTCATAAACCGATGTTTGCGTGGGAGAAATCTAATACCACGTGTGGTGCCATTTTCAATATTCTTTTATTTCATGGTTGCTTTTCAGAGAGGATTTTCCATCAACTGCAATGCCTGGGCTTTCCATTCTGTCTTGATCTCACAGTTCTTTCACTGAGATAAAGACTGGGGACACATTTTGCAAGTGGGGCGCAGGATGAGAGCTGGTTCACAGGATCTCTGGTTCAAGAGCTCCCCCTCCTGCCAGAGTCATGAAGTGCAGTTCCTTTTAAGTGGCTTTTCGTGGTGGACAAGGAAGTTGTATGTCCTTCTATTTCGTGACTTTCTTTTATCTTGTGGTATCCTAGGTGTCCCCATTTTGCTTCCCTTCCCTTCACAAGACCAGCAAAGTGATTCTCCCTACCTTGAAGACTACTCATCCCCGGAAGCTGTGTACCTAGTACCTGAATACCTTTTTTTTTTCTTTGTGGGTATATACTCAGCAGTAGGATTGCTAGAGCATATGCTATTTCTATTTTTAATTTTTTGAGGAACTTCCATACTGTTTTCCATAATGGCTGTATTCGTTTACATTTCCACCAACAGTGTACAAATGTTCTCTTTCTTTCTACATCCTCAACAGCACTTGTAACCTTTTGTCTTTTTTATAATAGCCATTCTTACTGAAGTAAGGTGAAGTCTCATTGTGGATTTTTGTGACACATAATAAATGCATTCATTGTGGGATCCGGTACACATATGTATCACATCTTGATCCTTTTTATTTCCCCTTCCTCTCCACTTCCTCCCATGTCCCTCCCCACCTCTAGATCCCCTACATAAATCTCTACATAGTCTATCTCCCTGTTTCCTATCATCCATCTTGTATTTTGCTGTTTAAATTATTTATATTTTAGATTTCTCATAAAAGAGAAACCATGTGATATTTAACCTTCTATGTCTGATCTATTTTACTTAGCATTATGGTCTCAAAGTGTATCCATATGAAGTCCCATCCTCTGTAGCAGGTGCTCTTGTCTACCTGGATATTTTTTCATTGTTTTTCCACTTTCTCTGTCTGAGAGTGATTTTCACACAATTGCCTCTGCTTCTCTGTGGCCTGTGGCCTGCTGTGAGAGTTCATGAGGTAGCTCTACTGAAAACTGATGTTCATTTTCCTACTTATAGTAACTAAAGTTTTTACTATTCTCTGGCTTCTACTTAGGCTCAAGGCGAGGGGTTTATGTAGCTTAATTTGCTCCTTATTGATCCGTACAATTTTTTTTTTGAAGAAGTAAAACGGCTTGAGATTTAGGCGGCAGAAATTAATTACTTCAGCTTATCTGGAAGTGCCCCATTTGTAATTTTTATCAGGTATTTCTTATTATATCTGAAGTTAGATTTCTCATTGTTAGTCAGCTTTCCATTTCTGTGACAAAATACCATAAGAGCACAATGAGAACAGACCAGGTCAGGTCTGTCATTCCAACACTGTGGGAGGCTGAGACAGGAGGATCAGAAGTTCAAGCCCATCCTGGGCAACTTAGCAACTTGGTGAGACCCTGTCTAAAAATAAAAAAGGCCTGGGATGTAGCTCAGTCCAAAGGCCCTGGATTCAGTCCCCTGTAGGGAAAACAAAACAAAACCCTAAGGATCACAACCTAAAGGAGATGAGGTATATTTCAGCCTGTGGGGGTTTCAGTCCATCTGGCTCCACTGCTGTGGGGCCACAGTGAGGCAGGAGTGTGTGGTAGACAAAGCTGCTCACCATACAGGAGCCAGGAAGCAGAGAGAACACAGAAGCGGCTGAGGACAAGATACAGTCCAAAGGGCACATCCCCTGACCCACTCCCTGCATTAGGCCCCACCTCCTAAGTTTCTGGCTCATCCCAATAACACCATCTAATTATGAGTCCATCAGTTGGAAGTTAGAGACCTCATGATCTAATCACCTTCCAAAGGCCCGTCTCTGACCACTACTGCATGGGGGACGAAGCCATCGATATATGAGGTTTGGGGGACATTCAGATCCAAACCATAGTGCTCATCCCACATTTTTTATCCTGTAGCAGATGCTGTAGTGGATATTCTTGTGCCCCAACCATGCCCCTCTGAGGCACCTCTTCCCCTAATTTCTGGGCATCACAGGTGCTAAAAGCTTACTGCCTCTCATTAGCATGACAATTGGCCGAAGGGAATTGCCTGAGACTCAATGTCACACCCTCTCCAGGGGCATCCAGAGGCTGGCTCATGCTAAGATACAAAGCTTCGTCCCCTAGCCTTAATATGGAACAATCCCAATGGACCCTCCCAGTTTAGACCTCCTTGTAGATCTCACCTGTAACTGCATTGCAGACTGGCTTCTCATGTCTGTTCATCCCTACTGTCCTCACCTCCTTACAGGTGCATATGCTGGGTGCATTCCTCAATTTACCTCCTGTAAACACCTCTCTGTCTCGGGGGAATGTGGTGTATCCAATGTAAGACAATCACTGGTATAAAATAATTTTATTGAGTTATGAGACTGTCACTGTTGTAAGTCTACTGAATATATTGTATATATCTGCTCACCTCTCAAAAGGAAACTGTGACAAAGATGCTATTATGATCATATTCAGATCTCAGAAGAGAAGATAATCATAGAGAAGACAAGTACTATGCAGGACTGGGGATTTAGCTCAGTGGTTCCACTGCCTGCCTCGAAAGCACAAGGTCGCAAGTTTGATCCCCAGTACCAAAAAAAAACCCAAAAAAACCAAAAACAAACCAAAAAAAAAACCCAAGTACTATGCATAAGTTAATAGATGGCAGAGGCAGGATTTGAACACGGGCACTCAACTTCAAGGCCCATTCCCTCATCCACTTCACTTCTCTGCACCTCATCAGCTTTGCATTCCCCACCTCTCTACATGAACCCCAGCCTTCCTGCTCTCCCATCTTTCTACAACACTCTCTAAACCAGAGCTAGCCAATAACACATAACAAGATGATCACAAATAGCAAGGTGTCTTCATCCTTTTAACACATAGTCCTTTCATCAGTGGATTAGCTGTAACCTTAGTTGCTAAAGACGGAATTCAGTCTTATGGAAACTGTCTATCAAAACTTTACCATTAAAAACAGCTAAGTATGTTTGTGAGTCCATCTATTATCACTCACTCCTAGCACAGGTTTAATTTTCATCAATACTGTGCAATATATGAGTAGGTGCATGTTGATAACCACTTCTCTATAGATTTTTTAAAAATCTTACATCTATGTAATAACAAAAACAGCCGGGGATTTAGCTCAGTGGTTCCTCTGCCTGCCTCGCAAGCACAAGGACCCAAGTTCGATTCCTGGTACTGAAAAAAAAAAGACCAAAACATTATAACATTCTGTAAAAGTTCTTACCTCCATCTTGAAATTTACTTAATCTTTCAAAATACGATGACATAGGAACCTGTACAATATCTAGGATAGCCAGAAGTGTTCTTGTCAGTCTCAACAACTCGCTGAAACTATAAAACCCAAAGTATATGAGATTCCGAGCCAGGTGGACCACCTTAGTTTAAAAAAGGGAGAAGAAGGTGAAAAAGAAAAGAAAATTTATTAGAAATTGAAGTGAGTATTTTTTTTAATCTCAGGTATTTCTAAACTTTGTAATTCTCTAATAACCAGGAATTGAAATCTCTGCAAAAGCAACCACTTAATTTTTGACTTATTCAAGCCTGGAATTAATGCATAAGATGCTGAGTGCTTTGACGCGGCTAAAGAAGTTTACACCAGAATTATTTACCTCTTAATGAAATCTTAACACATCTAATGGCTAAATTACTTTAATAAATATAATTCATGAAATTTCCCCAGAAATGTAGTTCATTACACTGCTCTGTGGACTTCTGGATGTCACAGGCCATACCAAGGCTGAGAGTCAACCTCCAAGATGTGGCCCTATGTGTATGGTGTCCTCCACTTTGAGTCAAGGTTGGTCTGGGGGACTGACAGAGTACGGCAGAAGTGGTGGTGTCACTTCCAAGATTAGAGCAGAGAAGACTGCAGTCTCTCCCCCTCCTCTCTCTCTCTCTCTGTGTGTGTGTGTGTGTGTGTGTGTAAGAAGCCAGGTGTCATCACACGGGAACATGTCAGATAGCCCACAGAAAGGCTCATGTGGCAAGAAGCTGAAGTATCTGGTCAAAAGCCATCGAGGAAGTATGGCCACCAACAACTACACAATGAGGTGGGAAGTAAATTAGTCCTAGGCAGCCACAGTCCCAGCCAGCAGCTCGATAGCTCCCTTGTGAGAGACCCTGAGCCGGCACCACCCAGCCACATTATTCCTGGGCTCCTGGCCCATCAAACTATGAGATAGTAAGTGTTTGTTGACTTATGGTACTATTCCTTGGAGAAGCATGTCACACAAATAGGAAGCTAATACAACAGGTATCAAGTAATAGCACCCTCTCTCTAGGGTGCCAATAAATCCCAAAATAACATTATAACTGGAGGTATTTCAATTTAATTAAATGAGACTAGAAGCATCACCTCTGTGAAAATGAAATAAAGTATCCAGACATAGTATAAAGTATACAAAACTGTCTTTGTTCATTAAAGATAGTTAATAAACCTTACATATATGACACAAAAATATCAGGAAAACAATAACTAATAGACAATTAAAGTATTTCTATTGCACATCGAGGTATAATCAAAGCATCAAATCTATATTTAGTCAGTGGCAGAGAAAAACCACACCTTGGTGAGCTAAACTACCCAATTACCAAAACATCCTAAAAATTAAAGGGCAAAATCAATGTTTCTAATTTTTGACAGGGAACATTTAATCACTTCAAGAATAATTGTTTTAAAATACCTCAAATGTCAGTTTGTTTTTCTCCTTATCTCCAAAAGGAAAGGGCTGATTTACCACTTCTTTCAAGTATTCTTCAACAAATTCCATTGTCAGTGCAAATTTCCTCTTCATATCATTTCTGGAAGAATCTGTTATAGAATCATATCTAGGAAGACAAAAAGAAGATAGAGCAAGTTGAATTGGTTTTAATCATTTAAAAAGAGGGAAACTACTATATATAGTTTCTTAGTATATGTGCTGCCAAAGCGCACAACTACGATATATAGTTTAACTTCCTGGCTTTGTAATCTTGGATAAATCAGTTAATCTTTCTAGGTGTTGTGTCCTCATCTGTAAAATGGGGTTATTGTAAAATGAGGTAATGCATGGCAATAAATCAAAGCCAGCCATAATATCAATCATTCAGCAAATGGATACCCATTTTATTCTGTACTGGATTCTAGAAAGAAGTTTCTATTTGTCAAAAGCTGTCATTTTACCCTCCAAGAAGAGTATCCCATTTGCACTTGGAAGATGAACAATTTTAGTGAGAAAACACAGATGCCTTTTCCATGGATTTCATTTCAAAGCTAAAGGCATCTGAGTTTAAGTACATCTGCTAAATTTAAAAGCCTTGAGAAATGTCTCGAAACATACTCATGAATTGTAATCTTTGTGGGGATTTCTGTCCAGAGCCTGGCATAGCGAACAGGCACCACGGACTCCTGGGGATCCCGGTCCACGTGCATGTGGAGCATGAGACGACAAAAAGATGCTCGGAGGTCAAAGGGCAGACTCTCATCCGACACACAGCGCAGGATCAAGTCTACGGAGAGCTGTGTAGAAATCTGGTTGATGGCCAGGTACTGGCGATCCAAGCACATTCTTGCAAAGAGGTTTAGCTGGTACCTTAAAAATGTTAAACACAGTACATTGTTTGTCGTATCTTGACGAAGTTCTTAAACATCATAGCATCAGGCAGGGTTTTTGTTTATGATATTTGCATTTCCAAGTGTTTTTTGGTTTGTTGGGGTTTTTTTGGGTACCTGGGATTGAATTCAGGTCCTTGCACTTGCACAGCAGGCAGTGAAACCACTGAGCCAAATCCCTGGCCCCATCAAGCACTTTTTTTTTTTTTGGTACCAGGGATCCCAAGTGTTTTTGATACAGATTATAACTGTTTTGGTAGTAAGTCAAATGATCAAACAGCAACACAGATATGAAACAGCCTCTATGCCCCTTCACTACGATTTCTCTTACTTGTTCCGCCAACAAGTCTCTAGAGGACAGTGTCACTAGGCTCTCAGTTTCCTGGGATTACAAAAACACGAAACTAGAAGGCCAAGGACAACAGCTCACATGAAAGCCTCCTACTTCCCCAGCTTCACTCATCTGGGAGCTCTGGGAGCTACACTGTATACTTAGCCCCATTCAGCCCCAACACCATGATGAGTCCACACAGCACTGGTACCTCAGATTCTTCAGCCTCTGAGACAGAGAATTAGCCTTAAGTTTGTGTTGCTGCAGCTGTAGAAACCAGGGAACAAGAAGCATTCTCTGCTTCTGCTTCTGCTTCTGGCTCCTGCCATTTGGGGCCAGCTTGGCCCAAGAGTTTCTGCCTTGGTTTTTATACCTTAAGCTCAAAGATGTCAGGCAGGTTCTTGCCTCCAATATAGTGACCACTAGATCTAAACTGTCCCCCCAGTTCTCCGTGTGTGTGTATGTGTGTGTGTGTGTGTGTGTGTGTGTGTGTAAGGTGACTGGAGCATAAGGGCACTGTACTCATCAGTGGATTCATCAATAGATGAGTTCAGTAGCTGAGAGCCGTTAGGAGGTGAGTCCTGGTTAGAAGTGGGTCACTGGGGGTGTCATGGAAGGGTATTCTTGGTCCTTGTCTCCTTCCTTCTCTCTCAGCTCCTGGCTGCTGCCATGGATTGAGCATCTGTTCCTCCACCAGAATCCTACACTGTGTTGTTTCTGTCTCGAAGCCACCGGATCAAGGACTGAAACCATGATCCAAAATAAACCTCTCCTCCTTTAAATTGCAGGTGTCAGGCATGATGTCTCAGCAATAGGAAAATGACTAAGACAACCTCCTTCAGTGGACTTTCAAACTACAGACACCAGCTCCCCTGAAGCCCCAGCTCAGCATAAATTCATTCACACAGTACAATGACCTGTACTAAGGCACCTGAAGCCTGAAGCCAGAACAGTCTCCTGAGCCCCAGTTCCACCTCCCGATCTGTGACCTAGGTCCTAACTGGTCTCTCATCTGTCTCTACTTCAATCAATAAGAGAAGAAGCCCTTTGCTCCACACAAATTTCAAACTAAGTAGAAAAATCAGGAAACAGCAAGTGACATACATGGAACACACAGATGTTAACTTTCATTTTGGATATTTTAAGTCCCATGCATTTCAGCTACCCTAATTCTGATGTGACTTTTAAAATTTCCTCCTCATAAATACCTGACTTTTAAAGGTGTCAGAGAATCAACTGTCACAAGTACGGGAGATGGAGAATCATGAATCTCTGCAATACTTAACCTGTAATAGGTAAGAACTTCTATGTCAGCTTTGGTGCCTTCTTTTGCTTCCTGAGCCAGATGCCTGATAGCTTTGCCATGAGGCTCCTTGTTGCTGTCAATCCAGTACAGCCAAACTTCCTCATCATCAATGTCATCTGAAAGGATGGAACTCTCCATGGGGTTGTCCACTTGCATTGAGACCAGCCTTGAAATCAGTAACACATACAAAAATCTATCAAGAGCCATACTTAAAGAGTATGACATGAAAAAATGCAATGCCTACAAAAATAATGAACAGAAAACAGACGTCCCTTTATCTCTCTTACTTAGTTTGGATGAGAATGTCGGCATTGCCAGGACTCAGCATAAATTTACAGATGAGTTCTTGAGTGACAGGGATAGCGGTGGTATTAGACACACATAGATCTGACAAATAATCCAAAAATCTGGCAAGAGAAAAAAAATTAAAGTGACCATTAAGGCAAAACACTTTATAAAATCTTCACAACAAAAATGTAATTTGGAATATAACAAAAGAAACTTATTTTAATATGATTTCCATGCAACATTTTTCTCACGTGTTATCTACTGTCATTAGAAACAAATCAAAGGCTCGTCTTTTTAATTAATACAAATCTTGTTTCACAAAGGAAGTGTTTGCTTCTGTTTGTCTGCTGCCATGAATTCCTTAGTTTGCTGACTTATATTTAAAAAATCATTTATCTGTCCTAACATGAGAGTCTCCAAAATTGAATAGCAAAACAAAAGCAGACTACGCCAATATTGTACTGAGTAAAACAGGACTATAGCAAAAGCTTAAGCAAAATGACCACGTCCTGGTCAGGTGAAAGGCCTATTTCTACCCTCCAGCATTCAGGTGCTGTAGTTAAGGAAACTTGATCAAAGTGCCTGGTTTCTCTGCATTCATTTCTCCCAGGAGAGGCAGCAAGTTGTAATCAAAGGAAAACTAGACACCCTGATGTACCTTGCACTCTATTCCAAACTATTGGGGTATTTCTGGGCAAGCTGCTCTTTAGGCTTCTATTTTCTCCTTTCTAATATGTGGATAATGTGGCTCAGTCCTGAGCATGCATGAAGCCCTGGGACCAGCTCCCAGCACCAAACACCAAATAAATAAATAAATAAATATATGATCAGTATACTTCATGAGAATGTGCATGAGTTAAATAAGGTAATGCATATGAATATATTTCAGAAAACTATACATACATTATCATGTGGAAATCAAGTGCATTTAAATACAAGTCTAGGGCTGGGATTATAGCTCAGTGTAGAGCACTTACTTGCCTAGCCATGAGGTCCTTGCCTCAACCTCAATACCATGAAAACAAATAAACAAATACAAGTCCACGATGGACTATGATCTCCCGCAAGGTAATAACTCTTTATTATACATAGTTATTACAGCAATAAACCCGACATAGGCTGTCCATGAAAGTCAGCACTACAAAAGAATCCTAACTTTTAACTGTTGCACAAATAAAACAAAAAGCCGCCATCCCCCATAGAAAAGAACACTGCATGAACCACTTCAAACCTTGGCTCCCGATTCCTCCGGAGTAAGCTGACAAATGTCTCTATTTCTTTTGCTGTGATATGTTTCTCTAGTAGTTTTCTATTGTTGTGCAACAAAGCTGTGATGGTATCTTCTGCCAAAATATCATAGCCAATCTGGGACTGCATGACACAGAAGTTCTTAGCGATGTACTCCTACAAAGAAGAAAGGCTGTCAGAGTGTGCCCGGCATTCAGAAGGAACAGCTTTCACTGGGGTCAGCAACACGCATTAATTTTTTCAAAACAGACAACTCACTGGAAGTTTCGTCAAAAGAAAACCAGGAAAATCTTTGATCAATAGAGCTTTTCAAAGAAAGGAAATGAAAAATGTATCAACATACATGTAAATTAAATTACACAAAAAAATTCTGTTGCTAGAAATGGTTTCAATATGGGTACTATAGTAGGAAATACTAATAGTATTTTTTCCTACAAATAGTAGGAAAAAACAAAAATAAATCTAAATAAAATAACAAGTTTTTACAATATGGTCACTTAGGATTTCATCAGCCTCATACAGATCTTTCTTCCAACTCTCACTGAAAATCATGACCGAAGATTTTGACTAAATAAAAGAAGAAGACATGACTCCCTGATATTTTATTCATAAAGTATGAGCTCTATGTAGCTACCTAAAGGTGAATTTCAGTTGATTTCTTTCTTGTATATATACTATAGTGATCTATAAGATGTTCTCTGAAAAATAATGGTAATAATTAAATACACTTTCATCATTAAAAGCTTTCAAATACCATAATATAATTAGTTGTGTTATTAATCAGATCTCTTCATCCTTCCTAAAGACCTGAAATATTCCAGGTACTGGAAAGCTAGGGATATGGCTGCATGCAAGACAGATGAGTTCTCAGTAGCCTTCTTCCTACTGAGACAGAGCAGTAATGAGCAAACAAGTACGACAATTTTACATGTAGGTGAAATGGAACAAGCAGAAGGTTGGAGAAAAGTTTAGATGGGAGATGCTAAGGAAGTGATAGTCGAGCAAGAGTGGAAATGATGGACAGGAAGCAGCCATGGGAAGCCCTGTAAAAAGCTCCCTAGGCAGTGGGAGTAACCGGTGGAAAGGCCCAGGGGTAGTGGAACTGAGCTTGTTGTATTCTATAAACAAACTGTAGCCACTGAATCCTGAGTTGTGAGTCATGGTAAAGGGCAAAAAGGTTATTCTAAAAGTAAGGAAAGGTTATTTTCATCCATTATTTAATCTGCTCCTTATTCTTCACACTAAGTCTCCTATATTCAAACCCACTATTGTTCATATTTAGCATTCTGCATGCAAGCAACACATCTCATATAATCATTGAACTAGTGAACTTAACCCCTTCCGCAATTAATTTCCATTTCTTGGAGATTTTCCTTGGGAGTATATTTCTGTTTCTGTGATAGGAGAATTTATTGATTATAAAGTGGTTTTTGCCTGAGGTACAATTTACTGGAACATATCTATTCCTTGAAAATGATATCAGTTGCACAAATCTAATTATATTCTAGGCAGTATTTTTGTGGCCTTTCAAAATGATGACTTTGTGTATTGGGTAGCCAATTAAGTAAAGTAAATGTCTTCTGTTAGTGTATCATTTTAAGGATATATATTGATTTACACACTTTTATGACTACTGTAGTCATATTCTGGTACAAGACAAACTTCCCAGATGTTAATAAATAATTAAATTAAATTAGAGGTGTTATCAAATTCTATAAATAATAATAAACAGAAGCTCAATTCTAAAGACCTGGAATAGTGCTGTATCATGAGTAACTGCTCCATTAGGGCTATAAAATATAGGTGCGGATAAAAGAAAACAAGGTAATTAAGCAAAAAAAAAAGTAGGAGGTCTTTCTGCCTACATTTTAGAAATCTTGTTCTACAACACATTGCAGAGCTGCTTTATGCTTAATACAAAACACTTAATTCAATAGCAATGAGAAAAAAACCTTTCTCAGCTATTGCTGAGATTCCATTAGAGCGTGAAGGAGAGAGTGAGGGGAATTAAAATCTGACCTTCAGTGGACACCAGGGACCCTTCATTCCTTTGTCAGCTCAGTGACCTACCTCTTGGGGAGAGGAGAGGAGGGAGTAGGTCACCCATGGAAAGCAGGGCCCTGAAGTGTGTAAACATTTACCTGGGAGAAATGATGCAACTAGGTAGGCGGTGTGTGTGTGTGTGTGTGTGTGTGTGTGTGTGTGTGTGTTCAGCAGAAGCTGTGTGCACATCAGCACACTAGGCAAATCTGCAGCTAAGACTAAAAAATGAGAGAACTGAGCATGCCAGACTTGGAGAAACTGAGGAAAGATATCAGCAAAGGCATGGCAGCTGGACTCTACAGGGAACCAGCAGAGAACCAAGCCCAAGGAGATCCGGCATCAAAGCCCAGGGCCGGGCTACAGACAGGGCAGACAGATCCTCAGCACTCTTCCACCAGCTGTGATCCACTGGGACTGTGGGCTCCAGGGAACCTCTTCAGAGCTATGGATTTTCTTCCGATAAATTCACTCTCCATAATCCAGTACTACTTGTGTGTGTACAGTCGTGGCCTATCTAGTAAAGTACAGTGGTATCATTATTTAAAATGATAGCTACTCTGTACTGGGTACCCAGGTCAGTAAGGTAAGTTTCCATTTCTGGAATTATCTATTTCTGAAATTTGCTAATTAATATTTTTGGACCACAGTTGACCGTGGGTACTGGAAATAGCAGAAAACAAAACCGTGGATAAGGGGGAACTACTGTATGTTTTCTGGACCCAGAAAAGAAATGGGGACAAGAAAAATATGCTGAGTGGCCTCACTCCAGACCTCCACTGGATAACCTGGGCCCCTCATATCAGGAGGATCCCCAACACTGACTCTCTAGATGCCTGAAGGTCCGTCATGGAACCTTTGGGAACTTAAGTTTTCTCCAAAAAAACATGAATAACTCTACTGCAGTGAAACTGGAAAGCATAATTCTAGTGACAGCATTTTCAGTTGGAAAGAAAGACGTCTATCACTAGGCTCATACTAGAAAACATTTAGGAATTTCTTTACGCTACTCCCCTTTCTTCTGTTCCTTGCTGTAGTATTTAGCTCCTATTTTATACATTCTTTTAGATCTTAATCTTTAAACAGACTCCCAAAGCCAAAATATTTTAACACTTTTTTTCCTAAAGCAAATCTTTTTCTTTCTTGCCAAAATACTTTCAAACTACTGAGAAACAAGTGTGTTGACTAAGAGCCTGGGTTTCTACACTAAATTCACTCTTAAAACTACAACCATGGGAGTGGGAATCCAAGTCAGTCAGTGGTCTACCATATGTCAACCTCGGGTTCAAACCCCAATAATCCACTCCTCCTCCTCCTCCAAAATAAACAACCTAAAACCTTGGGCAAGTTACTTAAGTTCACCTTATCGTAGTATCAACTAAGCTGAGTTATTTCCTAAAAAAATAATTAGCTGGATACAAACAAACACTCAATAAATACTATGAATCATTCTCTAGCAACCTCCACCTTCTCGGCCTGTAGTCCTAGGCCCTTGGAGGCCTTCAGGCCCCTGCCTTCCAACCCTCTGTCACACCATTCTTCCTCATGGACTAAACTCATCAGCAAAACTCACTGAGGATGCGCTCTTCCCTCCACTGGGAAAGAGAAACATGCACACTAATTAACCAAATGATAATTCATTTTAAACAATTTTATGTTAAACATTGATATTATTGAACACAATGCAAAATATTATGTATTTTTTAAGATGAGACTTGAAAGAAACGCCTTAGCTCTTGCCAACTTTTAGCTGCCTTCCTAGACCCATATCTTCCCGACAACTGCAGATATTTTGAGGCACAAGTGCTCTTTTTAGCACTCATCATTCTCTTTTCATAGGCCCCTCCTCCTCCAACGGCTGTTCACATGCAATTTATGAAAATGATTTTCATCCTACTCAAATGCTTCCCTCCCCATGTATATGTCCTGGATTTCATAGACACAACTACACCCTCCCTCTTGTGAACTCCTATCCTGCTTTCGTCTCGGGCTCCCCTCTTTGCCTCCTCCTTATATCTCAGATGCACATTTTGTATCTTTTCCACCAGACAATAAACTCCTCGGTCCATGAGGCTGTATCTCACACGTTCCTCAAGCCAAGAAATGTCTCATTCCTCGTTACAGTCTAGATCCCAGATGCCTCCTGACAGCAGGAGCAATACTATGCACATGTAAGCCCTCAGGACAGCCACACCCAGTGATTCTAATTTTATGTGGAAAAAGAAATACATATGTCAGCTCAAAAATACTTATGGATCATTTTCTTTGGGGTGTCAATATAAAACAATTCATTGAAAGGTGAAATTTCCCATTCCTACTTTCTGTGCTTTTACCATTGCAACCAAAGAATCTTGCTCATCCTTCAAACGTGAAGCAGAGTTAAGAACAGGGCCACTCTCTGACCTGATTTTTCCGGTAGTCCTGCTGAGAATGTCGCAGCACCCGATAGCAGAGCCGCAGCATGTACTTGTAGGGAGCATATCGCTGGTCCCCCAGGTCCTCCAGTCTCAGCATAGGGCCCTCTCCCCCTTTCTCCTTGAAGGGTGCTTTCAGAATCCCAAATACCTGTCAGGAATACAAAGAACCCCCTATTCGGACGAACGAAGGTGCATGCTTTGCAACCTATTTGAACTATTTTACAAATAAGAATATTGACGCAAAAACACTTTTATAATATTTGAGTAGAAATAAGGTAAAAGGGGAAAAGTACTTAGGACACAGGGTTGACATGCAAGGAACAGTTAAAAACACTGCCAGAGGATTTTCCTAGATTAAATAACAAAAACATTATTCATCTAAAATGCTTAATTTTATGTAGGCATTATATTTTATTAAAATGGGAAATATAAAGATGTTCAATTATTCCAAGTTACATAAATATATTCATATGAACTAAAATATAATTTCTATATGCTTTATAATTTATTCTGTTGCTTTCTATAACTTCCCCAAATCAAAGTAATATGAAGAGGACATTTGCTTTTTAATGTGAAAATTACATTAGAAAATTGCAGCATATATCCAGCCAATATCAGAGCACCCAAATACATAAAACCTCTAAGAGCGAATTCTCTGTTCAGGACACACGAGGAAAGATGTGGCCAAATCAATGACTGTATCAGGAGAATTGCAGTATAACAAACAAGGGGCTACAAGAGCAGGTGGTAGGAGACAGCTAGCCAGGTTCTTGTAAGAAAGTTAGCAGTTAGCAACTCCTACTCTGCATTAGAAAACATTAAGGAATATAACTTTTGGCAGCAAATCAGCAGGTGGGGTCACCTGAACTTGAGCTCCTAGGAAGAGTAAACTGCCATAAAAGAACATGTAGCCAAGAGCATGAGCATTAACACAGGAACAGAGTTACCCTTTGGAGTACATGAAATATAATACCATTTCTACAATAATTCTACAGTTATTAAGCCTTGCATTTTATAGTACTGAAATTAACATGTGACATATATTGACTGAAATATTAATACATCATACAGAGCCCTAAAAGTCCTTGAATTCAAATGCTTCATACAAAAGAACTGTTGGTGTTTCACTAGATTTTGACTGTTTCACTAGATTTGTAACCTTTTAATTTATCTGAGAGCTTTGACTTCAAATTTTCAGACAATTGGCTATCAATATTAACTATGTAGCTACTGTTTTCCTCTTCCAACTCAAAAGAACATGTATATTAATAACATAATTTGTATGTTTCAATATCTTCTTTAATTCATACTTAACACAAAAGTGAATAAAAAGAAGACATAAGGGTAGGCGTGTCCATATGTGCATATTATTAGGAGGTGAATCCACTTCCTGGGATGTTTGAATAATTTGAGGAAGATGTCATATAGGATCAGCTCTAAACTTTCAGGGAAAAACATCTAGAACATTGTGTAGACCACTTATACAATAATGAGCAGATGGTCCTACTTTCTTAGAAGAGGAGGAAAAAAGTAGAAAGCAGGTGAAAAAGGCACTTTCCAAGATCACCTGGAAATTCTACCTGGACATTTTTCCCACACGGTTTCAATCGTCAGCTCTGTCAGTTATGAGATCCACAATCTACAGTTAGGAGATTACTCTCTCTGGACATTAGTACATTCATAGGGAAAAGTGGGAGTCAAGATGCCTTTAAAGATTATTCTGAGGACCTAATGATAAAATATACAGGACATCACCAGCACAGAGCTTGGTCCCTGACTACTCAAGAAGTACTGGTTTCCTCTCTTCTTTCTACCACGTGACCATCCCAAAATCTTGAGGTTTTAGACTCCATACAAATATTAGACCTTCATATAGCTATGTTACTATAAAATATAGGAGGAAATAACTTTGTTTTGCCTCCCTTAAAAGGTCATTGGTCAGAACAACATACTTCTGTACCTATTCAATAGAGGTTAGAAAGGGAAACCTTAAACTCTACCACCGGGGAATGTTCAACTCACTTCTAACCAAGCACAACAGAAATGATAGGATGTTACATCTAAGTCAGGGTTATGAAAAGGCTACCACTTTTGTCTTGGTGCCCTCTCTTGTTCTTTCTTGGATCCCTCACTAAGGGAAGCAGGGTGCCTTGCTTACTGCAGCCCTGTGCAAGACTCTGGTGAACGTGCTGAGAAGCAGATCTTCCCCGGGGCAAGCCTGAGATGACCACAGCCTGCAGCGCTACTTGTTAGCTTGACTGTGGTTCAGTGAGTGACTCTGAGCAAGAGCTAACTGAGCTATACTAACCCACACAAACTGTAATGAGTGTCTGTTTGGGGAGTCATTTGTCACACAGCAATAAGTACGTAATCCAAAAGCTTTCCTGACACTCTCATTCAAAAAGTAAAATATGAAAATCTAGGCCATGAAAAAATTCACCTGGGCCAATATGTTTTGTTCCCTCATTAGTTTTTGACGTTCTCGGTTTGGCTTGGTGATGACCACATCCAGGACTTCCTGTCCATTATTAGGCACATCAGCAACAAAGAAGATGAGGTCTTCCAATAATTTGGTTACAAACCTGTCATAAAATAAAAAGGAAATTTTACTCTGTGGTTTAATTTTGGATTTTTTTCATTAAACTTAAGAAGTAAAACACTAGAAAATTTAATCAGCTAAAGATAACATTTAATGCAGTGTTTACCTTTACAATAATATTCCTGCTACAGTTCCTCCAATCTCTACTCCGTCTCCAGATCTAATTGAATATTTGCAAAGACTATTACAAAACAAAGTCTCTTGAACCCCAAACAACAGATGAGCTCCCCAGACAATGCCACCAGATGCTTCTCCATGACTATCTGGCAGAAGCAGGATATTTCTGTTTAAGGGAAAATGGTTATACTTCTAAATCCCTAAATTCAAACTTTATTGGAACTATAGATGTGAAAGCAGCGACTAACATAGGGCTTCTCTGTCTCTTCAAAACTCATAAAAAATTCAGTGGCCTCCTCCAGGGTTGGCTGGTGGGAGGAAGAAGAGGAATTGAGTAGACAGGACCAGATCCAGCTACCTGAAACCTCAGCCCTCAATATCAGATCTGGCCCTGGACTAGTTGAGGGACACCCA